>NC_026006.2:36810688-36830688 GCF_000442705.2 Elaeis guineensis | reverse complement strand
ATTGGCTTGTCAACACAAACAACAACCTGGGAAAGCTTTCCTGCAATTGCATGAAAACAAGCTTAAGCTTCCTTGCCTTTTTATAATGCTAGAGATATACTTTACGACACACATAATACTTTATGAAGCAGGCAGCATTATCTACTAAGGATATAGTTTACGACGTACATAATACTTTAGATATACTTCATGACACGATAGCATTATCTACACGTCTAAACGTAGCTTTTGGATAGGTCCCACTGTGTTGGAGATTCGCATGGTCTCTTCATAGCATGATCCGGATCTTTCCTAGAAGTGTGTTTTCTTATGCCTTGGTTTGGAAACCAAGCAGCGCCAATATCCGTCTTCTCCAGTTAATTTGGGCATCCGTGGTGAGAGATGAGGTTGCAACGCTTTTAAGCCTACGTGTTTGGGTTAAAGTTTGTGTTTGAATTGGTTTCCAGCCCATTGATCGTATAAGAACGTAAGAATGCCATGATTATCTTAGAAAAAATATATTTAATATAAGAATTTTCTGCAAATTAGACTACAAATGGTTTCATCATATAAGATACTGAAGGCTTACCACATCAGCAATGGAATCTGTTTTATGGTTCAATTTAGCCGGTTTAATTCATTAATGATGGGTGACGATTGAGTGGGACACATCAACAGCCATGTCACACAACTAACAGAAAAAAATGGAAGATTCAGTTTTGAATGCTATGTGAAAACACGGATGATATGGATTTGAAGTTTTTCTCATCCGGGAGTTTGAAGCAAGCAACTTGAAATTTGGAAAAGAAGAACTTTCGGGTCTATTTTGAGAATGCATCTTTATAAATTCTAAACAGAATATGCATATCAAAAGAAATAACCAGTCTTGGTCATGAAGCATATATATATTTGCACTAGAATTTAGAGAGAAGGAAACATATCCTTCTAAATTAGAGATTTGACAAATAGACATAATAGCAAGAGAGAGACACACTTGTAGTTTGAAGACATGGGAGTTGGGTTTTAATCAAACATGTCTGAGAGAGATTTTTTCCTGCAAGTACACTAAATTTGATGTTTAGAGGAAATACAAAATTAAAAAAAAAATGGTGGGTGTCCAATCTCGAGTCTTACTGCACATTAAATACTTGGACTTCTCTAAGACTCAAATTCAGTATTTTCACTTGGAAAGAAATCCCACTCTGATCACTTGAGTAGTTACCACTAAATATCGAATCCAGATTCTATGACCTATGAGCAGATAGATATCATCCCAAAGATAATTATCTGCATCACATCGGATATTTTGTAAGTGGGAAACTGTGCAAGGCTTGAAACACTACACCGTTCAGAAAAAAAACCATTCATGTTCTTTCCACTTCCATTCTACTCAATGAAATAAAATATCCAATTTACTAGAAAAGAAGCTACAATTGATATATGAATAAATATTCTATCCTTTTTTTTTTTTTGATCTTGGCTGACCAGTCAGCAGCTTGATTCCCTTCCAACAAATGTGAGTGATCAGGAGGGTATTTGAGATCTTGTTCCATGCTAGAATATCCTTGAGTAATGGTATTACGCTTCCCTTGCAAATTGTTGGCTTATTAATCTAAGTAATTACAGTGAGAAATCACCTTGCAATAGTACCTCCTGAGCGTGACATGTCTGTGTAACCAGATACAAACCCATCTAAGCAGCTTCTAGCAGCCCATATTGGAGACCGATCTCCATTTCTGCTAATATATGCAGCAGCTGTAGCACATTCACAAACAGCAGCCTCAAAATTAACCTTCATACCCTATAGGGGAGAGGTAACCATGAAATAAAATCAGGTACAGGAAAATTACTTTGCAGCATAAAGGTGTTATCCTAGTGCCTGTAATGGGGACTAAAGACCATATTCCCTTGATGGTGCAAATCAGCAAAGTATCAAGTAACTGGCCTTACCAATCTAATACACTGTAAGAAAACAGGCCATCAGTGATGGAATATTTGTGACAGAAAAATTCTATCACAAAGCATTATGGATTTATGATGGAATATTTGTGATGAAAAAATTCTATCATAAAAGTTGTCCAAAAATTTTGCGAGGGAATTTTCTCTCAGCAAATAATTTGTGACGAATTTTTCAAGGGATTGTTCGAATTTTCAAGCGACTTTTTTGTATTTTCGAGAAAATTATCCCTCGCTAAATAGTCCTTCGCAAAATAACTTTTCGAGGAAAAATAATCTCTCACAAAATATATTTTCGAGAAAAATGTTCCACTGCAATATTTAAATCCGACCATTAAAAAGAACCTAAAATATCTTTTTTTTTATACACCTGAACATATACAAATAATCCATATAACAACAAATTCATATTTATAAATATAGCATATTAATCCTAATAGAAAATCATAATCATCACAAACATCATCTTTTCATATATCCAAGTCCATAAATAAAAGAAGTTCCTCAAGTATCATCATCCTCATCATATCTAAGTCTATAATAAATAAAAAAGTATGACAAGCATCATCATCCCTAACATAACAAAAAAGGAAAATCATAAGTGACTAGCCTCCTCCTCCTCCTCCTTCTGATCATCATCATCATCACAATTATCATCATTTGTAGGGGTAACAGCAGGAGGCGGCGTTGGAACTATAGACGAATGTTGTGTTAAGATAGATGGATTGAGCTGCATCTTCTCCATCATAAGGCATATGAACTTCTCCATACGGAAAATACAAGCAGATAAGTCATTGTTTTGGGTGGCTAATTCATTATTCTGGGCTGCTAATTGACTGTTCTGAGCAGCTAACTCATCATTTCGAGCAAATACGATCTCAAACATATTATAGACTTAGATAAGTCATTGTTTTGGGTGGCTAATTCTTCTTCCCTTTCTCAAAGAGTTGAGAACCAGAAGATGAACCTCCCACTGAGTTCACCGACTCCTTGAGGAGTTGGTGATCCTTCTCAAAGTTCTGAAGCAACCCCAGTAATTCATGGTAGTTTACTTCAGGCTTTGTCATTCTATAATGAGTGAGGAATGGGAGATAAGACTTGGGCAGTGAGTTCAGTATTGCATCTTTCCCAAGCTGCTCATGCAAACGAAAGCCGAGCTTGCTCAATTGTTCCATCAGCTCGATCATGTACAATACATGATCAGTAACAGAGGCACCATCCCATATCTTGGTGTTGAAGATGGCACAACTAGTCTTGTGCCTCTCCACGTCATCGGGTGTGCCAAAGGCATCCTCCAACACTTGAAGCATGTCCTTTGGCTGAGCTGTCTCGAATCTGCGACTAAACTCATCGCTCATGGCAGCTAGCATGATACATCGCACCGTGGTCCGGTCACTGAGCCACTTCTGGCAAGTGTCTCTGACTTTTCCACATGCATTGACAGCTGGCTCCTCAGGTGCAGGATCCATTATCACATATAGGATCCGTTCATGCTCCAAGACTATCTTCAACTTTCGGTACCAGCTACCGAAGTTGGATCTCACCAACTTATCATTGTCCAACAATGATCGGAGCGATAGGAAAGTGGCCATATTTGCACAAAGGAGAACCATAACCTAATTAGTAATTGATTCATTAAACCTAAGGATTTGGACTTTAATCAAAAGGTTTCTCCCACTATTTTATTCGAATTGGTAGCCTCTACCTCCAATTTGAGAAATTATCCTAATTTCTTAGCGGGTACTAGAATCTACTGAGACTGTACACAAGCCCAACTTTGGTTGGCCAACCCATGTACATCTAAGGGTAGGTTCATAACCAATTGTTTCTCTAAATAATTTTTAGTAATTTTAATTTTGCCCTAGAAATCTAATCAGTAGGCTTTGGCCTCCACTGTAAGGATCCGGTTAGGTCCAACCATTAACATGATCATACTTGGTGTATCTAACCAACGAATGATTAAGCCTAACTTTGGTTGGCTCACCTAACCACCATTAGAGAGATACTTTCAAGTCATCATATGATGAGTGATAATTTCATTAGTCAACAAGCACCAGGCCTTTGGGTCTACAATGATTATTGAGTTAATGGACTCATTATCAAACACCTTAATGGGAGGCTTTGACTCAGTTATCTCCATAACTTTATCATTTTAAGGACCTAATAATTTTAGAAGATTTAAATAATATAGAGGATGAGGTCAGATGAACCAGCTTATCATGATCCTCCCACTGGCTTCACCAAGTTAGCTTAAGGGAGACCATTAAAAAGGCTAGTCTAGGAGTACCTAAATCAGTCACACTGATTTACCTAGTTGACATGGGTCAGCTCGAATAGTCAAGTGATCCGATCAAAACATAATTTCACCAAGAGGCCAGGTAAGTTCGATCAGTGGGAGGGTCTGCCAAAGCTTGCCTTAGACATAATCAGAAATGGCCAGGTAAGCGGGCTCCCAATTAAAAACCACCGGTCTGGTTTACCTTAGACACCAACTGGTTTAATTAATTTGGATTAGATCAATCTAACAGTTCGTGCTAGACCGCTTAGCCAAGAATCAAGTCTATTTGGTTCTCGTTAAAGACATGGACTTGACCAACTACAACTATTGTAATTGATCTAGAGAATCCTTGACATAATCTAAGACAACAATTGATTAGATTTAGTCAATTCTCTAATTAAGTCCATCTTCAATCTAACCATAGGTCTAACCCAATTAATGGACCTAATTCCCACTAACCCATTAACCCAATGTGTTATGGTTTGTGTCTTAGGTTCTTCAATTCACAATCCTAGAACCTAATCAAACAACTTCTTAATTCTTAATTAAGTTTTGGGCTAAGGGTTGGGTTCGACTTTTTAAAAAATAATTTTTATATTTATAAAATAATTTTATAATATGATTCTACCAACCATATTGCATGTTTGATTCATAATCAAGATACAAGTAAAATAAACATGAAACTACTTTAGATCTAATCTAAACAGGTTCATATAATTGAAACAATTTCAACTTTAAACAATTTCTTTGCACAAAAATTATTAACAAAGAGATTTTATTTCAGATTTAAATATCTTTTAAATCTAATAAATCATAAATTTAATCTAGATCATATCTAACAAATTTATGATTAAAAATAGATCTACACAAACTAGGACAACCTTTGCACTGTAAAGGGTAAACCTTACAGCAGGATAACCTTCCAGTTCGTGATTGATCTAAAATTTTAATTTCAGATTTAATAATCAGATTATAAATTAGATCTAATCTAAGAAATAATCTAAGCATATATAAATAATCATTAATAAAGGACCTGGCTCTGATACCAATTGTAGGACCAGATCTAGGGTTTCAGGGTTGATCTTGAAACTTTTTCAAGATCATACAGCGGAAGACTAAAATAAATCAAAATTTATTTTTTAAAATTAGAGAATCTCTAGATCTAAGATTCTATTACATGATTATACATAGCATTAAATCAAAAATTAAAATATATAAATATAGCATGAACTACATGTTGATCATATCAACATGTTTCTATACTACATCTAATGTATGTATTAAACAATAGATCAGATCTATTATCTTGCAAGTTAGACGTTCTAACCTCACTGATCTGGGCTTGAGGATGATGTTGCAAGCCGCACACGCATCCGACCTCTAAGAGTCATTCACACGAGCCCACGAATCTCGATCAGAAGTCCTGCTTCAGGAAATCAGCACAGTATGCTAGTACTGCGCTGATCCTTCTTTGATGGTTGATCAGGTGCCTCCTTCTTCTTGATTTGGACTCTTCCAAAGATGGAAAGTAGAAGGAGGAGTTTCAGATCTGAGATACCCTCAGAAAACTCAAGATGGAGGGAGAAAGATATGAAAATAAATAACCTAGAAGAAGACCCTCTTCTTCTTCTCATTTTTCTCTCTAGACATCCTAACTTGTGTCTATTATATCTCCACGACCCAAAGGTATTTCTTTTGATTTTTGGATGGCCTAAAGGTATCTCAAATATCTATCTTCTTCAAAATTTTATGAAGAAACTCATTTTATACAGAGAGATATGATAGAGTCCTTGTCTAGGTCAAATACCTAGTCAAGGCTTATCCAAACATGGCAAGATAAGGGGCGCCCAACTCTTCAGCACCTCCTCCTTATTTTCATACATGGATCACCAGTAAAAGGTGCACAATGTGTATCCTAAAAGTCATAAAAATTTTAAAAAAAATTTGGATAAATTTGGTGCAAAATTGAAAGAGTTTTGGATTTCTAAAACTCTATCTCATAGAATTCGAAATCCAAACTTATTCCTTTTAGATTTGATCCAAACCACCTTCCATGTAAGAAAGAAGAGAGGAGACTTTTGTGAATGGGGAGAGATCTGGGAGAGGGCTTTTGTCACACAAAATAAGAGAGATTGGCGTTGAATGAGAGAGAGGGAGTGGGGAAGGCTTATGTGGTGCAAGTGGAATCCTAGTCTTACTAGGATTCTATCTTATGACTTGTTTTAATTTGGTTTCTCAAACCAAATCAAATCAAAATTAGATCAACCCAATTAAAATAGTCTTAACCCAATTAAAAACTTAATTTAATCAGATTAAATTAGATTTAAATTGATTTAATTTTTTAATCAAATTAAAATTAGATTGACCCAAGTCCTAGTTGAACTAGGACTAGTTTTTTCTTGCACTTGGCTTATCCAATAAACCAATTGGACTTGATCCAATCAAGCCCAAATCAAATTCAATTAAATCATATTTAATTAGACTTAATCTCATCCCATTGGCTTAATCAAATTAAGCCAATTAGCAATCGAATTGCTAATCGATCCTCCTGCAACACTTGCACTGGGTTAAATGTCAATCGTATTGATCATTTAACCCTAGAACGATTCTTAATCGTTGATCAACCATCCGATCGGATCATGAACTCTAATGTGTGTGACCTCATAGGTCCGAACCTAAGCCGTAGCATAGAAATAAATTTTTATACCAATCGAAGTGGCCATCTAGCAATGGTACCCGACGATCGGATAGGTCGAATGTGTAGAACAACATCCTTAGAACCCATGCGGATATAGTTTTCATATAATTCATCTCCTTGACCAAAATGATCATAGGACACCCCAGAGTTCAACTGTCAACTCTGATCAGGTTGTTCACATTGTATTTCAAAATATCAAATCCATCTGATGGATTACCCTGGCCAAGATTTTGCTAAATTAAAATACAGCGACTCATTCTTCTCCAACTCTTGAGTGGTCAATCCCATCTCGATCATACTCTGACTTCGCAAGTACTTGACTGTGCCCAGAAGCCTTCCATCCCTGAATTAGAAATTCAGTTAGTCCAGTACCAAAGCACAGTGAGTTGCTTGCAAGTCACTGAGAAGATCTCAGGTCTAAGGGACACTTATACCTATATCCCATCAGAGACATTCTCGACAGCAGAATGCTCTGGAGTTGGTCACGTTCAATGATGATGTACCCTTACATCTCACCTGTATGCCATACCAGTGTCTCCACACTCCTTGGTTAAGAGGACAACCAACCTATATGGCCTACAGCGACCTATGCTCGATAGAAGCTGTCATCCTTATTAACAGCCTATCATTTGGTCGTGAACTGTTTTAAGGACTAATCGATAAATCCTCTCTTTATCGAATCTAAATAGTCCTAAGGACTTCATCATAACAACGGAGTTAATTGAAGATGAAAGCTTATGATGAAAATGCCAAATATATTTTATTTATTAACAAATCAATTACAATACTTGGTTGCTCAACCGTCAACAGCTTGACGATTGGCTTTTTGGGACATATTTTCCAACAACTCCCACTTGTCCTAAAGCCACTCGGCACAGTATCTAATACCCATCTTCGACTTGTGGTTGTCGAACTCCTTTATTGCCGGGCTTTAGTGAAGGGGTCGGCCAGGTTCTCCTTTCCGTCGATCTTCTGAAGGTCGACGTCACCTCGATCCACGATCTCTCAGACCAGGTGGAAGCGTGCAAGATGTGCTTCGTCCGCTGATGTGCTTTGGGTTCCTTCGCCTGAGCTATGGCACCAGTGCTGTCGCAGTAGAGCAGGACCGGACCATCGAGGGAGGGTGCTACTCTGAGCTCGTTGATGAATTTTCTCAGCCACACAGCTTCCTTCGCGGCATCCGATGCTGCGATGTACTCCGCTTCACAAACAGAGTCCGCCACAGTATGTTGCTTGGAACTCTTCCAGCAGATGGCTCCACCATTCAGAGTAAAGATATAACCCGACACGCTCCTGCTGTCATCATGGTCAGATTGGAAGCTAGAGTCTGTGAACCCCACAAGTTTCAGATCTAACTCGCCATAAACCAACCATTGGTCCTTAGTATTTCTCAAATACTTAAGGATGGCTTTAACCATTTCCAGTGATTTTCTCCAGGATCAGATTGGTATCTACTCACTACTCCTAGTGAGTATGCCACATCTGGTCTTGTACATGTCATGGCGTACATGATAGATCCCACGACTGAAGCATATGGGACTCTACTTATACGCTCTCTCTCTCTTCAGGAGTTGTCGAACAATCCTTCTTAGAGAGAGAAATTCTTGGCCTATCGATAGATAGCCCTTCTTAGAATTCTCCATGCTGAACCTCTTCAGCACAGTGTCTATGTACATGGACTGGGATAACCCAAGCATCCTTTTAGATCTATCCCTATAGATCTTCATCCCTAGGATGTAAGATGCTTCACCCAAGTCCTTCATGGAGAACTGTGATGACAACCAAACTTTTATTTCCTGTAGTGCGGGGATGTCATTCCCGATTAAGAGAATATCATCCACGTACAAGACAAGGAATACCACAACTGGACCATTTGTCTATTTATAGATGTAGGGCTCTTCTCCATTCTTAATGAAGCCATACGTTTTGATCACCTTATCAAAATGCATGTTCCAACTCCGAGAAGCTTGCTTCTATCCATAAATGGATCTCTGAAGCTTGCACACCTTGGACTCATCTGTTGATGTAAACCCTCAGGTTGTATCATATACACCTCTTCGGTCAGCTCTCCATTCAGAAAGCTGTCTTTACATCCATCTGCCAGATCTCATAATCTAGATGGGCAGCTATTGCAAGCATTATCTGAATGGATTTGAGCATTGCCACAGGGAAAAATCTCGTCATAGTCAATACCATAACGTTGACGATACCCCTTGGCAACCAGACGGGCTTTATAGGTCTCCACCTTTCCGTCTGCGCCCCTCTTCCTTTTGAAGACCCATTTACACCCAATGGGTTTAACCCCTTCAGGTGGGTCAACCAATGTCCATACATCGTTGACCTTCAGGACTCCATTTCGAATTTCATGGCTTCAAGCCATTTCTCAGAATCAGGTCTCTGCAATGCATCCATATAGGTGATCGGATCCTCATTATTCTCATCAAGTTTGATGGGATCACCATCCCAGACCAAGAAACCGTAGTATCTGTCCGGCTGATGCGAACTCTATCGGATCACCTTAATGGTGCAGGTACATTGGGCTCCGAATCTGATCTAATCATATCCGACTCAGGTTCAGCTATTGGTGTCGGTCCTTCTATCTGTTGAACTTCATCAAGTTCAACCTTAGAGGCAACGGTTCCTTCACCAAGGAACTCCTTTTCTAAAAAGATTGCCTTAAGGCTGACGAACACCTTTTGTTCATCAGTATGGTAGAAAAAATATCCTTTTGTCTCTTTGGGGTACCCTATGAATGAGCATTTGTCAGACCTAGGTCCAAGTTTGTCTGTGACTAATCGTTTGACATAGGCCGGACACCCCCAACCCTAAGGTGTGAAAGTGCTGGCTTACGTCCCGTCCATATCTCATATGGAGTCTTAATTACAGACTTACTTGAAACCCTATTTAACAGATAACAGGCCGATTCGAGTGCATATCCCTAGAAGGATATCGACAAGCTAGCAAAACCCATCATGGATCGGACCATGTCTAACAGAGTCTGATTCCTCCTTTCAGACATACCATTATGCTGTGGTGTTCCTGGAGGAGTCCATTGGGAGAGAATCTCATTCTCCTAGATATGTGAGAAACTCACTAGAAAGGTATTCTCCTCTTCGATTAGATCGAAGAGTTTTAATACTCTTCCCAGTTTATTTTTCTATTTCACTTCGGAATCGTTTGAACATTTCAAATGAATCCGACTTATGTTTCTTCAGATAGACATATCCATATCGGGATAGGTCATCTGTGAAAGTTATGAAGTAAAATATCCACCTCTAGCACTGGTGCTCATGGGCCCGCATACATCAGTATGTACTAGGCCCAAGAGCTTGGTAGCTCTCTCACCTTTTCCAGTAAAAGGTGACTTGGTCATTTTACCAAGAAGGCAGGACTCACAGGTTGGAAGTGATTCACAATCACTGACTTCGAGGATTCCTCTTGAGTCAACCTGTTTATTCTGTTCTTATTTATACGACCTAGCCTACAGTGCCATAAGTAGATACTATCTAATCTAGGGTGCTTGCCAGTAGAATAGACTCTTATCAGGCTTGATCTTTTTGGTCTGGCTCTGCACTGATGTCCCAGCCTGAACTTGCACCTTCTTCACTTTCTTCTTCTTGTTCTTCTTCCCTTTCTCAAAGGGTGAGAACCAGAAGACGAACCTCCCACTGAGTTCACCGACTCCTTGAGGAGTTGGTGATCCTTCTCAAAGTTCTGAAGCAACCCCAGTAATTCATGGTAGTTTACTTCAGGCTTTGTCATTCTATAATGAGTGAGGAATGGGAGATAAGACTTGGGCAGCGAGTTCAGTATTGCATCTTTCCCAAGCTGCTCATGCAAAGGAAAGCCGAGCTTGCTCAATCGTTCCATCAGCTCGATCATGTACAATACATGATCAGTTACAGAGGCACCATCCCATATTTTGGTGTTGAAGATGGCACAACTAGTCTTGTGCCTCTCCACGTCATCGGGTGTGCCAAAGGCATCCTCCAACACTTGAAGCATGTCCTTTGGCTGAGCTGTCTCGAATCTGCGACTGAACTCGTCGCTCATGGCAGCTAGCATGATACAGCGCACCGTGGTCCGGTCACTGAGCCACTTCTGGTAAGTGTCTCTGACTGTTCCACATGCATTGACAGCTGGCTCCTCAAGTACAGGATCCATTATCACATATAGGATCCGTTCATGCTCCAAGACTATCTTCAACTTTCGGTACCAGCTACCGAAGTTGGATCCCACCAACTTATCATTGTCCAACAATGATCGGAGCGATAGGAAAGTGGCCATATTTGCACAAAGGAGAACCATAACCTAATTAGTAATTGATTCATTAAACCTAAAGATTTGGACTTTAATCAAAAGGTTTCTCCCACTATTTTATTCGAATTGGTAGCCTCTACCTCCAATTCGAGAAATTACCCTAATTTCTTAGCGGGTACTAGAATCTACTTAGACTGCACACAAGCCCAACTTTGGTTGGCCAACCCATGTACATCTAAGGGTAGGTTCATAACCAATTTTTCTCTAAATAATTTCTAGTAATTTTAATTTTGCCCTAGAAATCTAATCAGTAGGCTTTGGCCTCCACTGTAAGGATCCGGTTAGGTCCAACCATTAACATGATCATACTTGGTGTATCTAACCAACGAATGATTAAGCCCAACTTTGGTTGGCTCACCTAACCACCATTAGAGAGATACTTTCAAGTCGTCATATGATGAGTGATAATTCATTAGTCAACAAGCACCAGGCCTTTGGGTCTGCAATGATTATTGAGTTAATGGACTCATTATCAAACACCTTAATGGGAGGCTATGACTCAGTTATCTCCATAACTTTATCATTTTAAGGACCTAATAATTTTAGAAGATTTAAATAATATAGAGGATGAGGTCAGATGAACCAGCTTATCATGATCCTCCCACTGGCTTCACCAAGTCAGCTTAAGGGAGACCATTAAAAGGGCTGGTCTAGGAGCACCTAAATCAGTCACACTGATTTACCTAGTTGACATGGGTCAGCTCGAATAGTCAAGTGATCCGATCAAAATATAATTTCATCCAAGAGGCCAGGTAAGTTCGATCAGTGGGAGGGTCTGCCAAAGCTTGCCTTAGACACCATCAGAAATGGCCAGGTAAGCGGGCTCCCAATTAAAAACCACCGGTCTGGTTTACCTTAGACACCAACTGGTTTAATTAATTTGGATTAGATCAATCTAACAGTTCGTGCTAGACCGCTTAGCCAAGAATCAAGTCCATTTGGTTCTCGTTAAAGACATGGACTTGACCAACTACAACTATTGTAATTGATCTAGAGAATCCTTGACCTAATCTAAGACAACAATTGATTAGATTTAGTCAATTCTCTAATTAAGTCCATCTTCAATCTAACCATAGGTCTAACCCAATTAATGGACCTAATTCCACTAACCCATTAACCCAATGTGTTATGGTTTGTGTCTTAGGTTCTTCAATTCACAATCCTAGAACCTAATCAAACAACTTCTTAATTCTTAATTAAGTTTTGGGCTAAGGGTTGGGTTCGGCTTTTCAAAAAATAATTTTCATATTTATAAAATAATTTTATAATATGATTCTACCAATCATATTGCATGTTTGATTCATAATCAAGATACAAGTAAAATAAACATGAAACTACTTTAGATCTAATCTAAACAGGTTCATGTAATTGAAACAATTTCAACTTTAAACAATTTCTTTGCACAAAAATTATTAACAAAGAGATTTTATTTTAGATTTAAATATCTTTTAAATCTAATAAATCATAAATTTAATCTAGATCATATCTAACAAATTTATGATTAAAAATAGATCTACACAAACTAGGACAACCTTTGCACTGTAAGGGGTAAACCTTACAGCAGGACAACCTTGCAGTTCGTGATTGATCTAAAATTTTAATTTTAGATTTAATAATCAGATTATAAATTAGATCTAATCTAAAAAATAATCTAAGCATATATAAATAATCATGTAATAAAGGACCTGGCTCTGATACCAATTGTAGGACCAGATCTAGGGTTTCAGGGTTAGATCTTGAAACTTTTTCAAGATCATACAGCGGAAGACTAAAATAAATCAAAATTTATTTTTTAAAATTAGAGAATCTCTAGATCTAAGATTCTATTACATGATTATTACATAGCATTAAATCAAAAATTAAAATATATAAATATAGCATGAACTACATGTTGATCATATCAACATGTTTCTATACTACATCTAATGTATGTATTAAACAATAGATCAGATCTATTATCTTGCAAGTTAGACGTTCTAACCTCATTGATCGGGCTTGAGGATGATGTTGCAAGCTGCACATGCATCCGGCCTCTAGGAGTCATCCACACGAGCCCATGAATCTCGATCAGAAGTCCTGCTTCAGGAAATCAGCACAGTATGCTAGTACTGCGCTGATCCTTCTTTGATGGTTGATCAGGTGCCTCCTTCTTCTTGATTTAGACTCTTCCAAAGATGAAAAGTAGAAGAAGGAGTTTCAGATCTGGGACACTCTCAGGAAACTCAAGATGGAGGGAGGAAAGATATGAAAACAAATAACCCTAGAAGAAGATCCTCTTCTTCTTCTCATTTTCTCTCTAGACACCCTAACTTGTGTCTATTGTATCTCCACGACCAAAGGTATTTCTCTCTGATTTTTGGATGCCTAAAGGTCTCTCAAATATCTATCTTATATAAAAATTTTATGAAGAAACTTATTTTATACAGATAGATATGATAGAGTCCTTGTCTAGGTCAAATACCTAGTCAAGGCTTATCCAAACATGGCAAGATAAGGGGCGCCCAACTCTTGAGCACCTCCTCCTTATTTTCATGCATGGATTACTAGTAAAGGGTAACAATATGTACCCTAAAAGCCACAAAAAATTCAAAAAAAATTTGGATAAATTTGGTGCAAAATTGAAATAGTTTTGGATTTCTAAAACTCTATCTCATAGAATTCGAAATCCAAACTTATTCCTTTTAGATTTGATCCAAACCACCTTCCATGCAAGAAAGAAGAGAGGAGACCTTTTGTGAACATGGGAGAGACCTGGGAGAGGGCTTTTGTTGCACAAAATAAGAGGAGATTGGTGTTGAATGAGAGAGAGGGCGTGGGGAAGGCTTATGTGGTGCAAGGTGGAATCCTAGTCTTACTAGGATTCTATCTATGACTTGTTTTAATTTGGTTTCTCAAACCAAATCAAACCAAAATTAGATCAACCTAATTAAAATAGGTCTTAACCCAATTAAAAATCTAATTTAATCAGATTAAATTATATTTAAATCTGATTTAATTTTCTAATCAAATTAGAAATTAGATTGACCCAAGTCCTAGTTGAACTAGGACTAGTTTTTCTTGCACTTGGCTTATCCAATAAACCAATTGGACTTGATCCAATCAAGTCCAAATTAAATTTAATTAAATGATATTTAATTAAACTTAATCTCACCCATTGGCTTAATCAAATTAAGCCAATTAGCAATCGAATTGCTAATCGATCCTCCTGCAACACTTGCACTGGGTTAAATGTCAATCGTATTGATCATTTAACCTAGAACAATTCTTAATCGTTGATCAACCATCCGATCAGATCATGAACTCTAATGTGTGTGACCTCATAGGTCCGAACCTAAGCCGATAGCACAGGAATAAATTTTTGTACCAATCGAAGTGACCATCTAGCAATGGTACCCGACGATCGGATAGG
Organism: Elaeis guineensis; assembly: GCF_000442705.2. Taxonomy (NCBI): domain Eukaryota; kingdom Viridiplantae; phylum Streptophyta; class Magnoliopsida; order Arecales; family Arecaceae; genus Elaeis; species Elaeis guineensis. Next base: position 36,816,048 of record NC_026006.2, on the reverse strand, counting down.
TCGAATGTGTAGAACAACATCCTTAGAACCCATGTGGATATAGTTTTCATATAATTCATTCTCTTAACCAAAATGATCATAGGACACCCAGAGTTCAACTGTCAACTCTGATCAGGTTGTCCACATTGTATTTCAAAATATCAAATCCATCTGATGGATTACTCTGGCCAAGGTTTTGCTAAATTGAAATACAGCGACTCATCTTCTCCAACTCTTGGAGTGGTCAATCCCATCTCGATCACACTCTGACTTTGCAAGTACTTGATTGTGCCCAGAAGCCTTCCATCCTTGAATTAGAAATTCAGTTAGTCCAGTACCAAAGCACAGTGAGTTGCTTGCAAGTCATTGAGACGATCTCAGGTCTAAGGGACACTTATACCTATATCCCATCAGAGACATTCTTGACAGCAGAATGCTCTAGAGTTGGTCACGTTCCATGATGATGTACCCTTACATCTCATCTGTATGCCATACCAGTGTCTCCACACTCCTTGGTTAAGAGGACGACCAACCTATATGGCCTACAGCGACCTATGCTCGATAGAAGCTGTCATCCTTATTAATAGCCTATCATTTGGTCGTGAACTGTTTTAAGGACTAATCGATAAATCCTCTCTTTATCGAATCTAAATAGTCCTAAGGACTTCATCATAACAACGGAGTTAATTTGAAGATGAAAGCTTATGATGAAAATGCCAAATATATTTTATTTATTAACAAATCAATTACAATACTTGGTTGCTTAACCGTCAACAGCTTGACAATTGGCTTTTTGGGACACATTTCCCAACAGCAGCAGCAGCAGCAGTAGCTGCAGGCATTTGTGCAGCTGGAAAGAGCATCGTCGGAGTTTCAGAATCTGACGATCGGGTGGCCCACTTGGGCCAGTCGCCCTGTCTTCCCCGGAAAGAGGAAGCAGAGGGTGGAGAGCCCTCTGTCCGATCATGATTCCACCCCCGAAGGGTCCCTACCTCCGTTCTACCAAAAGATCCTCAAGACTCGCAGTCGAGAGGATCTCCTAGATCAAAGGTTCCAGGAGATGAACCGATGGATCGAAGAGCTCCGTCATGCTCCCCATGCTTACGGTGAGGATATCTGTACTGACCCTCCTTTCTTTCAAATGATTATGTTGGAACCGATCCCGTCGAACTTTAAGCTCCCCCAATTTGAGAGCTACGATGGGACCTCAGATTCGGTTGACCACTTGGAGGCCTTCCGGACAATGATGTTGCTCCATGACGCGCCTGACGCCATCCTGTGTCGAGTCTTTCCATCTACCTTGAAGGGAGCAGTAAGAAATTGATACTCGACACTGAAGTCGGGTACTATCTTCTTCTTTGATCAGATGAGCCACCAGTTCGCTGCTCATTTCGTCAGCAGCCGGCATCCCCGAAGAGGTTTGGAGTCCCTCATCAACATCAAGCAAAAAGAGGGAGAAACCATTCGAACTTACATCAACCATTTTAACGCCACCACATTGGAGGTTAGAAACTTGGACCAATCAGTTGCAATGGCCGCCCTGAAGAGCGGTCTTCAAAAGAATGATCTTCTATTTTCTCTAGAAAAGAAGTATCCCAGAGACTTCGCTGATTTGCTGGCTCGAGCCGAAGGATATGCCCGAGCAGAGGAAGCCTTCAAGATGAAGGATGAGGAGGTCGCAAAGGAGCGGCATGCGGGTGACTCCAGCTAGCCCACAGTTGAAAAAGGGCTGAGTGAAGCTTAGCCATGTTCTCGAACTCTCCCTGGACACAAGCATGTCTGAACTCCTCCCGAGCTCGTAGGCAGAAGAGCCCGGACTATAGGGTTCGGTGGAGCTCTCCCCCTGGAAGATTCCACAGCTACGCTCCTCTCAATGCTCCAAAAGCCCAAGTGATGATGGAGGTCAGGGAGCAGCTGCCAAGGTCAGAAAGGATGCGCACACATCCTGAGAAATGCAACCCTAACAAGTTCTACCTCTATCATCGTGACCACGGCCATGACACGAAGGAGTATATTCAGCTCTGAGACGAGATCGAGGAGCTCATCAGACGAGGTTGGCTCGACAGATTCATCCGACATCGGCCTGAAGGTAGAGAGGATCGATCGAGGGCCCTACCACAGCCAGTGCCGCCAAGGAGGAAAGAACAGCCTGAAGATCGGCCTCCAATCGAAATCATCAACACCATCTCTGGAGGACCTTGGTGGGGAGTAGCCAGTGGATCGGTCAGACCGCCCAAGCGATAGAGGACTAAAGAATCTATAATCTTTATTGAAGAAGATGCCAAGGAGATTCAATTCTCCCATAATGATACGGTTGTAGTTTCTTTGAATATTACTGACTATGATGTACGCCGCATTCTTGTTGATAGTAGAAGCTCTGTCGATATTTTATTTTATGATGCATTCTCAAAAATATCTATTTCGGATGGTCGATTAGGGCCGATAAGCTCCCCATTGGTAGGGTTCACTGGCGATGTTGTGTCGGTGGAAGAGTAATAACTTTAACTGTAGTTGCAGGTAGGTACCCGAAACAATCTAGAGCGTAAGTGGATTTTCTGATAGTAAGGGTGCCGTCTGCCTACAACGCAATACTCGGCCGACCTGGCCTCAACGCCCTTCGAGCTGTGGTATCGACCTACCATTTGAAATTGAAATTTCTACTAGCCAAGGGGTCAGAGAGGTCAGAGGAGATCAAGTCCTAATGAGACACTGCTATAACATAACCCTACAAAAAAATGATCAGTCTGACCCCTATCCGGTTGATGGATTAGACACCCACGACGACCTTACTGAAGAACGGGGTGAGCCGATTAAAGATCTTGTCTCAATTTCTTTGAACGATGTGAATGAGGAGCATGTGATGAAGATCAGCTCCAACTTGGAAGATGAGGTACAGACACAGCTCATCAATTTTCTATAAAAAAATATGGATGTTTTCGCTTGTCGGGGATTGATGCGGAAGTCATGGAACACCGTCTAGCTATTGATCCCAAACATCGACCGATGAAGGAAAAAATCTAAGGTCATGTACTAGAAAGGCAGAAAACAATAGCTGAGGAAGTTGATAAGCTCCTGAAAATCGGATTCATCAGAGAAGTCAACTACTCGAACTGGGTCTCCAATGTGTTCTTGTCAAGAAGGAGAACGACAAGTGGAGGATGTGTATAGACTTCAAAAAGCTGAACAAAGCTTGTCCGAAGGACAGTTATCCTCTGTCCAAAATTGACCAATTAGTGGATGCAACCTCAGGCCATGAGCTTCTCACTTTCATGGATGCATTTTTCGGTTACAATCAAATCAGGATGGCACTGGAGGATGAAGAAAAAACTACTTTTATTACTAACCATGGTCTTTATTGTTACAGGATCATGCCTTTTGTTCTCAAAAATACAGGGGCAATCTATCAACAGTTGGTGAACAAGATCTTCAAAGAGCAGATCGGCTGCAACATGGAGGTCTACGTGGATGACATGCTTATAAAAAGCAAATCCTCAACGAACCACATCGCCGACCTTGAGGAGACCTTCAGCGCCCTCCAAAATACAAGATGAAGCTGAACCCAGCCAAGTGCACTTTTGGAGTGACCTCAGAGAAATTCTTGGGCTTTATGGTATCCGGGTGCGGGATTGAAGCAAATCCAAAAAAGATTCATGCCATCCAGGAAATGACCACCCCGAAGTCAATAAAAGAAGTTCAGCACCTTACTGGGAGAGTAGCAGCTCTGAATCGCTTCGTCTCAAGGTCGGCCAAACGGTGCCTACCTTTCTTTCAGACTCTCAAGCAGCTGAAGAACTTCTGTTGGACCACTGAATGTCAGCAAGCATTCGAAGAATTAAAGAGCTACCTCGGCTTACCTCCACTATTGGCAAAGCTCAAACCCGGAGAGAAGTTGTTCCTGTACTGGCGGTCTCCCCTGTGGCTCTCATAGCAGTTCTGGTTAAGGAAGAAGCAAAAATTCAACGGTCGATCTACTACATAAGTCGAGTATTGAGAGACACCAAAACCAGGTATACTAAGTTAGAGAAACTAACTTACACCTTGTTGATTGCAGCTCGAAGGCTCCGACCTTACTTTCAAAGGCACTTATAACACTGCTCACCGACCAGCCGATTAAGATGGTTCTGCATCGAGCGGATGCTTCTGAAGGATAGCGTAATGGACAGTCGAGCTCACAGAATTCGACATCAACTATCGACCTCGGCCGACGATAAAAGCTCAGATATTAGCAACTTCATAGTGAAATGTACTATTCCGAAAGAGGCCGAACTTGAACGAGGTGAAGCTGACAACCCAGGCTCCAGCCGAACTCTCCTGAAGAAAGAATAGATCTCCCTGATGGTTTTTGGGCCCTCTACATGGACGGTTCCTCCAACATGTCAGGCGCAGGTGCAGGCCTGATCTTGGTCAATCTGGAAGAAATTATCATGGAGTATGCACCACGCTTCGAATTCCCTGCGATAAATAATGGGGCAGAATATGAAGTTCTCATTACAGGACTAAGGATCGCCAAAGAGTTAGAAGTAGATTGGCTCCAAGTCTACAGTGACTCCCAATTGGTAGTAGGATAAGTCAGCGAAAACTATGAAGCTTGAGAGGACAGTATGGCCAAGTATCTCAAAAGGTAAAAGAGATCATCCCCACCTTTGGCAACTTTGACATCAGGCAGATTTCAAGAGCAGAAAATACCAGGGCCGATCTTCTCTCTAAGTTGGCTACACTGGCTCCGACTGAACTACCCAAGGAAGTCTTCTTCGATGTTCTGAAGTGTCCAAGTACGAAGAACCGCAGCTTGTGATGGAGATCAGCCATGAACCCAGCTGGATGACCCACTGGTTGCATACCTCAAAGACGGGGTTCTTCCTCAGGATGCAAAAGAAGCTGAAAGCTTATGAACCAGCCTCCCGATACATCCTTTATGAAGGCAAGCTGTACAAGAGATTGTACTCTTTGCCCCTCCTGAAATGTCTCTGGCCTTCTGAAGCTGACTTCACCTTGTGGGAGGTACATGAAGGGGTCTGCGGAAGTCACCTGAGGGCCAGATCTCTGTCCCACAAATTGCTCTGACAAAGTTATTACTAGCCTACAATATACCACGACTCCATCGAATATGTCAGAAGGTGTGATCAGTGTCAGAGATATACGAATATCCAAAGATAACCCGCCTCCAAACTTACACCCTTGAGTGTCCCATGGCCATTTGCACAATGGGGGATGGATATCCTCAGACCTTTTTCCATGGCATCCGGGCAGCAGAAGTTCCTCCTGGTGGCAATTGACTACTTCACCAAGTGGGTCGAAGCTGAGCCTTTGGCGAAAATCACAGAAGTTAAAGTGCAGGACTTCATTTGGAAGTCAATCATCTGTAGATTCGGCTTACCCAG
>NC_026006.2:36757780-36810588 GCF_000442705.2 Elaeis guineensis | reverse complement strand
GATCTGGGAGAGGGCTTTTTTCACACAAAATAAATGGAGATTGGTGTTGAATAAGAGAGAGGGCATGGGGAAGGCTTATGTGGCGCAAGGTGGAATCCTAGTCTTACTAGGATTCTATCTTATGACTTGTTTTAATTTGGTTTCTCAAACCAAATCAAATCAAAATTAGATCAATCTAATTAAAATAGGTCTTAATCTAATTAATAATCTAATTTAATCAGATTAAATTAGATTTAAATCTGATTTAATTTTTAATCAAATTAGAAATTAGATTGACCCAAGTCCTAGTTGAACTAGGACTAGTTTTTCCTTGCACTTGGCTTATCTAATAAACCAATTGGACTTAATCCAATTAAGCCCAAACCAAATCTAATTAAATCATATTTAATTAGACTTAATCTCAGCCCATTGGATTAATCAAATTAAGCCAATTAGCAATCAAATTGCTAATCGATCCTCCTGCAATACTTGTACTGGGTTAAATGTCAATCGTATTGATCATTTAACCCTAGAACGATTCTTAATCGTTGATCAACCATCTGATCGGATCATGAACTCTAATGTGTGTGACCTCATAGGTTCGAATCTAAGCCGGTAGCATAGGAATAAATTCTATACCAATCGAAGTGACCATCTAGCAATGGTACCCGACGACCGATAGGTCGAATATGTAGAACAACATCCTTAGAACCCATGGGATATAGTTTTCATATAATTTATCCCCTTGACCAAAATGATCATAGGACACCCCAGAGTTCAACTGTCAACTCTGATCAGGTTGTCCACATTGTATTTCTAAATATCAAATCCATCTGATGGATTATCCTGGCCAAGGTTTTGCTAAATTGAAATACAGTGACTCATTCTTCTCCAACTCTTGGAGTGGTCAATCCCATCTCGATCACACTCTGACTTGCAAGTACTTGACTGTGCCCAGAAGCCTTCCGTCCCTGAATTAGAAATTCAGTTAGTCCAGTACCAAAGCACAGTGAGTTGCTTGCAAGTCACTGAGGCGATCTCAAGTCTAAGGGACACTTATACCTATATCCCATCAGAAACATTCTCGACAGCAGAATGCTCTGGAGTTGGTCACGTTCAATGATGATGTACCATTACATCTCACCTGTATGCCATACCAGTGTCTCCACACTCCTTGGTTAAGAGGACAACCAACCCATATGGCCTACAGCGACCTATACTCGATAGAAGCTGTCGTCCTTATTAACAGCTTATCATTTGGTCATGAACAGTTTTAAGGACTAATCGATAAATCTTCTCTTTATCGAACTTAAATAGTCCTAAGGACTTCATCACAACAACGGAGTTCATTAGAAGATGAAAGCTTATGATGAAGATGCCAAATATATTTTATTTATTAACAAATCAATTACAATACTTGATTGCTCAACCGTCAACAGCTTGACGATTGGCTTTTGAGACATATTTCCAACAGTTGGATGGTTGGGGCTTTGGTCATAGCTTCTCTCAAAAATTCATAAGCCTTAAGATATTTTTCATCAAAGTTAAAAGGAACATCCTTAGCGAGCAGATTACACAAAGGATGAGATGTTTTAAAAAAGTCTTTGATGAAGTGATGGTAGAATCCTACATGACCAAGGAAAGATCGAATTTGTTTGACAGAAGTGGATGGAGGAAGTTTAGAAATCAGTTCAATTTTTATTCTATCAACCTCAATCCCTTTCTTTGACACAATATGCCTTAAGACGATCCCCTCTTGAACCATGAAATGGCTTTTTTCTCAACTTAAAACTATATCAGCCTCAATGCATCGTTTTAATATTTTTTCAAATTATTGAGGCAACTCTCAAAGGATTCTTCAAAGACTAAAAAATCATCCATAAATATCTCTAAGAAATCTCCTATCATATCCAAAAATATTGACATCATGCACCTTTGAAAGGTCGTGGGTGCATTACATAGTCCCAAAGGCATTCAATGAAAAGCAAAGGTTCCATAGGGCATGTGAAGGTTGTCTTTTCCTGATCTTCTGGATAGATTACTACCAGATTATATCCTGAGTATCCATCTAAAAAGCCAAAATATTGTTGGCCAGATAGTCTCTCTAGGATTTGGTCAATAAAGGATAAGGAGAAATGATCTTTACGGATGGCTGCATTAAGTTTTCTATAATCTATACAGACACACCAAGAAGTGAAAAGTTGTGTTGGCACTAGATCCCCATGGTCGGTGCGGACAACCGTGAGTTCAGATTTCTTTAGAACAACTTGAGTGGGACTCACCCAGTGGTTGTTAAAAATAGAATAAATGATACCAGCATCTAACCATTTAATTACCTCTTTCTTGACTACATCCTACACATTCAGGTTGAGCCATCTTTGCATTTCTCGGATGGATTTGGCACTATCCTTTGTATAAATATGGTGCATGCATATTGATGGACTAATGCCTTTCAAATCAGCAACGGTCCATCCTATGGCCTCTCTATATGTTTTTAACATATTCAACAATTGGTTTTCCTGCTCATGGGTTAGGTCAGAAGCAATGATTACTGATAAGATTTTCTCAGATCCTAAAAATATGTACTTAAGTGATTCAGGCAAAGCTTTTAGTTCAAGTTGTGGTGGGGCCTGAATTGAAGGACGTAGAGGTTCAGTTTCTAGCTTAGGTAAGGGCTCAATTCTTATTGACCAAGGTAATGAATGTGTTGGATGAGGTGAATCAAGCAAGGCATTCACCTCCTGATTTTGGGTTTCTTCAATGGGTCATCCAGAAAATCATCTAATATCAAATCTGAGGAGGAATCGATTTCAACTATTTCATCTCTCTGATCAATTATCGAATAGCTTTCCTCTTTTTGAGCATACTTTGAGGTATTAAAAATGTTAATTCTCATCTTTTGATCTCCAAAAGAAATGTCCATGCTCCTATTTTACAATTGATATTGGCATTGACAATGGCTGGAAATGGACATCCTAAAATTATAGGATTTTGATTCAGCTCTTGAGATGGTTCCATATCAAGTATGAGAAAGTCTACTAAAAAATAGCATGTGTTTACTTTGACTATGACATCCCTGATTAGACCACATGGTATCTTTACAGATCTATCAGCTAGTTGCAAAATAATCGATATGGGTTTCAGTTCTCCTATCCTAAATTTTTTGTAGACCAAGTTTAGAAGTAGGTTGACACTAGTTCCTAAATCTAACAGGACTTGGCCAAAGATGATGCCTCTTATAACACATGAAATCAAAAGAGCACCAGGATCTTTCATTTTCTGAGGTAATGGGTTCAACAGGACTGCACTGATATCCTCAGATAGCATAATTCTCTCTATTGCTCTCGGTTCATGCTTTTGTGTGCAGAGTTCCTTAAGAAATTTTGCATAAGCTAGAACGTGATGAATCACATCGAAGAGGGTAGATTAATGTGAACTTGCTTAAACAACTCTATTAGTTCCTCATTGCGTGCTCCTTATTTTTTGCGAGAAGAATGGCTTCTAGGGCTGAAGGGAATGAGACTTTAAGTTTATATGACTCAGGTAAATCATCTGCTCTCTTTTTTTCTTTATCTTTCTCACTCAAATTGGAACCAATATCAGTATCAATTTCGGGCTTAGGTTCTTCTATTGGGTTAGTCTCAGTACTAACCTTTTCTTTCAAATTTCATTTTGGCTAGCATCAGTACTAACCTCTCTTACCTGATCTTGATATAGGTCCTTAAGAATCCTACTACTTCTAAGGTCAGTAGTTGCATTGATATTCTCAAATTGAGGATCCTTAGGGGGGATATTGAATTGATGATTAGGTCCAGATGATTGGTGGGTGGATGGGTTGTTCCTGAGATTTAGTATCGGTTGGCTAGGCAATTGACCTGGTTCTCTCTTTATAGTAGACTTAGCTAACTATCCTATTTATGCTTCTAGCCTAATGATAGATTGCTATTAGATTATAATCAATTGTTAGAGTTGATTAAATCTATCATCGGCTAGATTGATCTATTGAGGAGGTGGGTATGATGGCTGATTGTGATATGATAGGTGGGTAGGCTGACTAGGCTAACTTCTATTATAGGCATAATTCTGGTATTAGGCATAATTTTGGTATTGGGGTCTATTTTGAAAATTTTGCATCAAAGGAATTTGAGTTTGAGCCTGAGTCTATTGGGATCTCCAAGAAAAATATGGTGGTTCCTCCAACCTGAAATATATATGTTTGAGAATAGATCATTGACAGGCTTGGAGTAACCTTGGGTAGCTTGAACTTGTTCTTGGATAAAAGGTGAAAACTGTGTAGCCATGGGACATTCACTCACATGATGGGTTGGGCTAGCACAGATAGAATAAATCTCCTGATAATTGAATGGTGATATGTATTGTGCAGGAGATTGTTGATCTAAGGTTAGGAGCTGATCTAACTTTTGGGCAAGAAGGTCGACTTTATCTAATTTCTAAGCCATTAGGTTCAAGTCAGCCTTAGAATTAGAGTTCGTTTGTTTGATCTCAAAAATTTTTGCCTATTTTTGGTGAGGAATCGATCTTTCATAGAAAGATAATGAAGCATGGTTGATCGAGTTTTCACCAATAAGATATAGGCTTCATCCTCACTCTTATTCATGAATGTACCTCTATAAGATGCATCAACCATCTATCTATACTGGTCACCTAAACTCTCATAGAAAGCTTGAACAATTTGCTACTTAGATTGACTATAGTGTGGGTATTTTCTAAGAAGTTTCTTAAGTCTCTCCGATGACTCATGAATTTGTTCTCCGAGAAGCTGAGCAAATTCAGTGATGGCTCACCTCATTTTATTGGTTCGACCTATGGGATATAATTTCTTAAGAAACTCATGCTATATTTCAGCCCAAGTTCGGATCGATCTCTTTATTGTGCCAAGCCAGTATTTGGCTTTATCCTCAAGTAAGAAGAAGAATAGGGTCAGTCTAAGTACATCATCAGTAAAATTTTGGATCTTCACCATGGAATAGATTTCTAAGACTCATCTAGATGTTTGTAAGGATCTTCATTGGTATTTCCATAGAAAGATGGGAATATCTGGATAGTGGTTGACTTGATCTCATAATGGCTTGCAAAGATATTAGATAAGTGGATACAAGTCGATGGATTATAGGTGGAAGAAATAAAATATTCTTTCATCTGCTTAGGTGGTTCTCCAAGATTTTCAGCCATTTGATTTTCAAGTTTAACATGAATCAGTCATTCAACTTCAGGATTAGGTTCAATTAGATCAGGGTAAAAAGATCTCCTACTGTGCATGTACCAATGCAAACCTTAATGTGTGTGAGAACCTTAAGAAAGAGGGAGAAAGGTAAGAGAAGAGAAAAAAAGAGAGAAGTTCTAAAGGTGAGAACCTTAGGAAAGCCCTAGCCTAGAGATGATAGATGAGAAGAATTAGTTGTGGTTAAGTGTTAATTGCAATCAAGTTAGTAAGCAATTAAACCTAGAACATCTATAGATTTCTTAGATCTAACAGTTTGATATAGAGTGTCTTGGTCTAGATGCAAGTTGGGTTTATTTTCACTTCCTTCAACTAGCCAGATAAGAGGTGGGGTCATGGGGGTCTCCCCGTTGCTTGCCTTAGATATCAATTAAATTGGCCAGGTAAGCTAAAGTAACCAATTAAATAACCACGAGTCTACTTAGGCTTAGTCTTTGTAATCTCTTGTCTTAGATACCAGTTTTAGAGATGAGTCCAAACTTACTTTGCACTTGACTTCACCACAATATTCAAACTGAACTCAATTGATCTTAAGGGCCAATGTCTACTGAATTTTAATTAGGATTGGGTTTATACGGGATGCTGGTTGGTTATTTTTGGGCTAAAGAAGGGTGATAAAATCTCCACCTTATTTTGTTAATGGGTATTGCCTTTAAGTTGTTTTAATATGAATATGTATAACCAATTTCAAACAAGAGGTTCTATGTAACTAAAGTAGATGCATGAAATTAATCAAACTTGAAAGCTTACCTTGTTTCTAGCGATCATCAAAAATAAATTTAAGATGATGAATGTTTCTAAATAATTAAGTTTCTACTATTATCATATGATTTTTATTGGGTTTATGTGGGTGAATTTTATATTAATTTGAAAAAAAATAGTAATTAATATTAAAAAAAGAAAAAAAGTAGTTTAGGATTAGGATTAGGATTGATCACACCAACTTGAAGCATTTCACCCTTCTTTTCTTCTTTTTTTTTCTATTTTTTTTACAAGAAAGATAAAAAATCAAAAAAAGTTAGCAAGCTATATTCACAAAAAAATCAAAGAAATCAAATGTTAAAATTGATATCTTCCCCGACAACGGCATCAAAAATTGATAGGCTCGTGATGTTGTTGTTAGTACACCATGATTATCAAATTAATTTTAATTTTTAAAAATTAAAAATAGTAAAGAGTAGTGAGTTGGACTGAATCCATAGAGAAGGCAATACTTTGATTTGAAATCTCATGCCTAACCCTTTCACCAATTTTTTTGAAACATAGAAACTCCCAACAAGCTTCTCATCCTTCAGTAACATTTTTTTTATGATTACTATCATTCTATCATAACAGTTGACTGTCATATTAAATTTGACCTTCAAGTTCAATAGCTCTAACACAACATATAATATAGTGTGTATTTTATATCCCAACTATTGTGATTCATCAGCATCTCTCAACATATGATAGAAATCACTGTTGCCAGCTTTTGGATCGTTCTCCACATTCTAGTTAAATTCAGGATCAGCAGCATCCATAACCACATCTACCATTCTATTTATGTCACTGTCTTGCTCATTTCTAACCCTTGCATCTGTCTTCCATGTCTCCTCATGCAGGTACCAATGCTTGTAGTTGGGCATAAATCAACTTCTATATAAATGGACAGTCATTGTATTCTTATCAAGTATTTTTCTATTACCACATTTCTTATAAGGGCAATGAGCCCATCCTTGATGTAAAAGTACCATATTCCCAAAAGCATAATCACAAAAGTACTCTACACCCTCCTTGTATTTAGTAGAATCATCCCGTCGACTACTCGATGGTCCATCCAACTACGGTTTATGGTGCACTACCTAAGGATTCTGCATATACAAATATAAGGCAATAGCTAAATGATTATTTTATCATTTCAAATGGCTTATGTGATAATTATATCCTACCATCAACTAAAAGGTATAGAAGATCCTATTCCATTCAGGAATTATATTAATTCTATTGGTCAAGTACAGTAATCAAATTATATGCAATAGAGGCTAAAAGAAATTAAATTTTGACAGTATCTCCCCTTAGTTCTCCCCCATATAGATAAGATGTGTGAGAAAAATTAAAAAAAATACTATCCAAAATTTCTCTCGAACCCTCATCATACCATTTGATTATTGTAATAACCTATAGAATTAATAATATTTCTCAAACTATCCATACTGAATAATCTATTAACCAATGTATTAATTCTTACACCCGTATAAAAATATATAAATGGTCGAATGCTGTACAATATATACATTAATTGAAAGATGGATCTATGGTTATATGCAATGCAATATTTTTAAAACTTTTAAATTAGTGGGTTTCAAAGTACGTAGCATCACTGCAAATGGGGATGGTCGGGATATGTATCCCGCCATGTGGGCTAAGGGTGTGCAAGATGACTAGGTCACACAAGCACACCAACATGGCATCTAGGCAAATCGCATCCTAAAGATTCTAAAGTATTGAGCAGCATTGTAAATAAAACTAGAAATGGGTCGAGCTGGATCGAGCTACATCCCTCAAGTCTGATCTGAAAATTTTTTTCGAGCTTTGGACTGGGCCCAGGACCTAGAATCCAATCATTGACTACTCAGATCATCATTGGAGTAGATGAGCAGGCTAGAACCAGTCTGATGGTGGCCCAGCCTCGAACTCCTACCATCGAAAGCAATAGGACTACTCTCACTAGAGAGCTTCCTGGAGTGGTTCCATCTTTCGAGAATAATATTAATTTAAATAATATTACTAATAATATTATTAATTTAAATATTGTTGATGCAGAATTTTACTGACGTCGGAGAAGCTGGAGTCGAGGGGATCGCGGCCGTCGTCGAGACCTGCAAGGGAAGTCTAAACCAGAGTTGGGGGTGCTCCGGCTGTTGGGAATAGTATCCCAAAGCCAATCATCAGCCTGTTGACGGTTGTGCTTCTTTTGTATTAGTACATGAATTATAAATAAATAAAAATTATTTTGATATTTTTCATCACAAATGTTTCATCTTCTAATGAACTCCTGTGTTGTGGTGAAGTCCTTAGGACTATTTAGACTCGACAAAGAAGGATTTGTCGCTTAGTCCTTAAACCTATTTGCGACCAAATGATACGTTGTTACCAAGGATGACAACGTTTATCGAGCATAGGTCGTTGTGTACCATATGGGTTGGTTGCCCTCATAACCAAGGAGTGTGGAGACACTGGTATGGCATACAGGTGAGATATAATGGTACATCTGCACTGAACGTGACCGATTCTAGAGCATTTCTGCTGTCAAGATTTGCTCCGATGGGATATGGGTATAAATGTCCCCCGACCTGAGACCGCCACGATGACTTGCAAGCAACTCACTGCACTTAGGCACTAGACTACCTAAATTTCTAATTCAGTAATGGAAGGCTGCTGGGTGTAGTCAAGTACTTGACTTGTCGGTGCGTGTGTCAAGATGGGATTGACCACTTCAGTTTAGGAGCTGTGTACAGTCGTGTTTCAATTTAGTAAAATCTTGACCAGGATAGTCCTAGTGAGGAGTCACAGGACTAATTGAGTTGAGCACAATTCGGATGATCTCATCAGGGTTGACAGTTTAACCCTGAGTCATCCTAAACACAGGGGTCAAAAGGGATGAATTATACGGTAACCATATTCATGTAGGTTCTGAATGTTGTGATTGCGACTATTCGACCTATCCGATCATCGGGTACCATTGCTAGATGGTCACTTCGATTAGTACAGGAATTGGTTCCTATACTACCGACTTAGGTTCGAACCTGCGGGGTCACACACATTAGAAGTTCCTTTCTGATCTGATGGCTGATTATGAGTCTTATGTGTCTGAAACTCTATGATTGAGAATTAGGATTCTCTGATCATGAGTTCCACATTTTTTGGATACCGAGGTCAAAATTTTGAATTTCAAATTTTGAATTTGAAATTTGAACTCTTTGATCAGGGTTTCATATCGATGGTCTCTGATGCCTAATTGCCCATCGGATTTGGACTCAATATTTATGAGAGGTTTAATTAATGATTTGATTGCTAATTAACTCAATTTGATTGAGTAATTATTTTTAGATCAAGTCCAATTGAATTGGATTCAGTTTGGATTGACCCGATTAGATTAAGTGTTGATCTAATCGCTAAGGTAGTTTAGTCCCTAATTTGATCAGGGGTTAGGCTTAGTTAATTCTTGATTTGATTTAGATTTTATTAAGCCTAATTAAGCCTAATTGTGTTGGGTTTAATCTGGTCTAATTGTGCTTAACCTATTTTAATTAGGTTGGCTCAATTTGAATCAAACCACCTTGTTTTAAATTTCCTGCGCCACCCAACTTCCTTGCGCCCATTTGAATTTGTGAGAAGAAATTTTCTCATGAATTTTCTTCCACGCAAAGCTCTCTCATTCCCACTTTTATGCGCAATATGGATGGATAAAGCTGATTAGTTAACCATTCAAATTCAAAGCGTGTTTGAATTTGAATGGATAACTTTTCTCTTTTGCCTTCAAGCTTATCCATCTTGTGTGCCACATAATTCACACGAGAAAGAGCTTCTCGTGAAACATTTCCATGCACAAAGAGTCCACGCCCTTCTATTCTCACACCACAAGTGGATAGGGATGAGTTGGTTTTCATTTGAATTCAAATTTGATTTGAATTCAAATGTGTAACCACTTGTCTTTATCCTCTCACGCGGATAAGACACATTTTGAACTGTTCTAAAAGAGATAGGGAGGTGGGGCGTGCGAAAAAGAAAAATTTTGAGAAAGAGAGTGGGACGTGAGGAAGTCTTATACATGAGGTGAAGGTCCAAAATCTTTCGAGAGAAAAAAAAAAGAAAAGAAAGAAAATTGGGCGCAGGGTTTTCAGTGTAATCCCTAGGGTTTCAGCCAGGGGTTCGGGAAGTGAGATTGGTGTGCCACGAGTGTCGTGAGTCCACCAAATTTTAGGTAAAGATCCATCAACCTCTCAACCAACCATGCAGATGATTCGAAGCATCCGAGGAGTCGGCACACATCGATCGAAGGAGTTCGATCAACATCAGCCATCAAAAGGGTGAAATCACGAACTAGCATTCGTGAGGAGCCGATCAGACGGGAGCTTCGTGTGGATGATCCGCAGAGGCCAGATACTAGTGTGGCTGCAACATGATGATCAGAGCCCTTGATGGTGATCAGATTGCGGTGATCGACTACCCGCAAAAGGTGATGTGTTCTGAACACAATACAGTAAAAAGTTTACTGTTTCAAATTTGAAATTCAAATTTAAATGCATGCTGTTGTATCATATTTAGATCCTAGTATAGGGTTAATTAGTATTAATTAATGAGATTAATTAATAATTTTACTATAAAATAATAATTTTGAAAAAGTTTTAAAATTACCATTTTGCCCCTGCACTAAATTTTCGCTTCAAATGGTATCAGAGCATGGTTTTAGAATATGATACACATATGCATGCATAGATTAAGGTGTAATCTATAAGTTTAAATTTGAAATTCAAAATTCTAAATTTAAAATTTGAAATTTGAAATTTAAAATTTGAAATTTGTTAGAAGTTTCAAATTTGAAATTCAAAATTTGAAATTTAAATTTTGAATTTTGAATTTTGAAATTTGAAATTTAAAGTTTATCTAAAATTTCAAATTTGAAATTTGAAATTCAAAATTTAAAATTTGAAATTCAAAATTTGAAATTTAAAATTCAAAGATTGGAAATTCAAAATTTAAAATTTGGTTGAAATCTCAAATTTGAAATTTAAAATTTAAAATTTGAAATTCAAAATTTAAATTTTAAAATTTATATATTTAGATATACTTGATCCAAGTAGCAAGTAATCTAATTGGGTTGGTTGCCATGGCCGTCCGGTCATAGGAGAAAAGTAGGGTTTAAAGGCCCTCTCTTCCCATTCGATGGGGTCTCCTATGGCGGTAGGGGTGCCGATGCAATTATATCCCATACCGATGAAGCAACGAAAGGACTTAACTATAAAATTTATCATGAATGTATTAGATTAGATCTAAAAAAAATTTATAATTTATTTTGAGTTATTTTCTGTTATGAAATGAGCAATAGGATTGCTGTTTATGAAATGTGCTGACCCGTTTGTGAAATGAGTCAAAACATTTGGTGAACAGAAAATAAAATCTTTCAAAATTTGAAAATTATTTTTGAAATGCCAAACCCTGACCCATCAGCCCAAGTACTTAATTAAAAGAATTAAGTATTGTCTAGTAGGTCTAGAATTGTGAATTAAGACCTAAAACAATTGCATAAACTTGTGGGTCAATGGGTTAGATGAATTAGGTCCATAATTGAGTTAGACCTAAGGTTAGCTTAAAAAATAGACTAAATGGAGTGATTGATCAAATCTAATCAAAAGTTAAATTAGATTAGGTCAAGGATACTCTAGACTCAACTTCAATAGTTGTAGTTGAATGGATCCATGTCTTTAACTAGACCAAGATGGACTTAATTCATGGCTACGCGATGGAGCCCTATTTACTAAGTTGATCAAAATTAAAACTAATGAACCAGTTGGTTTCTAAGGTAAGTTCGACAGTTTTGATCAGTGGTTCTTAAGCGGGAGCTACTCGCATTGATTCGATCATTGACGAGTTAATGACAAATCCCCACCACTGATCTCACTTACCTGGCCAATCTGGTAAGTTAGATTTTGATTAGATCACTTGGTGATTAGAGCTCACCCATGTCATTAGGTAAATCAGTGTGACTGATTTAGGTGCTCCTAATGCCAGCTTTAATTAAATCTTTTTTAATCTGACTTGGTGAAGTCAGTGGAAAGATTGAAATTGGCTGGATGATTTCTTCTTTACTATCCTTTAATAAAATCCTCAAAAATTATTAGGTCCCTAAAATGATTAAGTTATAATGATAACTAAGTCAATGCCTCCCATTAAGTGAGTGATAATGAGTCCATTAGTTCAATGATCATTGGAGGCCCAAAGGCCTGGTGCTCATTGGCTAATGGAATTATCATTCATAATATGATAATTTGGTTGAGTCTTTCTGATGGTGGTTAGGTTGGCCAGCCAAAGTCGGACTTGATCATTTATTAGTCTGATTCACTAAATTAAGTCATGTTAATGGTTGGACCTAACCAGATTTTTTCAGTGGAGGCCAAAGCTTACTGATTAGGTTCTGGGGCAAAATCAATTACTAGAAGTTGTTTAGAGAAACAACTGGTTAAGAACCTACCCATAGATGCACATGGGTTGACCAACCAAAGTTGGGCTCGTGTGTAGTCTGTGTGGATTTTAGTACCCATTAAGGAATTAAAGTAATTTCTCGAATTAAAAATTGAGGCTATTAGTTCGTAAAAATATTGAAAAAACTTTAGACTAAAGTTCAAGTCTTTAGTATTAATTTATGTACTAATAGAGGTCTGATTTTTCTTTATACAACTATGGCCACTACCCTATCGCTCCGGTCATTATTAGATAATGACAAGCTCATGGGACCTAATTTTGATAGCTGGTATCGAAAATTAAAAATCATCCTTGAGCATGAGCAGATCCTTTATGTAGTAACGGATCCAGTACCTGAGGAGCCAGCTCCGAACGCTAGTAAGGCGATCAGAGACACTTACCAGAAGTGGCTCAATGACCACACTACCGTCCGATGTATTATGCTGACAGCAATGAATGACGAGTTCAGCCACAGATTTGAGAACGCCCAGCCACAGGAGATGCTTCAAATGTTGAACGACTCCTTTGGCACGCCTGACGATGTTGAAAGGCATAAAACTAGTTGTGCCATTTTCAATGCTCGGATGAGGGATGGGGCCTCAGTCACTGATCATGTATTGTACATGATCGAGATGATTGAGCGCCTGAGCAAATTAGGTTTTCCTCTGCTCGAGCAGCTCGGTAAGGATGCGATCTTTAATTCCTTGCCCAAGTCCTTCCTCCCATTCCTTACTCATTTTCGAATGACAAAGCCTGCAGTAAACTACCACGGGTTGTTGGGGTTGCTGCAGAACTTTGAGAAGGATCACCAGCTCCATAAGGAGTCGGTGAATGTAGTGGGAGGGTCTTCTTCTTGTCGTCGACCCTTTGGGAAGGAGAAGAAGAACAACAAGAAGAAGAACAAGAAGGTGCAGCCTCATGCTGGGACGGTTGCATAGGGTCAGACCAAGAAGTGCAAGCCCGATCAGAGCCAGGCGGAGTGCTTCTTTTGCAAGAAGCAGGGGTATTGGAAGAGGAACTGTCCTTAATACATTGCCTCCCTGGACCCGAACAGGCCGAAGAAGAAGCAAGGTAATTATATGATAACTCCTTGCAACTTTTCCATTTGTGATACTACTGCCTGGGTATTGGATACCGGAAGCCCTTATCATATTTGTAATTCGATGCAGGATCTGCAGGTCAGTAAGAGATTTGATGAAGGCGAGAGGTTCCTGAACGTTGGAGATGGAAGCAAAGATTCAGTTCTAGCTTTAGGAATCATGAGTCTTGTAATCAATTCTCGTAATGTAATTCTGAGTGAATGTCACTATTGTCCAAGCTTTTTATTAAATATTATTTCTGTAGGCCTTTTGGCCATGTACGGTTATGATTTTTTAATAAAAAGAAATATTTGCAATATCATTTTGAATGGTGTTACAATATTTGTTGGATAATTAAATAATAGAATTTACTTACTATCACAGCCTGTTAATGTGGTTCAAAACTTCGATAAATGCCCTAGAATAGATAATGTGTCAGAAGTCTATCTTTGGCACTGTAGGCTAGGTCATATCAATAAGAACAGGATAAACAGGTTGGCTCAAGAAGGAATTCTTGAACTTGGTGATTGTGAATCACTTCCAACCTGTGAGTCTTGTCTTCTTGGAAAGATGACCAAGTCACCTTTTACTGAAAAAGGTGAGCGAGCCAGTGAACTCTTGGGTCTGGTACATTCTGATGTATGTGGATCTATGAGCTCAAGTGCAAGAGGTAGAAATTTCTACTTCATAACCTTCACAGACGACCTATCGAGGTATGGGTATGTCTACTTAATGAAGCATAAGTCGGAGTCGTTTGAAATGTTCAAACTATTCTGAAATGAGGTAGAAAAACAAACTGAGAAGTATATTAAAATTCTTTGATCTGATCAAGGAGGTGAATACCTTTCCAATGAGTTTCTGACATATCTAGGGGAGAATGGGATTCTCTCTTAGTGGACTCCTCCTGGAACACCACAGCATAATGGTGTGTCTGAAAGGAGGAATCGGATCTTATTGGATATGGTTTGATCCATGATGGGGTTTGCTGGTCTGTCGATCTTCCTCTGGAGATATGCACTCGAATCGGCTTGTTACCTTCTAAATAGAGTTTTGAGTAAGTCTGTAGCCAAAACGCCATATGAGATATGGATAGGATGTAAGCCAGCACTCTCGCACCTTAGGGTTTGGGGATATCCGGCTTATGTTAAATGTTTAATTACAGACAAGCTTGGACCTAGATCTGACAAGTATAATTTTATAGGGTACCCAAAAGAGACCAAAGGATATTATTTCTACCTTACTGATGAGCAAAAGGTATTTGTCAGCCTTAAGGCAATCTTTTTAGAAAAGGAGTTCCTTAGTGAAGGAACTGTTGCCTCTAAGGTCGAACTTGACGAAGTTCGACAGGTGAAAAAACTGACACATGTTACTGAACCTGAACTGGATTTGATTAGATCAGATCAGAAGCCCATTGATTATGCACCTTTAAGGCGGTCTGGTAGAGTACCACATCAACCGGACAGATACTATGGTTTCTTGGTTCGGGATGGCGATCTTGTCGAACTTGATGAAAATGATGAGGATCCGATCACCTACATGGATGCAATGCAGAGACCAGACTCTGAGAAATGGCTAGAGGCTATGAAATCCGAAATGGAGTCCATGAAGGTCAACGATGTGTGGACATTGGTTGACTCACCCGAAGGAGTAAAACCCATAGGGTGTAAGTGGGTCTTCAAGAGGAAGAGGGGCACAGACGAAAAGGTGGAGACCTATAAAGCCCGTCTGGTTGCCAAGGGATATCGTCAATGTTATGGTATAGACTATGACGAGATATTTTCTCCTGTGGCAATGCTCAAATCCATTCGGATTATGCTTGCGATAGCTGTCCATCTAGACTATGAAATCTGACAGATGGATGTGAAGACAGCTTTCCTAAATGGAGAGCTGGACGAAGAGGTGTATATGATACAACCTGAAGGGTTCACATCCACAGATGAGTCTAAGGTATGCAAGCTACAAAGGTCCATTTATGGACTTAAGCAGGCATCTCAGAGTTGGAACATACATTTTGATAGGACGATCAAAATGTATGGCTTCGTTAAGAATGGAGAAGAGCCCTGTATTTATAAGTGGGCTAATGGTCCAGTAGTAGTATTTCTTGTATTGTATGTGGATGATATTCTCTTAATCGAAAATGATGTCCCTGCATTACAGGGAATAAAGATTTGGCTATCGTCACAGTTCTCCATGAAGGATCTGGGAGAAGCTTCCTACATCCTAGGGATGAGGATCTATAGGGATAGATCCAAAAGGTTGCTTGGCTTATCCCAGTCCACGTACATTGATACTATACTGAAAAGATTCAGCATGGAGAATTCCAAGAAAGGCTATCTACCGATAGGCCATGGAATTTCTCTCTCGAAAAGGGATTGTCCAACAACACCTCAAGAGAGAGAGCGTATGGGTAGAATTTTATATGCTTCGACAGTGGGATCTATCATGTATGTCATGATATGTACATGACCAGATGTGGCATACTCACTAGGGGTAGTGAGTAGATACCAATCTGATCCAGGGGAGAATCACTGGAAGGTTGTTAAAACCATCCTGAAGTATTTAAGAAATACTAAAGATCAGTGGCTTGTTTATGGTGAATCGGACTTGAGACTTATAGGATTTACAGACTCTAGTTTCCAGTCTGATCACGATGATAGCAAGAGTGTGTCAGGATTTATTTTTACCCTTAATGGTGGGGCTGTCTGCTGGAAGAGTTCCAAGCAGCACACTGTGGCTGATTCAGTATGCGAGGCGGAGTATATTACTGCATCAGATGCTGTCAAAGAAGCGGTGTGGCTGAGGAAATTCATCACCGAGATCGGAGTAGCACCCTCCCTTGTTGGTCCAGTTTTGCTCTACTGTGACAGCTCTGGAGCCATTGCTCAGGCGAAGCAACCAAAGGCACACCAGCGGATGAAGCATATTCTGCGCCGCTACCATCTCATCCGGGAGATTGTGGATCGAGATGACGTCGACCTTCAGAAGATCGACGGGAAGGAGAACCTGGCCGATCCATTCACTAAAGCCATTACGGTGAAGGAGTTCAATGACTACAAGTCGAAGATGGGTATTAGATACTGCACCGATTGGCTTTAGGCCAAGTGGAAGATTGTTGGGAATAGTGTCTCAAAGCCAATCGTCAGTCTGTTGATGGTTGTGCTCCTTTTGTATTAGTACATGAATTATAAATAAATAAAAATTATTTTAGCATTTTTCATCACAAATGTTTCATCTTCTAATGAACTCCTGTGTTGTGGTGAAGTCCTTAGGACTATTTAGACTCGATAAAGGAGGATTTATCGCTTAGTCCTTAAACCTGTTCGCGACCAAATGATACGTTATTACCAAGGACGACAACGTTTATCGAGCATAGGTCATTGTGTGCCATATGGGTTGGTTGTCCTCATAACCAAGGAGTATGGAGACACTGGTATGGCATACAGGTGAGATGTAATGGTACATCTGCACTGAACGTGACCGACTTCGGAGCTATTTCTGCTATCAAGATTTGCTCCGATGGGATATGGGTATAAATGTCCCTCCGACCTGAGACCGCCACGGTGACTTGCAAGCAACTCACTACACTTAGGCACTGGACTACCTGAATTTCTAATTTAGTGACGGAAGACTGCTGGGTGTAGTCAAATACTTGACTTGTCAGTGCGTGTGTCAAGATGGAATTGACCACTCCAGTTTAGGAGCTGTGTATAGTCATGTTTCAATTTAGCAAAACCTTGACCAGGGTAGTCCTAGTGAGGAGTCACAGGACTAATTGAGTTGAGCACGATTCGGATGATCTCATCAGGGTTGACAGTTTAACCCTGAGTCGTCCTAAACATAGGGGTCAAAAGAGATGAATTATATGATAACCATATTCATGTAGGTTCTGAATGTTGCGATTGCGACTATTCGACCTATCCGATCGTCGGATACCATTGCTAGATGGTCACTTCGATTAGTACAGAAATTGGTTCCTGTGCTACCGGCTTAGGTTCGAACCTGCGGGGTCACACACATTAGAGGTTCCTTTCTGATCTGATGGCCGATTATGAGTCTTATGTGTCTGGGACTCTATGATTGAGAATTAGGATTCTCTGATCATGAGTTCCACATATTTTGGATATCGGGGTCAAAATTTTGAATTTCAAATTTTGAATTTGAAATTTAAACTCTTTGATCAGGGTTTCATATCGATGGTCTCTGATGCCTAATTGCCCATCAGATTTGGACTCAATATTTATGAGAGGTTTAATTAGTGATTTGATCACTGATTAACTCAATTTGATTGAGTAATTATTTTTAGATCAAGTCCAATTGAATTGGATTCAGTTTGGATTGACCCGATTAGGTTAAGTGTTGATCTAATCGCTAAGGTGGTTTAGTCCCTAATTTGATCAGGGGTTAGGCTTAGTTAATTCTTGATTTGATTAGGATTTTATTGAGCCTAATTAAGCCTAATTGTGTTGGGTTTAATCTGGTCTAATTGTGCTTAACCTATTTTAATTAGGTTGGCTCAATTTGAATCAAACCACCTTGTTTTAAATTCCCTGTGCCACCCAACTTCCTTGCGCCCATTTGAATTTGTGAGAAAAAATTTTCTCATGAAGTTTCTCCAACGCAAAGCTCTCTCACACCCACTTTTGTGCACCATATGGATGGATAAAGCTGATTAGTTAACCATTCAAATTCAAAGCATGTTTGAATTTGAATGGATAACTTATCTCTTTTGCCTTTAAGCTTATCCATCTTGTGTGCCACATAATTCACACGAGAAAGAGTTTCTCGTGAAACCTTTCCACGCACAAAGAGTCCACGCCCTTCTCTTCTCATGCCACAAGTGGATAGGGATGAGTTGATTTTCATTTGAATTCAAATTTGATTTGAATTCAAATGTGTAACCACTTGTCTTTATCCTCTCACGTAGATAAGACACGTTTTGAACTGTTTTAAAAGAGATAGGGAGGTGGGGCGTGCGAAAAAAAAATTTTGAGAAAGAGAGTGGGGTATGAGAAAGTCTTATACGTGAGGTGAAGGTCCAAAACCTTTCAAGAGAAAAAGAAAGAAAAGAAAGAAAATTGGGCACAGAGTTTTCAGTGTAATCCCTAGGGTTTCAGCCAGGGGTTCGGGAAGTGAGATTGGTGTGCCACGAGTGTCGTGAGTTCATCAAATTTTAGGGAGAGATCCATCAGCCTCTCAACCAACCATGCAGATGATTCAGAGTATCTGAGGAGTCAGCACACATCGATCGAAGGAGTTCGATCAACATCAGCCATCAAAAGGGTGAAATCATGAACTAGCATTCGTGAGGAGCCGATCAGACGGGAGCTTCGTGTGGACAATCCACAGAGGCCAGACACTAGTGTGGCTATGACGTGATGATCAGAGCTCCCGACGGTGATCAGATTACGGTGATCGACTACCCGTAAAAGATGATGTGTTCTGAACACAGTATAGTAAAAAGTTTACTATTTTAAATTTGAAATTCAAATTTAAATGAATGCTGTTATATCATATTTAGATCCTAGTGTAGGATTAATTACTATTAATTAATGAGATTAATTAATAATTCTACTATAAAATAGTAATTTTGAAAAAGTTTTAAAATTACCATTTTGCCCCTGCACTGAATTTTCGCTTCACCGGCAAGACCCTCCGATGCTCAAATCAGTACTCTGCTTCAACAGAAATGGAGCACTCAAATGAGATTTTAGTAGAGTTTCGAGATAGAGTTTAGAGCTTAGAGAAGAATGTATCTGGGAGGGTCTCTTTTATGGACGGGGAGCATAACCACTTGACAGCGACGTCTGTAACTGCCTGGTAGTGGGCCGTTCAAGGCCACGTGGAGTTTGTTACGGAGAGTGGAGTGGTGTCCGTTGTCGTGACTTGCCAGAGAGTGGTGGGGCCACGTGGAATCTGTTACAGAGAATGGAGTGGTGTTCGTTGTCGCGACTTGCCAGGAATGGTGGGACCACGTAGAGTTTATTACAGAGAGAGGAGTGGGTTAGTGTCCATTGTCGTGACTTGCCAGAGAGTTTGGACTGGACGACTGAAGCTCGATTGGGATGTCTGATGGAGCAAAATAGATCTCTGTCTCAGCAATCTAAGAGAAGCTCGGATGTTTTCGAGGTTGCTGACGAGTCCACTGTTATCGGGTGCCTTGAGCGCTGATGTTGCAAGCGAAAGTCATCTGCTGTAGAAGCTCGGATGGAGACTTTCTGTTGGAAAAGTCTGGCAGGAGTTCAATTGCTAGAGAAGTCTGTCTAAAATTTATCTGATGTAGAAGCTCGTCTGAAGACTGTCCGCTGGAGAGGTCCGGTTTCATGAAGAATCTAGCAGAAGGTCGATCGATAGTGAAGTTCGGAAGGCATTGTGAAAGTTCATCCACTGGAGGAGTCTTGAATTCAATTCTATTGTAGAAGTTCGGATGGAGTCTGATTCTTGTAGGAGTCTGAAAGGAGGTTGCTTACTGTAGAAGCTCGGACGAAGATCGATTGCCGTGAAAGTTCGGATGGAGACTTTTTATTGTAGAAGCTCGAATGAAATTCGCTTGCAATAGAAGTTTGGAGTAGAGATCTGGTTGGTGGAGTCCGTCCGTTGTAGAAGTTCGTCTGGGATCCATCCGCTGTAGAACTTCGGACAGAGTCCGACTCTTATAGGAGTTCGGATGAAATCTGAAAGGCGGTCGACCACCGTAGAAACTTGGATGGAGTCTAGTTACTGTAGAAGTCTGGCTGCTGGAGAAGCTCAGTCATTGATGAAGTTTGGAAGAAGTTCGGAGTAAAGTCGATCGTGGCTGGAAGAAGTCTAGAAGAGATTCGGAGAGTAGTCAATTACTGTAAAAAATTGACTGATAGTGAAGCCCAGAGAGTATTTGGAGCAGTCTGATAGATGAATGGAGGAGCTCATTATTGGAGAAGTCTGGATGGCACGATAGGAGTTCGTCTGTTGGAGAAATCTGGAGGACACTGTGGAATGTCGACTGCTAGAGGAGTCCGGATGGTATTGTGGAAACTCGAACGGTCGAAGAGGTTCAAAAAGGCACCGCACAAGGTCGGAAGCCGGAAGAGCCCTGGGAGGGTCGGCCTCTTATGAACTTTGGCTGGAGTTATTTTATACCCAACACTAGTCTTCCTACTTTCAAGTTCGGATTTCGAATGAAGAAAGTACAGAGAAATTTTCACGGCCGAAGTTGCCTCCCTCGATTTGTGCATTCAGTTGTTTTCAAATATTTTGACGTTTGGCATGCTGGTGCTGGAGTCTTTTCAAATTGAGGCGATCCGAAAAGATTTTTTTCAAAATTTCCACTGGAGCGTTGCTCTAGGTACAACACAATAATGATTCTGTCAGTTGTCAGCCATCTTCAGCCTCCTACCATGATGAGTGGGACACGTGACGGTTGTAGATCGGCCAGAGGAGATCTGCAATCATTATTGCATCAGACCCCGTTGCCTATTTAAACCTGCCCCCCTCCTTTAGGGGTTTCACTTTCCCTGAGAGTTTCTTCGGTCCCTCCTTCTTCTCAAGAGTTTCGTCCTCCTCCAGCGTCCCTCTCGGCCTTAGGCATTCTTCGGGTCGACCCCCATCTCTGCATCTCTGCATCTCTACATCTCTCGGACCAGCTTAGGTTAGTTCCAGAACCCCCCTCTTTTTTTTTTTTTTTTGTCATTTGCTGCTTTCCCTTTCTTCTTGTTCTTTTCTAAGCTGTGCTGATCTTCTTTCATTGCAGATATGGATGCAGACGCAGCTCGAATGCTATTCAAGGATCTCAAGACCCATAAAAGGAAAGGCACCGCATTCTCGGGGGCGTCCTGACTTCTCGACGGGCTTGGGCGGCACCTCCTTGGGCTCGTGGCATGGAAAGACACCGTCGTGCTTCGCCTTGATCGCCCAAAGCTCACGCTCGTGGTACATCTTCGACCGTAAGTACTTCTCGATCCCACGGATGAGCTCGGGATTCTAGCTCAAAGCCTTCAGTTTTCTTGGCGCCATGGAGAGCGAAGGAAGAGAGGAGGGGAAGAAACCCTAGAAATGAAGGAGGGCGGAGGTTGGAGAAGCAAAATCTTTTAAGGGGGACTGGAAGAAGAAGTTGAGAACTTAAAGCAATCCCTGATGATGGCTGGAATTGAGAGTTTGAAGTCGGAAGAAGCCAAGCTTTCTTAGAGCTTTTTCACCTTTTGTTCTATATATTCTTTTCTTTTCTGGTTGTTTTCTCTTTTTTTTTTTTGGCCTTCAAAGGCTTTTGTAATGCATTCTTTACTAATGAAATAAAATAGAATTTTCTAATCACCTTGTGTACTATTGCTCTGAGTTGTCGCTTGCCGAACCTTTCTTGTCTTTTATCTTGTTCAATGTCGATGTTGTTTGAAGGTTCCTGGTCATCACTGTGTTGACTCGCCTTTTTTGTTTATGACCAAAGGTCTTTTCGAGGCCATTCGAGTTTAATGCTTTCTCCCAGTATTTGAGCTTGGGACCTGAACTTATCGTTACTTTGAGGAAGTCTATTTTCTTCCAAATTGAGATGAGGTCCCTTGAGTCTTAGGCATAGTTTATTTTTTCCTTATCTCTGGTGTAGCTCGTCACTTTTTCTTTTTCTCTCCCCCTTTCTTTATGTTTGGGCGAGGGTTTTTTCTCTGCTCCTAACGGGATTGTAGGGGTGTAGAGGAGCTGTTGAGGGGCTTTTCCCCTCATCTGGCCTCAAACGATCAGATCTTCATTTGTGTCAGGACGGGGTTCTCCTCCTATTTCTGACACAATCAATTTCAGCTCATGTTAGGACGAGGTCTCCCTCCTATTTCTAATGGGGCCATGGGGGCACATAAGGGCCGTTGCAAGGGCCTCTCCCCCCATCCGGTCTCTAAATAATTGAGCCTTCGACCTTGCTCATGTTAGGATGAGGTTCTCCTCCTATTCCTATCATATCTGTGGGGGCACATAAGGGCCGTTGCAAGGGCCTCTCCCCCATCCGGTCTCTAAATAATCAGGCCTTCAACTTTGCTCATGTTAGGATGAGGTTCTCCTCCTATTTCTATCATGGCTGTGGGGGCGCATAAGGGCCGTTGCAAGGGCCTCTCCCCCCATCCGATCTATAAATAATCGGACCTTCGACTTTGCTCATGTTAGGATGAGGTTCTCCTCCTGTTCCTATCATGGCTATGGGGGTGCATAAGGGCCGTTGCAAGGGCCTCTCCCCCCATTCGGTCTCTAAATAATCGAATCTTCGACCTTGCTCATGTTAGGACGAGGTTCTCCTCTTGTTCCTAATATGGCTGTGGGGGCGCATAAGGGCCGTTGCAAGGGCCTCTCCCCCCATTCGATCTCTAAATAATCGGGCCTTCGACTTTGCTCATGTTAGGACGAGGTTCTCCTCCTGTTCCTAACATGGCTGTGGGGGCACATTAGGGCCGTTGCAAGGGCCCCTCCCTCCATCCGGTCTCTAAATAACTGGGCCTTCGATTTTGCTCATGTTAGGATGAGGCTCTCCTCCTGTTCCTAACATGGCTGTGGGGGTGCATTAGGACCGTTGCAAGGGCCTCTCCCCCCATTCGGTCTCTAAATAATCGGGCCTTCAACCTTACTTATGTTAGGACGAGGTTCTCCTCCTATTCCTAACATGGCTATGGGGGTGCATAAGGGCTGTTGCAGGGGCCTCTCTTCCCATTCGATCTCTAAATAATCGGGCCTTCATTTGTGTCAGGATGAGGTTCTCTTCTTGTTTCTGACATGTTTAATTTTGATTATCTGAAGGAGCTACTCTCTGTCGTTATAAGCTCATGCCAAAAGAAAAGATATGCGAATATGAAACTTTTATTTAAGGCAAAATTATCGGTAATACATTCGTAGATTTTTTGAATTCCATGATCGCGGAAGATCTACTCCTCCGAGCTCTTTTAGATAGTATGTTTCGGGCCAGACTACCTCCTTGACTTCATACGGGCCTTCCCAGTTCGAGGCAAGTTTCCCTTGGTTCTGAGGTTGTGAAACAGTGGCTCATCGAAGTACTAAATCCCCCGCTCTGAAAGCTTTGCTCTTGACCCAGGAGTTGTAGTAGCGGGCTGCTTTCTGCTTGTAAGCTGCCATCCGAACTTGAGTTGTCTCCCACTTTTCTTCTAACAAGTCAAGGTTGGCCTTGAGATCCTGTGAGTTGCACTGCTCGTCGAATGCCACGACTCACGCCGATGGAAGCTTGAGTTCGATCGGAATCATGACTTCTATTTCGAAGGCTAAGACAAAGGGGGTCTCCTCCGTGGGCAGTCTTTGGGTAGTTCGGTATGCCTATAACACATGATAAAGCTCATCTGCCCAAGTTTTCTTTGCTTTTTCAAGTCTCGTCTTGATTCCTTGCAACAGAGTCCTGTTAGTAACCTCGGCTTCGTCATTTGCCTGCGAATGGGCTACTAACATGAAGTTATGGGAGATGTTTAAGTCCTCACAAAATTCAGCAAATCTTGCTCCAGGAAATTATCGCTCATTATCAGTAATGAGAGTTCTGGGTAAGCCGAATCTACAGATGATTGACTTCCAGACGAAGTCCTACACTTTAACTTCTGTGATTTTTGCCAAAGGCTCAGCTTCGACTCACTTGGTGAAGTAGTCAATTGCCACCAGGAGGAACTTCTGCTGCCCGGATGCCATGAAAAAAGATCTGAGGATATCCATCCCCCATTGTGCAAATGTCCATGGGACACTCAAGGGTGTAAGTTTGGAGGCGGGTTATCTTTGGATATTCGTATATCTCTGACACTGATCACACCTTCTGACATATTCGATGGAGTCGTGGTATATTGTAGGCTAGTAATAACTTTGTCAGAGCAATTTGTGGGATAGAGATCTGGTCCTCAGGTGACTTCCGCAGACCCCTTCATGTACCTCCCACAAGGCGAAGTCAGCTTCAGAAGGCCAGAGACATTTCAGGAGGGGCAAAGAGTACAACCTCTTGTACAGCTTGCCTTCATAAAGGATGTATCGGGAGGCCTGGTTCATAAGCTTTCGAGCTTCTTTTGCATCCTGAGGAAGAACTCCGTCTTTGAGGTATGCAACCAGTGGGTCAATCCAGCTGGGTTCATGGCTGATCTCCATCACAAGCTGCGGTTCTTTCGTACTTGGATACTTCAGAACATCGAAGAAGACTTCCTTGGGTAGTTCAGTCGGAGCCAGTGTAGCCAACTTGAAGAGAAGATCGGCCCTGGTATTTTTTGCTCTTGAAATCTGCCTGATGTCAAAGTTGCCAAAGGTGGGGATGATCTCTTTTACCTTTTCGAGATACTTGGCCATACTGTCCTCTCAAGCTTTATAGTTTTCGCTGACTTATCCTACTACCAATTGGGAGTCACTGTAGACTTGGAGCCAATCTACTTCTAACTCTTTGGCGATCCTTAGTCCTGTAATGAGAACTTCATATTCTGCCCCATTATTTATCGCAGGGAATTCGAAGCATGGTGCGTACTCCATGATAATTTCTTCCAGATTGACCAAGATCAGGCCTGCGCCTGTGCCTGACATGTTGGAGGAACCGTCCATGTAGAGGGCCCAAAAACCATCAGGGAGATCTATTCTTTCTTCAGGAGAGTTCGGCTGGAGCCCTGGGTTGTCAGCTTCACCTCGTTCAAGTTCGGCCTCTTTCAGAATAGTATATTTCACTATGAAGTCTGCTAATATCTGAGCTTTTATCATCGGTCGAGGTCGATAGTTGATGTCGAATTCTGTGAGCTCGACTGTCCATTACGCTATCCTTCCGGAAGCATCCGCTCGATGCAGAACCGTCTTAATCGGCTGGTCGGTGAGCAGTGTTATAATGTGCCTTTGAAAGTAAGGTCGGAGCCTTCGAGCTGCAATCAACAAGGTGTAAGTTAGTTTCTCTAACTTAGTATACCTTGTTTCGGTGTCTCTCAATACTCGACTTATGTAGTAGATCGACCGTTGAATTTTTGCTTCTTCCTTAACCAGAACTGCTATGAGAGCCACAGGGGAGACCGCCAGGTACAGGAACAACTTCTCTCCGGGTTCGAGCTTTGCCAATAGTGGAGGTAAGCCGAGGTAGCTCTTTAATTCTTCGAATGCTTGCTGACATTCAGTGGTCCAACAGAAGTTCTTCAGCTGCTTAACAGTCTGAAAGAAAGGTAGGCACCGTTTGGCCGACCTTGAGACGAAGCGATTCAGAGCTGCTACTCTCCCAGTAAGGCGCTGAACTTCTTTTATTGACTTCGGGGTGGTCATTTCCTGGATGGCATGAATCTTTTTCGGATTTGCTTCGATCCCGCACCCGGATACCATAAAGCCCAAGAATTTCTCTGAGGTCACTCCAAAAGCGCACTTGGCTGGGTTCAGCTTCATCTTGTATTTTCGGAGGGCGCTGAAGGTCTCCTCAAGGTCGGCGATGTGGTTCGTTGAGGATTTGCTTTTTATAAGCATGTCATCCACGTAGACCTCCATATTGCAGCCGATCTGCTCTTTGAAGATCTTGTTCACCAGCTGTTGATAGGTTGCCCCTGTATTTTTGAGAACAAAAGGCATGATCCTGTAACAATAAAGATCACGGTTAGTAATAAAAGCAGTTTTTTCTTCATCCTCCAGTGCCATCCTGATTTGATTGTAACCAAAAATGCATCCATGAAAGTGAGAAGCTCATGGCCTGAGGTTGCATCCACTAATTGGTCAATTTTGGACAGAGGATAACTGTCCTTCGGACAAGCTTTGTTCAGCTTTTTGAAGTCTATACACATCCTCCACTTGTCGTTCGCCTTCTTGACAAGAACCACATTGGAGACCCAGTTCGAGTAGTTGACTTCTCTGATGAACCCGATTTTCAGGAGCTTATCAACTTCCTCAGCTATTATTTTCTGCCTTTCTGGTACATGACCTTAGATTTTTTCCTTCATCGGCCGATGTTTGGGATCAATAGCTAGACGGTGTTCCATGACTTCCGCATCAATCCCCGACATGTCTGTCGAAGCCCAAGCGAAAACATCCATATTTTTTTATAGAAAATTGATGAGCTGTGTCCGTACCTCATCTTCCAAGTTGGAGCCGATCTTCATCACATGCTCCTCATTCCCATCGTTCAAAGGAATTGAGACAAGATCTTCAATCGGCTCACCCCGTTCTTCAGTAAGGTCGTCGTGGGTGTCTAATCCATCAACCGAACAGGGGTCAGACTGATCATTTTTTTGTAGGGTTATGTTATAGCAGTGTCTCATTAGGACTTGATCTCCTCTGACCTCTCTGACCCCTTGGCTAGTAGGAAATTTCAATTTTAAATGGTAGGTCGATACCACAGCTCGGAGGGCGTTGAGGCCAGGTCGGCCGAGTATTGCGTTGTAGGCAGACGGCACCTTTACTACCAGAAAATCCACTTACGCTCTAGATTGTTTCGGATACCTACCTGCAACTATAGTTAAAGTTATTACTCCTTCCACCGACACAACATCGCCAGTGAACCCTACCAATGGGAAGCTTATCGGCCCTAATCGACCATCCGAAATAGATATTTTTGAGAATGCATCATAAAATAAAATATCGACAGAGCTTCTACTATCAACAAGAATGCGGCGTACATCATAGTCAGTAATATTCAAAGAAACTACAACCGCATCATTATGGAGAATTGAATCTCCTTGGCATCTTCTTCAATAAAGATTATAGATTCTTTAGTCCTCTATCGCTTGGGCAGTCCGACCGATCCACTGGCTGCTCCCCACCAAGGTCCTCTAGAGATGGTGTTGATGATTTCGATTGGAGGCCGATCTTTAGGCTGTTCTTTCCTCCTTGGCGGCACTGGCTGTGGTAGGGCCCTCAGTCGATCCTCTCTACCTTCAGACCGATGTCGGATGAATCTGTCGAGCCAATCTCGTCTGATGAGCTCCTCGATCTCGTCTCAGAGCTGAATATACTCCTCCGTGTCGTGGCCGTGGTCACAATGATAGAGGTAGAACTTGTTAGGGTTGCATTTCTCAGGATGTGTGCGCATCCTTTCTGACCTTGGCAGCTGCTCCCTGACCTCCATCATCACTTGGGCTTTTGGAGCATTGAGAGGAGCGTAGCTGTGGAATCTTCCAAGGGGAGAGCTCCACCGAACCCTATAGTCCGGGCTCTTCTGCCTACGAGCTCGGGGAGGAGTTCAGACATGCTTGTGTCCAGGGAGAGTTCGAGAACATGGCTGAGCTTCACTCAGCCCTTTTTAGCTGTGGGCTAGCTGGAGTCACCCGCATGCCGCTCCTTTGCGACCTCCTCATCCTTCATCTAGAAGGCTTCCTCTGCTCGGGCATATCCTTTGGCTCGAGCCAGCAAATCAACGAAGTCTCTGGGATACTTCTTTTCTAGAGAAAATTGAAGATCATTCTTTTGAAGACCGCTCTTCAGGGCGGCCATTGCAACTGATTGGTCCAAGTTTCTAACCTCCAATGTGGCGGCGTTAAAATGGTTGATGTAAGTTCGAATGGTTTCTCTATCTTTTTGCTTGATGTTGATGAGGGACTCCAAACCTCTTCGGGGATGCCGGCTACTGACAAAATGAGTAGCGAACTGGTGGCTCATCTGATCAAAGAAAAAGATAGTACCCGACTTCAGTGTCGAGTACCAGTTTCTTACTGCTCCCTTCAAGGTAGATGGAAAGACTCGACACAGGATGGCGTCAGGTGCGTCATGGAGCAACATCATTATCCGGAAGGCCTCCAGGTGGTCAACCGGATCTGAAGTCCCATCGTAGCTCTCAAATTGGGGGAGCTTGAAGTTCGACGGGATCGATTCCAACATAATCATTTGAAAGAAAGGAGGGTCAGTACAGATATCCTCACCGTAAGCATGGGGAGCATGACGGAGCTCTTCGATCCATCGGTTCATCTCCTGGAACCTTTGATCTAGGAGATCCTCTCGACCGTGAGTCTTGAGGATCTTCTGGCAGAACGGAGGTAGGGACCCTTCGGGGGTGGAATCATGATCGGACAGAGGGCTCTCCACCCTCTGCTTCCTCTTTCGGGGAAGACAGGGCGACTGGCCCAAGTGGGCCACCCGATCGTCAGATTCTGAAACTCCGACGATGCTCTTTCCAGCTTCACAAATGCCTGCAGCTACTGCTGCTGCTGCTGCTGTTGGGAAATGTGTCCCAAAAAGCTAATTATCAAGCTGTTGACGGTTGAGCAACCAAGTATTGTAATTGATTTGTTAATAAATAAAATATATTTGGCATTTTCATCATAAGCTTTCATCTTCAAATTAACTCCGTTGTTATGATGAAGTCCTTAGGACTATTTAGATTCGATAAAGAGAGGATTTATCGATTAGTCCTTAAAACAGTTCACGACCAAATGATAGGCTATTAATAAGGACGACAGCTTCTATCGAGCATAGGTCACTGTAGGCCATATAGGTTGGTTGTCCTCTTAACCAAGGAGTGTGGAGACACTGGTATGGCATACAGATGAGATGTAAGGGTACATCATCATGGAACGTGACCAACTCTAGAGCATTCTGCTGTCGAGAATGTCTCTGATGGGATATAGGTATAAGTGTCCCTTAGACCTGAGATCGTCTCAATGACTTGCAAGCAACTCACTGTGCTTTGGTACTGGACTAACTGAATTTCTAATTCAGGGATGGAAGGCTTCTGGGCACAATCAAGTACTTGCAAAGTCAGAGTGTGATCGAGATGGGATTGACCACTCCAAGAGTTGGAGAAGAATGAGTCACTGTATTTCAATTTAGCAAAACCTTGGCCAGGGTAATCCATCAGATGGATTTGATATTTTGAAATACAATGTGGACAACCTGATCAGAGTTGACAGTTGAACTCTGGGGTGTCCTATGATCATTTTGGTCAAGAGAATGAATTATATGAAAACTATATCCACATGGGTTCTAAGGATGTTGTTCTACACATTCGACCTATCCGATCGTCGGGTACCATTGCTAGATGGTCACTTCGATTGGTACAAAAATTTATTCCTGTGCTATCGGCTTAGGTTCGGACCTATGAGGTCACACACATTAGAGTTCATGATCTGATCGGATGGTTGATCAATGATTAAGAATCGTTCTAGGGTCAAATGATCAATACGATTGACATTTAACCCAGTGCAAGTGTTGCAGGAGGATCGATTAGCAATTCGATTGCTAATTGACTTAATTTGATTAAGCCAATGGGCTGAGATTAAGTTTAATTAAATATCATTTAATTAAATTTAATTTGGACTTGATTGGATCAAGTCCAATTGGTTTATTGGATAAGCCAAGTGCAAGAAAAAACTAGTCCTAGTTCAACTAGGACTTGGGTCAATCTAATTTCTAATTTGATTAGAAAATTAAATCAGATTTAAATATAATTTAATCTGATTAAATTAGATTTTTAATTGGGTTAAGATCTATTTTAATTAGGTTGATCTAATTTTGGTTTGATTTGGTTTGAGAAACCAAATTAAAACAAGTCATAAGATAGAATCCTAGTAAGACTAGGATTCCACCTTGCACCACATAAGCCTTCCCCATGCCCTCTCTCTCATTCAACACCAATCTCCTCTTATTTTGTGCAACAAAAGCCCTCTCCCAGGTCTCTCCCATGTTCACAAAAGGTCTCCTCTCTTCTTTCTTGCATGGAAGGTGGTTTGGACAAATCTAAAAGGAATAAGTTTGGATTTTGAATTCTATGAGTAGAGTTTTAGAAATCCAAAACTATTTCAATTTTGCACCAAATTTATCCAAATTTTTTTTGGATTTTTTGTGGCTTTTAGGGTACATATTGTGTACCCTTTACTAGTAATCCATGCATGAAAATAAGGAGGAGGTGCTCAAGAGTTGGGCGCCCCTTATCTTGCCATGTTTGGATAAGCCTTGACTAGGTATTTGACCTAGACAAGGACTCTATCATATCTATCGTATAAAATAAGTTTCTTCATAAAATTTTATATAAGATAGATATTTGAGAGACCTTTAGGCCATCCAAAAATCAGAGAGAAATACCTTTGGGTCGTGGAGATACAATAGACACAAGTTAGGGTGTCTAAGAGGAAAATGAGAAGAAGAAGAGGATCTTCTTCTAGGGTTATTTGTTTTCATATCTTTCCTCCCTCCATCTTGAGTTTTCTGAGAGTGTCCCAGATCTGAAACTCCTTCTTCTACTTTCATCTTTGGAAGAGTCTAAATCAAGAAGAAGGAGGCACCTGACCAACCATCAAAGAAGGATCAGCGCAGTACTAGCATACTGTGCTGATTTCCTGAAGCAGGACTTCTGATCGAGATCATGGGCTCGTGTGGATGACTCCTAGAGGCCGGATGCATGTGCAGCTTGCAACATCATCCTCAAGCCCGGATCAATGAGGTTAGAACGTCTAACTTGCAAGATAATAGATCTGATCTATTGTTTAATACATACATTAGATGTAGTATAGAAACATGTTGATATGATCAACATGTAGTTCATGCTATATTTATATATTTTAATTTTTGATTTAATGCTATGTAACAATCATGTAATAGAATCTTAGATCTAGAGATTCTCTAATTTTAAAAAATAAATTTTGATTTATTTTAGTCTTCCACTGTATGATCTTGAAAAAGTTTCAAGATCTAACCCTGAAACCCTAGATCTGGTCCCTACAATTGGTATCAGAGCCAGGTCCTTTATTACATGATTATTTATATATGCTTAGATTATTTCTTAGATTAGATCTAATTTATAATTTGATTATTAAATCAGAAATTAAAATTTTAGATCAATCACGAACTGCAAGGTTGTCCTGCTGTAAGGTTTACCCCTTACAGTGCAAAGGTTGTCCTAGTTTGTGTAGATCTATTTTTAATCATAAATTTGTTAGATATGATCTAGATTAAATTTATGATTTATTAGATTTAAAGATATTTAAATCTAAAATAAAATTCTTTATTAATAATTTTTGTGCAAAAAATTATTTAAAGTTGAAATTGTTTCAATTACATGAACCTGTTTAGATTAGATCTAAAGTAGTTTCATGTTTATTTTACTTGTATCTTGATTATGAATCAAACATGCAATATGGTTGGTAGAATCATATTATAAAATTATTTTATAAATATAAAAATTATTTTTTGAAAAGCCGAACCCAACCCTTAGCCCAAAACTTAATTAAGAATTAAGAAGTTGTTTGATTAGGTTCTAGGATTGTGAATTGAAGAACCTAAGACACAAACCATAACACATTGGGTTAATGGGTTAGTGGGAATTAGGTCCATTAATTGGGTTAGACCTATGGTTAGATTGAAGATGGACTTAATTAGAGATTGACTAAATCTAATCAATTGTTGTCTTAGATTAGGTCAAGGATTCTCTAGATCAATTACAATAGTTGTAGTTGGTCAAGTCCATGTCTTTAACGAGAACCAAATGGACTTGATTCTTGGCTAAGCGGTCTAGCACGAACTGTTAGATTGATCTAATCTAAATTAATTAAACCAGTTGGTGTCTAAGGTAAACCAGACCGGTGGTTTTTAATTGGAGCCCGCTTACCTGGCCATTTCTGATGGTGTCTAAGGCAAGCTTTGGCAGACCCTCCCACTGATCGAACTTACCTGGCCTCTTGGTGAAATTATATTTTGATCGGATCACTTGACTATTCGAGCTGACCCATGTCAACTAGGTAAATCAGTGTGACTGATTTAGGTGCTCCTAGACCAGCCCTTTTAATGGTCTCCCTTAAGCTGACTTAGTGAAGCCAGTGGGAGGATCATGATAAGCTGGTTCATCTGACCTCATCCTCTATATTATTTAAATCTTCTAAAATTATTAGGTCCTTAAAATGACAAAGTTATGGAGATAACTGAGTCATAGCCTCCCATTAAGGTGTTTGATAATGAGTCCATTAACTCAATAATCATTGCAGACCCAAAGGCCTGGTGCTTGTTGACTAATGAAATTATCACTCATCATATGACGACTTGAAAGTATCTCTCTAATGGTGGTTAGGTGAGCCAACCAAAGTTGGGCTTAATCATTCGTTGGTTAGATACACCAAGTATGATCATGTTAATGGTTGGACCTAACCGGATCCTTACAGTGGAGGCCAAAGCCTACTGATTAGATTTCTAGGGAAAATTAAAATTACTAGAAATTATTTAGAGAAATAATTGGTTATGAACCTACCCTTAGATGTACATGGGTTGGCCAACCAAAGTTGGGCTTGTGTGCAGTCTAAGTAGATTCTAGTACTCGCTAAAAATTAGGGTAATTTCTGAATTGGAGGTAGAGGCTACCAATTCGAATAAAATAGTGGGAGAAACCTTTTGATTAAAGTCCAAATCTTTAGGTTTAATGAATCAATTACTAATTAGGTTATGGTTCTCCTTTGTCAAATATGGCCACTTTCCTATCGCTCCGATCATTGTTGGACAATGATAAGTTGGTGGGATCCAACTTCGGTAGCTGGTACCGAAAGTTGAAGATAGTCTTGGAGTATGAACGGATCCTATATGTGATAATGGATCCTGTACTTGAGGAGCCAGCTATCAATGCATGTGGAACAGTCAGAGACACTTACCAGAAGTGGCTCAGTGACCGGACCACGGTGCGCTGTATCATGCTAGCTGCCATGAGCGACGAGTTCAGTCGCAGATTCGAGACAGCTCAGCCAAAGGACATGCTTCAAGTGTTGGAGGATGCCTTTGGCACACCCGATGATGTGGAGAGGCACAAGACTAGTTGTGCCATCTTCAACACCAAAATATGGGATGGTGCCTCTGTAACTGATCATGTATTGTACATGATCGAGCTGATGGAACGATTGAGCAAGCTCGGCTTTCCTTTGCATGAGCAGCTTGGGAAAGATGCAATACTGAACTCGCTGCCCAAGTCTTATCTCCCATTCCTCACTCATTATAGAATGACAAAGCCTGAAGTAAACTATCACGAATTACTGGGGTTGCTTCAGAACTTTGAGAAGGATCACCAACTCCTCAAGGAGTCGGTGAACTCAGTGGGAGGTTCGTCTTCTGGTTCTCAACCCTTTGAGAAAGGGAAGAAGAACAAGAAGAAGAAAGTGAAGAAGGTGCAAGTTCAGGCTGGAATATCAGTGCAGAGCCAGACCAAAAAGATCAAGCCTGATAAGAGTCTATTCTACTGGCAAGCACCCTAATTAGATAGTATCTACTTATGGCACTGTAGGCTAGGTCGTATAAATAAGAACTGAATAAACAGGTTGACTCAAGAGGGAATCCTCGAAGTCAGTGATTGTGAATCACTTCCAACCTATGAGTCCTGCCTTCTTGGTAAAATGACAAGTCACCTTTTACTGAAAAAGGTGAGAGAGCTACCAAGCTCTTGGGCCTAGTACATACTGATGTATGCGGGCCCATGAGCACCAGTGCTAGAGGTGGATATTTTTACTTCATAACTTTCACAGATGACCTATCCCGATATGGATATGTCTATCTGAAGAAACATAAGTCGGATTCATTTGAAATGTTCAAACGATTCCGAAGTGAAATAGAAAAATAAACTGGGAAGAGTATTAAAACTCTTCGATCTAATCGAAGAGGAGAATACCTTTCTAGTGAGTTTCTCACATATCTAGGAGAATGAGATTCTCTCCTAATGGACTCCTCCAGGAACACCACAGCATAATGGTATGTCTAAAGGAGGAATCAGACTCTGTTAGACATGGTCCGATCCATGATGGGTTTTGCTAGCTTGTCGATATCTTCTAGGGATATGCACTCGAATCGGCCTGTTATCTATTAAATAGGGTTTCAAGTAAGTCTGTAATTAAGACTCCATATGAGATATGGACGGGACGTAAGCCAGCACTTTCACACCTTAGGGTTTGGGGGTGTCCGCCTATGTCAAACGATTAGTCACAGACAAACTTGGACCTAGGTCTGACAAATACTCATTCATAGGGTACCCCAAAGAGACAAAAGGATATTTTTCCTACCATACTGATGAACAAAAGGTGTTCGTCAGCCTTAAGGCAATCTTTTTAGAAAAGGAGTTCCTTGGTGAAGGAACCGTTGCCTCTAAGGTTGAACTTGATGAAGTTCAACAGATAGAAGACTGACACCAATAGCTGAACCTGAGTCGGATATGATTAGATCAGATTCGGAGCCCAATGTACCTGCACCATTAAGGTGATCCGATAGAGTTTCGCATCAGCCGGACAGATACTACGGTTTCTTGGTCTGGGATGGTGATCCCATCAAACTTGATGAGAATAATGAGGATCCGATCACCTATATGGATGCATTGCAGAGACCTGATTCTGAGAAATGGCTTGAAGCCATGAAATTCGAAATGGAGTCCTTGAAGGTCAACGATGTATGGACATTGGTTGACCCACCTGAAGGGGTTAAACCCATTGGGTGTAAATGGGTCTTCAAAAGGAAGAGGGGCGCAGACGGAAAGGTGGAGACCTATAAAGCCCGTCTGGTTGCCAAGGGGTATCGTCAACGTTATGGTATTGACTATGACGAGACATTTTCCCTGTGGCAATGCTCAAATCCATTCAGATAATGCTTGCAATAGCTGCCCATCTAGATTATGAGATCTGGCAGATGGATGTAAAGACAGCTTTTCTGAATGGAGAGCTGACCGAAGAGGTGTATATGATACAACCTGAGGGGTTTACATCAACAGATGAGTCCAAGGTGTGCAAGCTTCAGAGATCCATTTATGGATAGAAGCAAGCTTCTCGGAGTTGGAACATGCATTTTGATAAGGTGATCAAAACGTATGGCTTCATTAAGAATGGAGAAGAGCCCTACATCTATAAATAGACAAATGGTCCAGTTGTGGTATTCCTTATCTTGTACGTGGATGATATTCTCTTAATCGGGAATGACATCCCCGCACTACAGGAAATAAAAGTTTGGTTGTCATCACAGTTCTCCATGAAGGACTTGGGTGAAGCATCTTACATCCTAGGGATGAAGATCTATAGGATAGATCTAAAAGGATGCTTGGGTTATCCCAGTCCATGTACATAGACACTGTGCTGAAGAGGTTCAGCATGGAGAATTCTAAGAAGGGTATCTATCGATAGGCCAAGAATTTCTCTCTCTAAGAAGGATTGTTCGACAACTCCTGAAGAGAGAGAGAGCGTATAAGTAGAGTCCCATATGCTTCAGTCGTGGGATCTATCATGTACGCCATGACATGTACAAGACCAGATGTGGCATACTCACTAGGAGTAGTGAGTAGATACCAATCTGATCCTGGAGAAAATCACTGGAAATGGTTAAAGCCATCCTTAAGTATTTGAGAAATACTAAGGACCAATGGTTGGTTTATGACGAGTTAGATCTGAAACTTGTGGGGTTCACAGACTCTAGCTTCCAATCTGACCATGATGACAGCAGGAGCGTGTCGGGTTATATCTTTACTCTGAATGGTGGAGCCATCTGCTGGAAGAGTTCCAAGCAACATACTGTGGCGGACTCTGTTTGTGAAGCGGAGTACATCGCAGCATCGGATGCCGCGAAGGAAGCTGTGTGGCTGAGAAAATTCATCAACGAGCTCAGAGTAGCACCCTCCCTGATGGTCCGGTCCTGCTCTACTGCGACAGCACTGGTGCCATAGCTCAGTCGAAGGAACCCAAAGCACATCAGCGGATGAAGCACATCTTGGCAGCTTCCACCTGGTCTGAGAGATCATGGATCGAGGTGACGTCGACCTTCAGAAGATCGACGGAAAGGAGAACCTGGCCGACCCCTTCACTAAAGCCCGGAATAAAGGAGTTCGACAACCACAAGTCGAAGATGGGTATTAGATACTGTGCCGAGTGCTTTAGGACAAGTGAGAGTTGTTGGAAAATATGTCCCAAAAAGCCAATCGTCAAGCTGTTGACGGTTGAGCAACCAAGTATTGTAATTGATTTGTTAATAAATAAAATATATTTGGCATTTTCATCATAAGCTTTCATCTTCAAATTAACTCCGTTGTTATGATGAAGTCCTTAGGACTATTTAGATTCGATAAAGAGAGGATTTATCGATTAGTCCTTAAAACAGTTCACGACCAAATGATAGGCTGTTAATAAGGATGACAGCTTCTATCGAGCATAGGTCGCTGTAGGCCATATAGGTTGGTTGTCCTCTTAACCAAGGAGTGTGGAGACACTGGTATGGCATACAGGTGAGATGTAAGGGTACATCATCATTGAACGTGACCAACTCCAGAGCATTCTGCTGTCGAGAATGTCTCTGATGGGATATAGGTATAAGTGTCCCTTAGACTGAGATCTCTCAGTGACTTGCAAGCAACTCACTGTGCTTTGGTACTGGACTAACTGAATTTCTAATTCAGGGACGGAAGGCTTCTGGGCACAGTCAAGTACTTGCGAAGTCAGAGTATGATCGAGATGGGATTGACCACTCTAAGAGTTGGAGAAGAATGAGTCGCTGTATTTTAATTTAGCAAAATCTTGACCAGGGTAATCCATCAGATGGATTTGATATTTTGAAATACAATGTGAACAACCTGATCAGAGTTGACAGTTGAACTCTGGGGTGTCCTATGATCATTTTGGTCAAGGAGATGAATTATATGAAAACTATATCCGCATGGGTTCTAAGGATGTTGTTCTACACATTCGACCTATCCGATCGTCGGGTACCATTGCTAGATGGCCACTTCGATTGGTATAAAAATTTATTTCTATGCTACCGGCTTAGGTTCGGACCTATGAGGTCACACACATTAGAGTTCATGATCCGATCGGATGGTTGATCAATGATTAAGAATCGTTCTAGGGTTAAATGATCAATACGATTGACATTTAACCCAGTGCAAGTGTTGCAGGAGGATCGATTAGCAATTCGATTGCTAATTGGCTTAATTTGATTAAGCCAATGGGATGAGATTAAGTCTAATTAAATATGATTTAATTGATTTGATTTGGGCTTGATTGGATCAAGTCCAATTGGTTTATTGGATAAGCCAAGTGCAAGGAAAAACTAGTCCTAGTTCAACTAGGACTTGGGTCAATCTAATTTTTAATTTGATTAAAAAATTAAATCAAATTTAAATCTAATTTAATCTGATTAAATTAAGTTTTTAATTGGGTTAAGACTTATTTTAATTGGGTTGATCTAATTTTGATTTGATTTGGTTTGAGAAACCAAATTAAAACAAGTCATAAGATAGAATCCTAGTAAGACTAGGATTCAACTTGCACCACATAAGCCTTCCCCACTCCCTCTCTCTCATTCAACGCCAATCTTTCTTATTTTGTGTGACAAAAGCCCTCTCCCAGATCTCTCCCACATTCACAAAAGTCTCCTCTCTTCTTTCTTACATGGAAGGTGGTTTGGATCAAATCTAAAAGGAATAAGTTTGGATTTCGAATTCTATGAGATAGAGTTTTAGAAATCCAAAACTCTTTCAATTTTGCACCAAATTTATCCAATTTTTTTTAAAATTTTATGCTTTTAGGATACACATTGTGCACCTTTTACTGGTGATCCATGCATGAAAATAAGGAGGAGGTGCTGAAGAGTTGGGCGCCCCTTATCTTGCCATGTTTGGATAAGCCTTGACTAGGTATTTGACCTAGACAAGGACTCTATCATATCTCTCTGTATAAAATGAGTTTCTTTATAAAACTTTTGGAGAAGATAGATATTTGAGATACCTTTAGGTCATCCAAAAATCAGAAAGAAATACCTTTGGTCGTGGAGATATAATAGACACAAGTTAGGATGTCTAGAGAGAAAAAGAGAAGAAGAAGAGGGTCTTCTTCTAGGGTTATTTGTTTTCATATCTTTTCTCCCTCCATCTTGAGTTTCTGAGGTGTCTCAGATCTGAAACTCCTCCTTCTACTTTCCATCTTTGGAAGAGTCCAAATCAAGAAGAAGGAGGCACCTGATCAACCATCAAAGAAGGATCAGCGCAGTACTAGCATACTGTGCTGATTTCCTGAAGCAGGACTTCTGATCGAGATTCGTGGGCTCGTGTGAATGACTCTTAGAGGTCGGATGCGTGTGCGGCTTGCAACATCATCTCAACCCGGATCAGTGAGGTTAGAATGTCTAACTTGCAAGATAATAGATCTGATCTATTGTTTAATACATACATTAGATGTAGTATAGAAACATGTTGATATGATCAACATGTAGTTCATGCTATATTTATATATTTTAATTTTTGATTTAATGCTATGTAATAATCATGTAATAGAATCTTAGATCTAGGGATTCTCTAATTTTAAAAAATAAATTTTGATTTATTTTAGTCTTCCGCTGTATGATCTTGAAAAAGTTTCAAGATCAACCCTGAAACCCTAGATCTGGTCCTACAATTGTATCAGAGCCAGGTCTTTATTACATGATTATTTATATATCTTAGTTATTTCTTAGATTAGATCTAATTTATAATCTGATTATTAAATCTAAAATTAAAATTTTAGATCAATCACGAACTGCAAGGTTGTCTGCTGTAAGGTTTACCCCTTACAGTGCAAAGGTTGTCCTAGTTTGTGTAGATCTATTTTAATCATAAATTTGTTAGATATGATCTAGATTAAATTTATGATTTATTAGATTTAAAAGATATTTAAATCTGAAATAAAATCTTTTGTTAATAATTTTTGTGCAAAGAAATTATTTAAAGTTGAAATTGTTTCAATTATATGAACCTGTTTAGATTAGATCTAAAGTAGTTTCATGTTTATTTTACTTGTATCTTGATTATGAATCAAACATGCAATATGGTTGGTAGAATCATATTATAAAATTATTTTATAAATATAAAAATTATTTTTTGAAAAGCCGAACCCAACCTTAGCCCAAAACTTAATTAAGAATTAAGAAGTTGTTTGATTAGGTTCTAGGATTGTGAATTGAAGAACCTAAGACACAAACCATAACACATTGGGTTAATGGGTTAGTGGGAATTAGGTCCATTAATTGGGTTAGACCTATGGTTAGATTGAAGATGGACTTAATTAGAGAATTGACTAAATCTAATCAATTGTTGTCTTAGATTATGTCAAGGATTCTCTAGATCAATTACAATAGTTGTAGTTG
The DNA here is from genome assembly GCF_000442705.2 of Elaeis guineensis. NCBI lineage: Eukaryota > Viridiplantae > Streptophyta > Magnoliopsida > Arecales > Arecaceae > Elaeis > Elaeis guineensis. The sequence continues at coordinate 36,771,093 of NC_026006.2, read as the reverse complement.
GTCAAGTCCATGTCTTTAACGAGAACCAAATGGACTTGATTCTTGGCTAAGCGGTCTAGCAGAACTGTTAGATTGATCTAATCCAAATTAATTAAACCAGTTGGTGTCTAAGGTAAACCAGACCGGTGGTTTTTAATTGGGAGCCCGCTTACCTGGCCATTTCTGATGGTGTCTAAGGCAAGCTTTGGCAGACCCTCCCACTGATCGAACTTACCTGGCCTCTTGGTGAAATTATGTTTTGATCGGATCACTTGACTATTCGAGCTGACCCATGTCAACTAGGTAAATCAGTGTGACTGATTTAGGTACTCCTAGACCAGCCCTTTTAATGGTCTCCCTTAAGCTGACTTGGTGAAGCCAGTGGGAGGATCATGATAAGCTGGTTCATCTGACCTCATCCTCTATATTATTTAAATCTTCTAAAATTATTAGGTCCTTAAAATGATAAAGTTATGGAGATAACTGAGTCATAGCCTCCCATTAAGGTGTTTGATAATGAGTCCATTAACTCAATAATCATTGTAGACCCAAAGGCCTGGTGCTTGTTGACTAATGAAATTATCACTCATCATATGACGACTTGAAAGTATCTCTCTAATGGTGGTTAGGTGAGCCAACCAAAGTTAGGCTTAATCATTCGTTGGTTAGATACACCAAGTATGATCATGTTAATGGTTGGACCTAACCGGATCCTTACAGTGGAGGCCAAAGCCTACTGATTAGATTTCTAGGGCAAAATTAAAATTACTAGAAATTATTTAGAGAAACAATTGGTTATGAACCTACCCTTAGATGTACATGGGTTGGCCAACCAAAGTTGGGCTTGTGTGCAGTCTCAGTAGATTCTAGTACCCCTAAGAAATTAGGGTAATTCTCGAATTGGAGGTAGAGGCTACCAATTCGAATAAAATAGTGGGAGAAACTTTTTGATTAAAGTCCAAATCTTTAGGTTTAATGAATCAATTACTAATTAGGTTATGGTTCTCCTTTATGCAAATATGGCCACTTTCCTATCGCTCCGATCATTGTTGGACAATGATAATTGGTGGGATCCAACTTCGGTAGCTGGTACCGAAAGTTGAAGATAGTCTTGGAGCATGAACGGATCCTATATGTGATAATGGATCCTGCACCTGAGAGCCAGCTGTCAATACATATGGAACAGTCAGAGACACTTACCAGAAGTGGCTCAGTGATCGGACCACGGTGCGATGTATCATGCTAGCTGCCATGAGCGACGAGTTCAGTCGCAGATTCGAGACAGCTCAGCCAAAAGACATGCTTCAAGTGTTGGAGGATGCCTTTGGCACACCCGATGACGTGGAGAGGCACAAGACTAGTTGTGCCATCTTCAACACCAAAATATGGGATGGTGCCTCTGTAACTGATCATGTATTGTACATGATCGAGCTGATGGAACGATTGAGCAAGCTCGGCTTTCCTTGCATGAGCAGCTTAGGAAAGATGCAATACTGAACTCACTGCCCAAGTCTTATCTCCCATTCCTCACTCATTATAGAATACAAAGCCTGAAGTAAACTACCACGAATTACTGGGGTTGCTTCAGAACTTTGAGAAGGATCACCAACTCCTCAAGGAGTCGGTGAACTCAGTGGGAGGTTCGTCTTCTGGTTCTCAACCCTTTGAGAAAGGGAAGAAGAACAAGAAGAAGAAAGTGAAGAAGGTGCAAGTTCAGACTGGGACATCAGTGCAGAGTCAGACCAAAAAGATCAAGCCTGATAAGAGTCTATTCTACTGGCAAGCACCCTAGATTAGATAGTATCTACTTATGGCACTGTAGGCTAGGTCGTATAAATAAGAACAGAATAAACAGGTTGACTCAAGAGGGAATCCTCGAAGTCAGTGATTGTGAATCACTTCCAACCTGTGAGTCCTGTCTTCTTGATAAAATGACCAAGTCACCTTTTACTGGAAAAGGTGAGAGAGCTACCAAGCTCTTGGGCCTAGTACATACTGATGTATGCGGGCCCATGAGCACCAGTGCTAGAGGTGGATATTTTTACTTCATAACTTTCACAGATGACCTATCCCGATATGGATATGTCTATCTGAAGAAACATAAGTCGGATTCATTTGAAATGTTCAAACGATTCCAAAGTGAAATAGAAAAATAAACTGAGAAGAGTATTAAAACTCTTCGATCTAATCGAAGAGGAGAATACCTTTCTAGTGAGTTTCTCACTGTGCTTTGGTACTGGACTAACTAAATTTCTAGTTCAGAGATGGAAGGCTTCTAGGCACAGTCAAGTACTTGCGAAGTTAGAGTATGATCGAGATGGGATTGACCACTCCAAGAGTTGGAGAAGAATGAGTCGCTGTATTTTAATTTAGCAAAACCTTGGCCAGGGTAATCCATCAGATGGATTTGATATTTTGAAATACAATGTGAACAACCTGATCAGAGTTGATAGTTGAACTCTGGGTGTCCTATGATCATTTTAGTCAAGAAGATGAATTATATGAAAACTATATCCGCATGGGTTCTAAGGATGTTGTTCTACACATTCAACCTATCCGATCGTCGGGTACCATTGCTAGATGGCCACTTCGATTGGTATAAAAATTTATTTCTATGCTACCGGCTTAGGTTCGGACCTATGAGGTCACACACATTAGAGTTCATGATCCGATCGGATGGTTGATCAATGATTAAGAATCGTTCTAGGGTTAAATGATCAATACGATTGACATTTAACCCAGTGTAAGTGTTGCAGGAGGATCGATTAGCAATTCGATTGCTAATTGGCTTAATTTGATTAAGCCAATGGGATGAGATTAAGTCTAATTAAATATAATTTAATTAGATTTGATTTGGGCTTGATTGGATCAAGTCCAATTGGTTTATTGGATAAGCCAAGTGCAAGGAAAAACTAGTCCTAGTTCAACTAGGACTTGGGTCAATCTAATTTTTAATTTGATTAAAAAATTAAATCTAATTTAAATCTAATTTAATCTGATTAAATTAAGTTTTTAATTGGGTTAAGACCTATTTTAATTGGGTTGATCTAATTTTGGTTTGATTTGATTTGAGAAACCAAATTAAAACAAGTCATAAGATAGAATCCTAGTAAGACTAGGATTCCAACTTGCACCACATAAGCCTTCCCCACTCCCTCTCTCTCATTCAACACCAATCTTCTCTTATTTTGTGCGACAAAAGCCCTCTCCCAGATCTCTCCCACATTCACAAAGGGTCTCCTCTCTTCTTTCTTACATGGAAGGTGGTTTGGATCAAATCTAAAAGGAATAAGTTTGGATTTCGAATTCTATGAGATAGAGTTTTAGAAATCCAAAACTCTTTCAATTTTGCACTAAATTTATTCAATTTTTTTTTTAAATTTTCATGGCTTTTAGGATACACATTGTGCACCTTTTACTGGTGATCCATGCATGAAAATAAGGAGTAGGTGCTCCGACAAGACCCTTCAACACTCAAGTCAGTACTCTGCTTTAACAGAAATGGAGCACTCGAATAGAATTTTAGCAGAATTTTGAGATAGAGTTTAGAGCTTAAAAAAGAAAGTATCTGGGAGGGTCTCTTTTATAGACAGGGGAGTGTAACCGCTTGACAGCGACGTCCGTAATTGCCTGGTAGTGGGCCATTCAGGGTCACGTGGAGTTTGTTACGGAGAGTGGAGTGGTGTCCGTTGTTGCGACTTGCCAGAGAGTGGTGGGGCCATGTGAAATTTGTTACAGAGAATGGAGTGGTGTCCGTTGTCGCGACTTGTCAGAGAATGATGGGGCCACGTGGAGTTTGTTACGGAGGGTGGAGTGAGGTAGTGTCCGTTGTTGCGACTTGCCAGAGAGTTTAGGCTGGACGGCTGATGCTCGACTGGAACGTCTGATGGAGCAGAATGGCTCTCTGTCTCAACAATCTAAGAGAAGCTCAGATATTTTCGAGGTTGCTGACGAGTCCACTATTGTCGGTGCCTTGAGCGCTGATGCTGCAGTCGGCAGTCATCTACTATAGAAGCTCAGACAGGAACTTCTTCTTGGAGAAGTCCGGCAGGAGTCCGATTGCTAGAGAAGTTCGTCTGGAATTTGTCTGATGTAGAAGCTCGTCTGAAGACTGTCCGCTGGAGAGGTCCAGTTTCACGAGGAATCCAGCAGAAGGTAACTGATAGTGGAGTTCGGAAGGCATTGTGGAAGTTCATTCGTTGGAGGAGTCTTGAATTCAATTCTATTGCAGAAGTTTGGATGGAGTCTGGTTCTTGTAGGAGTCCGGAAGGAGGCCGCTTACTGTAGAAGCTCGGATGAAGATCGATTGTCGTAGAAGCTCGAATGGAGACTTCTTATTGTAGAAGCTTGGATGAAATCCGCTTGTAATAGAAGTTCGGAGTAGAGATCCGGCTGGTGGAGCCCATCCATTGTAGAAGTTCATCTGGGATCCATCCACTGTAGAAGTTCGGACAGAGTCCGGCTCTTGTAGGAGCTCGGATGAAATCCAAAAGGTGGTCGACCACCGTAGAAACTTGGATGGAGTCTGGTTACTGTAGAAGTCTGGCTGCTGAAGAAGCTCAGTCATTGACGAAGTCCGAAAGAAGTTCGGAGTAAAGTCGATCGTGGCTGGAAGAAGTCTAGAAGAGATTCGGAGAGTAGTCGATTACTGTAGAAAATCGGCTGATAGTGAAGCCCAGAGAGCATTTGGAGTAGTCCGATAGATGAATGGAGGAGCTCATTATTGGAGAAGTCCAGATGGCACGATAGGAGTTCGTCCGTTGGAGGAATTTGGAGGATACTGTGGAAGATCGACTACTGGAGGAGTCCGGATGGTATTGTGGAAGCTCGGACGGTCGGGGAGGTTTAGAAAGACACCGCACAAGGTCGGAAGCCGAAAGAGCCTTAGGAGGGTCGGCCTCTTACGAACTTCGACTGGGATTATTTTATACCCAATAAATATTATTAGTATTTAAATTAATAATATTTAAATTAAAATATTATTAATTTAAATTAATTAGATAAATTTAATTTTAAATATTTAAAATTTAAAAAGATGGGAGCATGGTGTGGTGATGGGGTGGTGATGGAGTCATCACCACCACTATTGCTAATACTCATCGGGCACTGCGCAGTCTGATGGCATTGCAGGTGCGATGGCTGGGCACTTTGAGGGAAAGGCGGGGGTGTGGGTCCAGCAGAGCGGTGCTCTGATGGCGCAGCGGGAGAAGAAGGGGGAGGTGGGGGAACAAGGGGGAGGCAGGGCACGACTGATTTGGCAAGGAAAAGGGCAATCCGACATGGAAGGAAGAGAGGAGGCCGGGAAGAAGAGGGTAGGCTAGGGTTGTGGAAGTTGGCTCCGAGAGGCATCGACAGTGTCAAAGAAGAAAAGGAGCTCAAGAACCATCGATCCGACATGAGGATGCTAGATCCGAGGTGGGGACGGCAGTGCGAGATTGGGGGGGAGGAGGTCGGGGGCTCCGACGATGCAACATGGGAGAAGGGCATTGGAGAAAGGCTGGGGAGGGAAAAAGGGGAGACAGTGGGGGCTTCTATGAGCCTGTTGGGGATCGTGGGGGGGTTTAGGACTTATTATTAGCAACGGATAAATTGCATCACTAAAGTCATTGCTAATAGGGATTTATCTTATTAGCGACGGACAACCATCACTGATAACAAAAATTGCCGTCGCTAATAACTCTTTGCACTTATTATGATGGGTCCAGTTTGCATCATAATAAGTTGTCGATAAATATACTTATTAGCCATGGCTTATTGCCATCACTAATAGCTGTCACTAATAAGCTATTCTTTTGTAGTGATCCCTCTCTCTCTCTCTCTTGCTCAATGGCCGGTGGGTCCTCACTCCCCCTCCATCCCACCCTCACCCTCTCGTTCTCACTCTCACTCTCACTTGACAGAACCCTCCATCCCCCCCTCTCTCTGCATCTCTCTCGCTCTCTCTTGGTGGAATCCCTCTTCCCCCACACCTAGCGGTGGCGATGGCTTGATGTTGAAACCCTAGCCATTGTCTAAGCATCCTTATTGGGCTGCTCCAAGCCTCCAACCCGATTGAGACTGCACAGAAGCCATCACCATCATCTAAGCATCCCTATTCGGCTGCTCCGAGCCTCCCACCCGACAAAGACCCTTGAGCATGAAAAAATCAAAGGTTTTTTCTTTTTTTTTCTTCCTTTTTCATTTCTTTTTCTTTTCATTTCATTCTGTTTCTTCGATTTTTCCCATTTATTTTTTTCTCTTTTCATTTCTTTTTCTTTTCATTTCATTCTATTCTTCCAGGGTCTATGGCATGTTCCTTTGTTTTTTTCTTCTCATTTCATATTCTATTTTTCCAAGATCTATGGGGAACGCCACGGTGCCACCACACAGGGTAAGGGTCTTATTTCGGGAGTTCAAAAAATAATTTTGGTGATTTCAGACTTTTGTCTATTTATATATATATATATATATATATATATATATATATGGAATGAAGAAGAAGAACGGACTTTGGGGAAGAAATTGTGCCTTCCCATTGGTTGCTATGGATTTGGTTGATTGCATGTTATGAAGTAATGGTGTGCAAAGATAATTACATATTTTTTTTATTGCATTAGAAAATGATGAAATTTTATTGTTGATTAACTTGTATGTTTCATTTTTGGCAAAATATAGACATTCATTATTATCATAATTAGATGTATAATAGATTTTTACCAAACTGAAAGGGTTATATAGATGAGTTTCTAATGAGGGTGGAATGATTTGTTCACTTTGCATGCCGACAACCTATATTTTTGAGTGAGAAAAAAATTAGGTATCCTTGTTTCAAGTGCAAAAATATAAATTAGTTTACTGTAAAGGAAGTTAAGGTACATCTTTATAAAAAAGGTTTCGAACCTGACTTTTGGTATTGGATAGAAAATGGAGAATATGAATCAACTATGAATTATGGTGTTGATCAAACATAGTTTATTGTTTCAAGTACTGCTCAATTTAGTGCTTTTAATCATAGTCAATTGGGCAATAATAAGCAAACCAGTAGATACGAAGCCATGGTTTTTGATGCTGTTAGATTGAATTTTGAAGATGTTTATAACAGCAAAGTGGATGCTCATCAGAATAGGGATGCTCCAAATTATGTAGAGGAGCCTCCAAATAGGGAGGTTGAAAGGTTTTATAAGATGTTGCATACAGCACAACAACCACTATGACGAGGTTATACTAATCACTTAGACTTGTTAGTTGTGGTTAGAATGATGAGCATCAAGTCTGATAACAATGTGTCTCAACATTATTTTAATCAATTTGTGGGGCTTATGAAAGAGATAAGCCCTGTCGGTAATCTAATACCTCCCAACTTTTATAAGACAAAGAAATTAGTTTCGAAGCTTGGCCTATCTGCTAAAAATATAGATTATTGCTTCAATGAGTGTATGTAATATTACAAAGATGATAAGTCTTTAACTGATTGCAAGTTTTGTAGGCATCCTCGATACAAATCAAATAGGATAGGAAGTGGAAATCATAGACAAGTACTTTACAAGATGATGCATTATTTGCCACTCATATCTAGACTTAAGAGGCTTTGTGCCTCGAACAGATCAGATGGACACATGAGATGGCATTATGAAAATAGACGGGAATGGAGTATTTTGTGCCACCCATCAGATGGAGAAGCATGGAAACATTTTGACTATGCATGTCTACTTTACTCCATAGAGTCTATCTGCTTCACCGTACTCTTGTTGGTTAGTAATTGATACACCTTACAATCTATCTCTTGATATGTGTATGACCACTCCATATATATTTTTAACTTTGCTCATTCTTGGACCACATAATCCAAAGATCATAATAGATGTGTATTTGTAACCACTGATAGATAAATTAAAAGTTCTGTGGAATGAGGGTGTAGTTACTTATAACATTTCATTGAAGCAAAATTTTCTCAAGAAGGTTGCCTTCATGTGCACAATTAATGATTTTTCGACATATGCTATGTTGTGAAGATGGAGTACAGTGGCTTGAGTATCATTGTCAGCTTTTGCTTTTTGATCATATGCTCATAACCATCACAACTTACCACTACCCTCGACCACCATGGCCCCCCAAATGCTTCACTCGCCACCTTCTACCACCGTCACACCCTCTTCCTCTCCTATTACACCACTCTCCTCCACCGTGATGCCTCTTTTCCCTCTTATTTCACCACATCTCCCTACTACGATCTCAGGGATTTTGCTACTCAACCATGATATTCTGGTTTCATTCTATCTTTCATTACTACCACTTTCACTACCCCATCCTCTTCCTCCACTATGCCACCATTATTTTCTACATATCCATTACTTTATTTCCAATACCCAAATACCATGCTACACACACCTAGCCCTACTTACAACCTGTCCTCTTCCCACACTGTGGTCCCACCTGGGTAGCAACCACCTGTCTAACATATGCACACTTCTGCCACTATAACTTTTAGCCAGGAGGGCTTGCATACATAGACATCAGAGAGGGCAGCATTAATTCTAAATGGTTATGGATAAAACTATATAATATTTAGTTCATTGTACTATTTTATTCAGTTGAAATGAATATACATGATTGTTCGACTATTGTTAATCTATACAGTTTCAATGATGACCATATGGTGACCCATGCTTTGGCTGAAATCCTTAAGAGCAAGTACGACAGTCTTTACTCTTCATGGAAGAAGATTGCAATGAGAACATGAGATATGTGATTTTATGAGTTTGAGGCAAGAATATTTTTAAGTTTATTCGGTGCTTTTGTTTGTTTTTATTTGATTTAAGATATCTATATATTTTGTTGATACCAATTTTTTTTTCTTTTTATACAAAAAATTTCAATGGGATCTAGAGGATAAGCAACATATCCAAAGAAATTGAGAGTGTCGTGGTTCAAATCATCTTACCGACATTTTTAACGAGCCTCGTAAAAATTATGACTACAAGTCAAATTGGATTGGGGAGGGTGTATGGCAGGAGCTGTGAAAATATTGGGATAGTGGGATAGTGATGAGTTTAAGGCTAGAGGTCAGAAGAATAAGAAGAATCACGTATCCGATTATGGTGGATTGGGCTTTCCACTTCACACTGGTGGTTCCATTAGCATTAACAACCATGCGATAAGATTGGTATTAGTTTATTCTTTATGATACATCTTTTTATATATTATTAATACATATATATTCTTTATCCACTTCATACTATTAATAATATAATTTTGTTTTTCAAGTTGCTAATGTTGTTTGTATTGTGAAATTTAGATGCAGAACTTTAACTGGATACCCACATTGGATGAGCTCTTTAGACACACCCATCAAAAGAAAAAGGATGGCAATCAATGGGTGAAGAAGAGTGCAGAGACAGCATATGTAAGTATTCAAAAAATGCTACTTTAATTCACATATTTATACCATTTGTATGCTTAACTTATTGTATTTAATGTCTTTCGTAGACTAATTTTATATAGAAGTGGCAAAAAGTACAATCTAGTCAGAGCTCGACTGGAGAGGATGGTGTAGAATCATCACAGTAGCAGCCTCAGCCATCCATGATGCATATATGGAAAAGACAGTTGGAGTGAATAAAGAACAGATTTATGAACTCGGATTATAGGCTAGCTTGCCGACAGGATCCTCATCTTCTAGCCGCACATCCTCATGAGTCTCTGAAGAGTGGATTCAGGAGTGAAAAAAGATTTATAATATGTTTGAGATCGTATTTGCTCGAAATGATGAGTTAGCTGCTCAGAACAGTCAATTAGCAGCCCAGAATAATGAATTAGCCACCCAAAACAATGACTTATCTGCTCGTATTTTCCGTATGGAGAAGTTCATATGCCTTATGATGGAGAAGATGCAGCTCAATCCATCTATCTTAACACAACATTCGTCTATAGTTCCAACGCCACCTCCTGCTGTTACCCCTACAAATGATGATAATTGTGATGATGATGATGATCAGAAGAAGGAGGAGGAGGAGGCTAGTCACTTATGATTTTCCTTTTTTGTTATGTTAGGAATGATGATGCTTGTCATACTTTTTTATTTATTATAGACTTAGATATGATGAGGATGATGATACTTGAGGAACTTCTTTTATTTATGGACTTGGATATATGAAAAGATGATGTTTGTGATGATTATGATTTTCTATTAGGATTAATATGCTATATTTATAAATATGAATTTGTTGTTATATGGATTATTTGTATATGATCAGGTGTATAAAAAAAAGATATTTTAGGTTCTTTTTAATGGTCGGATTTAAATATTGCAGTGGAACATTTTTCTCGAAAATATATTTTGTGAGAGATTATTTTTCCTCGAAAAGTTATTTTGCGAAGGACTATTTAGCGAGGGATAATTTTCTCAAAATACAAAAAAGTCGCTTGAAAATTCGAACAATCCCTTGAAAAATTCGTCACAAATTATTTGCTGAGAGAAAATTCTCTCGCAAAATTTTTGGACAACTTTTATGATAGAATTTTTTCATCACAAATATTCCATCATAAATCCATAATGCTTTGTGATAGAATTTTTCTGTCACAAATATTCCATCACTGATGGCCTGTTTTCTTACAGTGTATTAGATTGGTAAGGCCAGTTACTTGATACTTTGCTGATTTGCACCATCAAGGGAATATGGTCTTTAGTCCCCATTACAGGCACTAGGATAACACCTTTATGCTGCAAAGTAATTTTCCTGTACCTGATTTTATTTCATGGTTACTCTCCCCTATAGGGTATGAAGGTTAATTTTGAGGCTGCTGTTTGTGAATGTGCTACAGCTGCTGCATATATTAGCAGAAATGGAGATCGGTCTCCAATATGGGCTGCTAGAAGCTGCTTAGATGGGTTTGTATCTGGTTACACAGACATGTCACGCTCAGGAGGTACTATTGCAAGGTGATTTCTCACTGTAATTACTTAGATTAATAAGCCAACAATTTGCAAGGGAAGCGTAATACCATTACTCAAGGATATTCTAGCATGGAACAAGATCTCAAATACCCTCCTGATCACTCACATTTGTGGAAGGGAATCAAGCTGCTGACTGGTCAGCCAAGATCAAAAAAAAAAAAAGGATAGAATATTTATTCATATATCAATTGTAGCTTCTTTTCTAGTAAATTGGATATTTTATTTCATTGAGTAGAATGGAAGTGGAAAGAACATGAATGGTTTTTTTTCTGAACGGTGTAGTGTTTCAAGCCTTGCACAGTTTCCCACTTACAAAATATCCGATGTGATGCAGATAATTATCTTTGGGATGATATCTATCTGCTCATAGGTCATAGAATCTAGATTCGATATTTAGTGGTAACTACTCAAGTGATCAGAGTGGGATTTCTTTCCAAGTGAAAATACTGAATTTGAGTCTTAGAGAAGTCCAAGTATTTAATGTGCAGTAAGACTCGAGATTGGACACCCACCATTTTTTTTTTAATTTTGTATTTCCTCTAAACATCAAATTTAGTGTACTTGCAGGAAAAAATCTCTCTCAGACATGTTTGATTAAAACCCAACTCCCATGTCTTCAAACTACAAGTGTCTCTCTCTTGCTATTATGTCTATTTGTCAAATCTCTAATTTAGAAGGATATGTTTCCTTCTCTCTAAATTCTAGTGCAAATATATATATGCTTCATGACCAAGACTGGTTATTTCTTTTGATATGCATATTCTGTTTAGAATTTATAAAGATGCATTCTCAAAATAGACCCGAAAGTTCTTCTTTTCCAAATTTCAAGTTGCTTGCTTCAAACTCCCGGATGAGAAAAACTTCAAATCCATATCATCCGTGTTTTCACATAGCATTCAAAACTGAATCTTCCATTTTTTTCTGTTAGTTGTGTGACATGGCTGTTGATGTGTCCCACTCAATCGTCACCCATCATTAATGAATTAAACCGGCTAAATTGAACCATAAAACAGATTCCATTGCTGATGTGGTAAGCCTTCAGTATCTTATATGATGAAACCATTTGTAGTCTAATTTGCAGAAAATTCTTATATTAAATATATTTTTTCTAAGATAATCATGGCATTCTTACGTTCTTATACGATCAATGGGCTGGAAACCAATTCAAACACAAACTTTAACCCAAACACGTAGGCTTAAAAGCGTTGCAACCTCATCTCTCACCACGGATGCCCAAATTAACTGGAGAAGACGGATATTGGCGCTGCTTGGTTTCCAAACCAAGGCATAAGAAAACACACTTCTAGGAAAGATCCGGATCATGCTATGAAGAGACCATGCGAATCTCCAACACAGTGGGACCTATCCAAAAGCTACGTTTAGACGTGTAGATAATGCTATCGTGTCATGAAGTATATCTAAAGTATTATGTACGTCGTAAACTATATCCTTAGTAGATAATGCTGCCTGCTTCATAAAGTATTATGTGTGTCGTAAAGTATATCTCTAGCATTATAAAAAGGCAAGGAAGCTTAAGCTTGTTTTCATGCAATTGCAGGAAAGCTTTCCCAGGTTGTTGTTTGTGTTGACAAGCCAATATGTCGGCTACCGGTGTGAGAGTTAATGTTCAAGATCAATATGTACGTCCTGACTCTCTGATTTTATTGTCATGTTGTCGAGTTATATATTGTCTCGATGTTTATGAATATATAAAAGGTGGTGCTGATGGAGCTTTAGTGCAGGTGATCATAGATAATGGCATTCTCCAGTTGACTCTGTCGAATCCAGATGGGATTGTGACAGGAGTTCGATATAACGGTCTTGAAAATCTGATGGAAGTTGTTAATAAAGAAGATAATAGAGGGTAGGTAGCATCATGTTGGGATCATAGTTGCAATAATTTCTTAATCTCCAATTAGTTTTGATGTATTCCTAAACTTGAGATTCTTGTTAGCATGATTTTAGGGATTACATAACCCACTACTCTTTATGTTAAATGGACCTGGTTCCTTACTAGGGATAAGATTAGAATGGAGTATCACTTTTATGAAACAATTTGGAGGAATATGGTATTGATATACATGCTATTTACTCTTGTAAAGATACAAATTTTAAAGAAGTCCTAACTTTGTCTCCGCTGAGTATTTAGGTATTGGGATCTTGTCTGGAATGCACCTGGAGCCTCTGGAGCATTTGATGTGTGAGTAAATCTCTTCTTTTGCTTTTTCTTTTTTATATGTTTGAATTAAATATAAAATTTCATAATAGTTTATCATATAAATTGTCTTCCAGTATAAAAGGAATGGATTTTAGAATAATACTTCAAAGTGAAGAGCAGGTGGAAGTTTCATTCACAAGAACATGGGCTCCATCCCTCAAAGGCAAGCTCGTCCCCTTGAAG
>NC_026006.2:36662780-36752780 GCF_000442705.2 Elaeis guineensis | reverse complement strand
TTTCTTAATTGATACTTCATTCTTGCATTACACTGAATCTCCTACATTGCTTTTACAGATTTAGGCAATATGGCCTGTGGGACAGATATGCAGAATTGCATCCAGATGGTGATCTTGTTTATACAATTGGTAAAAATGACTATAAGAAAGATTGGTTCTTTGCTCAAGTTACCAGGTACTGTCTCTCCTCAACCTTAATATGGGCTAGCTTTGTTCTCTCTCTCTCTCACACACACACACACACTCTCTCTCTCTCTCTCCCTCCCCCCCTCTCTAAGAGGATATTCAACTTGGCATTCTCAAACAAAATCACAAGTTCAGTGGCCTACTATATCTTTTTCTATAGCCTAATTTCTTCAACTATCATGTGTTGATCTTGATGACTAAATTTTGTTGATACCACGCTTTTGTAATTGCTCAAATGCTTGTAAACATAATTGAGATTTCTAAATACCTGGCTATTTCAAGTTTAAAGCTTTAGAATTGCATTGATTTTGATTCCCCCCTTAATATTTTCATCATCAATCTTTTCTGACTTACGATGTGTAGATAAGCATAGTCAGAACAAATATACTTTTTTTTGACATCAATATTGGAGACAATTTTTTTTCAGTGTTTGACATGTTGCCTTTATGCATTTATAAATTCATGTGCAAATATCACAACATTAGCACCAAGTTGGACAAACTCTATTTCTATAGAAGTTCGAAGTAATTATGAATTTGACTTATTAGCAAGTAACAAGTTCCTTGCAGTTTGCATTTTTGCACCGGCATTGAATGAAATTGATTTGTAACTTTTCTTGTCCTTCAGGAAGACCAAGCAAAACTCGTATCAGCCAACCACGTGGCAGATTAAGTTTCATCTTGATAGCATTAATCAAACTGGAAATTACAAGCTTCGAGTCGCACTTGCATCTGCTACCCTTTCTGAACTACAAGTATACTTATAGAGCTTTCTTTTTCAAATTTTCAACACTTGATAAAATGATAAATTGACTCAGTCTCCATCTTCGGCTAAGGTTCGTTTCAACGACTTGAAAGCAAACCCTGCTCACTTTACAACAAGGTTGATTGGACGGGACAATTCAATTGTGAGACATGGAATCCATGGATTATACTGGTTGTACAATATCGATATACAAAGTGCTTGGCTTGTTCAAGGTGATAATACGATATTTCTCACTCAACCAAGGAACCAGAGTGCTTTTCAGGAAATTATGTATGACTACATCCGTATGGAAGGGCCCTTAAACTCTTAGCAAGATTGATCTTCTTGTTTCTATTAGCATTTGATAATTAGTATATAGTATTCAGGCATGGTGCCTGAAAGATGATGAACTCTTACTACTATATAATAAAGTTGAACTTCTTTGTGTCTGTCTCGTGTCATGTTTCCATAGCTGGTTTTGTTTCTAACAAAAATCCAAGTATAGTATCGTGACAAACCTCGAGCAGGGAGATCTTATACAAATTGCATCAGCTAGGTCTTTCTCTTTTTTCATTTTTTTTATTTTCTTTTTTACTTGTGGTGGGAAAGCCACCTAGTGCCTGACTTTTATTTTTCATTATGGCAAACTTTGATTAAGAGACATGTTGTAGAATTATTTCCACTCAAATGGGATGATAGATCTCCATCCACTGCCCACCATCTGTCTTTACGATGGTGACATGTTACATGTATCCTCATACATACATACACACATTCACACATATATACATATGTATATACATATACATACATCCGTACATATGTATATGTGTATTTGTATTTATGTATATATGTATGTGTGCGCACGTGCACTCACGCACACACGCATGTGTACACAAACATATATTCACATACACACATTATTGCTCTTTAAGGTTTGCAACTGTGTTGTTGAGGCCTAGGCTTTAGTTTGACTTGGGTTAAAAAATGGGATGTAGCTCCATTATGTTGGAAACAAATTTGGAAAAAATACATCTGATTTAATCGAAACTTGTTCTAAAATTAGTTCAAAAGTGCACATCCAGCCTTCAATCCATAGATATGAGCCAAATCTGAACTATATGGGCATCCAACCCATAAAGGCGCCTGACCCAAAAGTATTTGTACTTTATTATTTCTTATCACAAATAGTTTTCTATTTGCCATATTGTTTGCTACATTTGTATGGATCAACTCGAGAAATCACATTACATCTATGGAAAAGAAAGTATTTTGCTCTTGGGTGTGCATGTCTTTGCATCCTTGTTCCTCTAGAATGGCGTAGTTTGGAGTACGCTTGCCCTATTACACACTTAATGGCCAAGCTTGCTTTTTGGATTCTGCAATGGGAAATCAACTAATTGATAGTTATTTCTTAGCACACACCTCAAAGGACTACCAACAAGGACAATAGATGAAGTGAACAAATATTGACCAAAGAAATGGATAAAGAAAAGTCAACAGAAAGCTAACAAAGAGTTATGGGGGAACTCATTTCCTCTGTGTTGGCATAGAGGCAAGATAATAGTGCATATTTGGTTGTTGCTATGACAATAATGAAGTATTTTATTTTAAATAATAGCAACCAATGGCATCGTAGTACTTAAAAGATAGTCATCACACATATTATTTTTTTGGAAGAGGGATTCTACAAGTTCTCTACTTGTTAGCATGGAGCCTGCATAAGGGTCTTTATATCAATCTGACATAAACTAGGACCCGTGCTACTGTAGAAGACATAGAACACTTGTCACTATGTTGCTTGAATAGCCAAATTTTCTGGCCTATATTTCTACAGAGACAGGAACTATGATGGGTCATCAAGAGAATGTGGAAGAAGTCTTGTGAGTGGCTCCAAAGTGTTCTCGTATTGTCACACCCAAAACCATGACCTAAGTTGGCCATGTGACATGGCGATATGACTTTAAGGTTATAACCCACAGAGAACATATAAGGCCTTCTGAATGATCAAAACCTCGATGATACTAGAAAGTTTTACAAATTTATATAATTGCTATATCAATCCAAATAAAAGTCCATCATTAACAAATATCCAAATTTATTCAACTTCATAGTTCAATTGTTTATCTATTATAAGAGTTACACTAACTACTCCATCAATGAATGATTATCCTGCAACTTTCTTTTCCAAGCAACCTATGACTCTGAAAAGTAAAACAACTCTTCCAAGCAACAGTGGTTTCAAATAAATTATCTATTTCTAATTAGCATGTTTTAGAATTGATGGTATTTAGCTTTTCAGCCTTGGATGAACCACAACCATATCTAACCCATGACGGGGGAATGAAGAATGCCCCATTTCCATCCCATGATGTGGCAACCATAATGTCACATTTCCAACCTATGATAGTGCAACCATAATGTCATATTCCGACCCTATGGTGGGACAACCACAACATGCCTAGGCCCAAATAACCATAACCGACCATTCCATTACAAGAAAACTTCAATTTCTTACTTTTGAAATGAAATACCATTTAGTATGATATTTCTTGTAAAATTCAATGCACGGAGGTACCACATTCCACATAAACTAAACTCATCAATGAGTGATGATATGTTCATATAGGACCATATATCCTCATATAGTTGAGTGCATGATGAATGACTACCACATTTTATGCACAACCAAAATCATTCATCCAAAAAAATAAATAAATATTAATGTTTATACATACATACATACATACATACATACATACATACATACATACGTACATCGTACATCCACAAAAATTACTATGCAAGGAGATTCATACCTCTACAACCAACTAATTCTAGATACAGTGTTTGTCAATCTTAATGCATGCCTAACATGTCCAAAAAACTTAAAATCTATATATGAACAACTTGCCCTTGATCAACTATCGTGAATTTTGATTATATTTAGTTATTCTTTAATTTTTCAATTTTAAAGTTTTAATGTTCGAATTGCCCTTAATCCTAGATTTCCCTATGCTAGCCTAGTTCGAAAACTAAACACATAAATGATTAGGGTTTTACCATGATTCAAGGGCTATAATG
Source organism: Elaeis guineensis (assembly GCF_000442705.2). NCBI lineage: Eukaryota > Viridiplantae > Streptophyta > Magnoliopsida > Arecales > Arecaceae > Elaeis > Elaeis guineensis. Next base: position 36,748,766 of record NC_026006.2, on the reverse strand, counting down.
TAAAACCCCTACTCAAAGTCTTTTTGTCAAAATGATTGCATCCCTACATTGACTTGAAACTAATGATAGGGTAGATTGTGGAGTGATTACCCTTAGAAAAAATATAAGAAAGAAAGAAGGACAAGGTTGGCTGGGTAATCCTATTTAGTAGTTTGAACCGGCCAAATTTGGATTGCAACTATCTAAATTGGGGAATGAAAGTTTAATTTGAAGAAAGTAGCATGATAGGGACCATCAATGAAGGGGTTCAAGGATGCATGACTATAGCCAAGGTAAAGGTCGACAAGATTGGTGGTTACATCAATGTCAGTCAACAACCCTCTCTAGGCGACAACTTGAGATGCATAATGGAGTATGAGATCCATCACCAATTTGAGATGCATAATAGAGTATGGGATCCATCACCAGTGCGTTGTGCTCCCTTTTTGGGCTGGTCATATTATTTCTTACTACATATATGGTACTTGAGATTGGATTTGAATGGTTGTGGAATTTCATCCCACTAAGAATGCTAAGGCTTAAAGGTAAGGGGTTGTTAAGACCTATTAGGTCTTTTGTTGATTATATTATGCATGAAATTTGGTTGCAAAAGATGAGCAAGTGTTCAGAAGTAGTCAACAAAATCCAACATGCATTCATTGTATGTGGGAAGATAAGCATGGTAATGGAGGAGTGTGATTTTACATGAGTTGAGGAAGAGGTTCCAAAGAAGCCAATCTATGGTGCATGAATTCATGCTACTCGAGCATCGGCTTCTCCAATTGTGGGCCAAGACAAGAGGTGATTCCCACTCCACCTCTATTTGGTAGTTAGTCTATTATTGGCTAGAAGTAACCAATGCGATTAGCACAAAAGTCTCCTCCTAAATCACCAACAATTTCTAAGGCATAGAGTTTAGCTATAGCACGGTTTTGATTTAATCTATTGACTTAGGATATTTCTTAGGAGCTAGATGCTACACGGCTCATGGAGGCTAATGTTGCCAAGGTAAACTGAAAATGAGTATTTTATGTACCCAACAAATGGAGAAAAGGAAGATGTCCCCAAGGAAACTTGAACACTCTTCCTAGTCCATTGGATCAAAATTTTCTTTGCAGTAGAAAGTCCTAGTCTTGGAAGATCAAGCCACTGGTAACTTCAACCGATGGAGTAGTTCTTTTCTTCAAGTGTGTCGACCCATCATCCTATAAAAAGGAGGTCTATAGGTGTATGGTGGCCAACTTAAATTGTCTACATATTGTTAGCTAGATTTGTTGTCATCAATTTCTCTAGTTTTGGTGGTTTGGACATCTCCTAGCTAGTAACTAAAATTTCAGTAATATCCCTCCTCACCAAGCATGCTTTGCTAAATAATAGAGGGTGGTGGCAAGTGCTGTTGTCTATGGAGTCATAGTCTCTGTTCAATCAAACTTTGTATTGAGATAGAGTTAGATAATGTCTATGGAGCATGGTCAATAGAGGGGTACCGATGATGATAGTGAAGGCAATGGGTTGGGGGGACTTCCGGTCCATATTGCTTTTTCTTCATAAAACATCTAATTGAAGATATAGATGTACTGCTAAGCTCTCATGTGTTAAATATGCTAGATCTTTGATTGATCTATGTGCTCTAGAGCTCTGTGCTTTTCTTGAAACGAGACTCTTAGAAGAGTCTTTGCCTTAGGCCAATAGACTGATTGGGCCTTGATAGAATCGCGATGTTATCGTTAGGACACCATGATTATTAAATTAATTTTATCTTTTTAAAAAATAAAAAAATATAGAAAGTAGTGAGTCGGATTGAATCTACAGAGAAGGCAGTACTTTGATTTGAAATCTTTAATTTTATAAAAAAAATAAAATTTTGAAGAAAGTAATTTAAGTAAGAAAATAAAAATTAAAAATATGAAAAATAAATTGGATACTAAGATCTACTATTTAGATCTTAACTTCTACTTACAATAAAAATAAATAATAAAAATTTATAGTACATAAAATAAATTGATACCAAGATCTACTGACTAGATCTTAGCATCTACTTGCAATAAAAGTAAAAGATAAGAATTTAATAATACAATAAAATAAATTTTATATTAATTAAAATTAAAATTTAAGTACAAAAAATTAAAAAAATAATAAAATAAAATAAAACTATGAAAAAATTTGAAGTTGATCGACGCAGTCTCGTCGGAAAGATGGTTGAAGACCTCTCCTTTTTTTATATTCTGTGGAGTGAACCAACTTCTTTTCTTCTTCCCCTTAGATCCCTAAATCTCTCTAATTTTTTTTCTATTTCTTTCTTATTTTTTCATTGATTTTCTCTCCTTTCCTCTCTTATTTTCGGACCTCCTATTTATAGGTAAATTTTTTACCTTTTTCTAGTAGCAAAAGGAGTCCTAAAACTCTTAAATTTCATATTATACCTATATTTATTAATTTTGGCCATTGGATTATATTTGGACCACCCAGATCAGTCAGAAATTAGCGTTTAAATCCTTCTCTTGATCGGATCAATGTTGGCCATCCGATCGTGTGTTTGATTTATTTTCGACCATCGGATTGCGCTTTATCTCTCTTATTCATAGTTAGAAATGCTTCTGACCGTCGGATTGCATGATAGATGGGTTTTCAGTGGTCGGATGGCACATCAGATTTTTCTTCATTTAGTTCTTAGCCAACAACAAACAGCAGCCATTGGATCTCACCTCCAATCAATTTGGACTGTCGGATCGTGCATTAAAAGTGGGCCACCACTACTGGATATGGGACAACATGATCTCAGCCATCCGATCTCGTATTTGGAGTGATCTCCATCATCCGATTGCACAAAAATAAGTCACCCATTGTAGATCGCATCGTGCGCCGCATGAAATTTTGTGGACCGCACCCTTGAATCTATGGACCGAGCGATCGATCCACCATGCATCGAAGACTATTTTAAATATTTTTTGAGGTATTTTGGCTTGATTCTTGTTCCATTTTATGCCTAAAAAATAAAAAAAAATATGCATTAAATTACTCATTAATTCTTCATTATTTTGGTGCTTAAATTGCTCAATTAGCTTGACATCAATTTTTCATAAATATGCTCTAATTTTATATTTTTAAAATTATTTATTTTTATAAAAAAATCTAATTTATTTATGAAATTAATTTTTTTAGAAAATATTAGCACCATAAAATATCTAAAATAAATTCAAAAATATATAACTTATCACACCCTCCAACTTGAACTTTGCTCATTCTCGAGTAAAGAAAAAATTTAGAGTTAAATATCGTTTAACTTAGAGTTTCAAATTTTACTAGATAATTTTAAAAAAATGGTCATTAATGTTTAGTAGAGCATGAGTGAGGTATATCATTGGAGTATTAATGCTAGTCAATATAGGGGTTAAACTAAGAACATTAAATCTTTTCTAAACTTTTTCTAAATTATTCCTACTTTTATCTCCAAATCATTAACCTTCGTATGGGCAAGTATATTGTTATTTCTGTCCTTCATTTATTATTATTTTTTTATTTTTTTTAATATTGTATCGTTATTGAATGTTTTAACCCCTTAAGCTTTCTGTCTGATCCATGTAGCGAGTTTTCAGCCAATGACTCCTGAACCAGATGGCTTTAGGGCACTAGATATAGAATACTCCTCGAACTTATTTACTCGAATCAAACAGGCTATGAGTTAAAATAGCTTTACAATAAAGCTTCTTTGCCCTTCATATCTTTTGATGTGAAACTCAATATTTGCTTAGACAAAGAGACCCGATTAGTCAGTCATGAAGTACTTGAAATTTTTTTTTTCTTTTTTTTTATATATATGAAAAAATGTATAGTTACCCTACACAAGCCCATAGGAAGTAAACTCTTCTTTGATGCTAATAAAAAAATTTAGAAATACTCAAGAAAAATTGTTTAAGTTCTAAACTTAACTCTTTATTGAGTTTTCTTAATATTTGATTCCTCAGTATCTCACAAATTCTTTGATCTGTGCATCAATTTTCTTTTAAACATGCTTGGTTTAACTCGATTCTTCAATATAATCAGGTGCTTAAATGCTAAATACTAACTTACTTGAGGACTTTAGAAATTTTAAAATTTTTTTATTCTCTCCCCATAAGTTAATCGACATTGTCTTCAATGGAGTTGGAAAAATGAAGAGTGCATATAAAAAGAAAGAAAAGAAGAGATGTCACCTGATTTAAAAATCTTTTCAAAATTACTTTTATTAAAAAATCAGATAGGCAACATATGTAGATTTCAAAACTTTTGAAATACACAGTGGAAAACAAAATGGATTAAATCCTTTAACATCACATGCAAGAGATCAAATCTAATCCTACCCAAGCCCAGGAGAAAATACATATATATAATCTGAAATTTTGAAATGAATATGAGATTAAATCTCATTACCTTGGTGCAGGTAGATATTCACCGCTTCTGATGATCACGGATTCGTAGATGCTCGAGCCATATATGTGTCCGACTTCTACAGGTATCCATCGAGATCAATCTCGAACTAATTTCTCCTCATAGAAGACTCTTCTTCTCAGGAAGAATCTTAGCCTTGAGCACCTTGATCAACACCTGGATCTGGACTGTAGGATCAACTCCTTGATCAGCCGCCTTATTCTTCTTCTCCTCGATCTTCACTCTTGAAGACAAAGCAGCACCTCTTGGTGTGTGGAAAAAGGAGATGCCCCACTCTTGGGCATGGAAGAGAAAAAGAGGAAGGAGAGGAGGCATGGAGAAGCGAGAGAGAGAGAGATTTTTCATCAAAAATCAATTAGCTAGAAACCCTAGAGACATACCCTTTATATAGGTACTACCCTGACACATAATAGGAATCCAATTATCTTAAAAAGATAGATCATTATCTCATAAGAATCTTTTACTTATTTAATCTGATTTGTTTTAATTAAAATCAGATATAAATGGTATGTGATCAGCTCCTTTAAGCATGTACAAGAGGCATCATAGGAATATATGTTAGGTAGTTGGGGTGCCAATTCTTGGTGCCCCACAAAGAGATTTCTAGCCAAATAAGAGAGGGGCATGGCCCACTCTCTCTCCTCCACACCATGCCACATAAGAGGGGGTGGGCCCTTTTAGGATTTGGTGCCCAATTCTTGGCAAAAGAGAAGAAAGACACCACCCAATCTTCCATCTATTCCACATGCACACTTAAAGATAATTAGGAGATAAAGAAGAAATAATGTTAGAATAATTATGCCAACTAATTGACTTAATCAAATCCTCTTAGACTCATAATTAAGAGTCCAATTAAATCCAAATAGATTTAGGTTAGGTTCAAGGCTATGGACTTGATCAAATCAAAGTCTCGAGAAGAATTAAGTTTAACCGTGTGCTAGCATGGTTCTTATAAACTTAATAGGATTTCAATAAATCCTAATCCAATTAGAACTTCATAAGTCCAATTGGCAAATTCGAGATTAAATTCTTAATGTGTGACCTCATAGGTTCCATTCTATTTGGTAGCGAGATATATTATGATCTCCATCATAATATCATCAAAATTCTTTTCGAAGGATTGAAATATTTTCAATTCTACCCTTCGAGAGCCAGCAATCATCAAGATGATGCCCAATAAGTCTCACAATCCACTAGTGACACCTAGCAGTATGTAGTGACAATCTAATAGAATGAAAGTACGAACTCTAGGTGCATTTATTATATGATTCAATCCTTCTATCGTGAGTTTCGACTTGACGGAGGTCATGGAGAACTTGTCAGACTCCATCATCAGTCATATACTAGATTGGCTCGATCCGAGTTTATTTGTGAATCCTGTAAAAATTCTTTTTCAGTATTCACACTTATTTTGGCCAAAGACTTTTTGAACTCAGTCTCGCAAATCATATAGAACTTCTCCTTTTCTATCAAGATCGATAGATTCCATCTAAGTGCATCCTACTCCAAACAATGAACCTGAACCTACTGAAGCCAACATACACAGCAAGGATCCAAATAGCTAGGAATCAAGAGAACATGTAGTCAAACCCAATAGCCTTACTATGAATAGCCAATGGCATCGCAGGTCAAAGGACCACTCACACCACAGTAACATCGAGAAGACCACTGATGAGTGAGTAGACATCCATGTGGTTCTTGTGTTGGTCATGCTCAGTGCAAGTTGTTCTCTAACAACCACCTACACCTTCACCCCAGTGTCTCTACACCATAGACCTGAGACTCATCTGCCCATAAAAGAGGTGAACCATGCATCGATCTCAAATGGATTGATCACTATCCTTCGTGATGATCCTTTGATCGAAAGTATTTAAAAATTAACCAATAATTAATGTATGTCTCAAATTCTTGACTCTTTAAGAATATACAAAAATCATCTTTATTAATTTCTAAGATAAATCATGGACACAAACATGATTGGAATGAAAAAGCACTTTATTGATAATAAAAAAAATTATAAATATAAGTTTAGGTCCTAGAATTACATAATGTGTCGGCCAATAATTGACTTATAGGGCACAAATCCAACAAACTCTCACTTGACCTAAAGCCAATTAGCCATATACCTAAGACCCATCTTTTCAAGATCAGCTTTGGTCTTCTGCTGGCTGAGAGACTTGATTAGTGGGTCTGCCACATTTAGCGTGGAGTCGACTCTCTACATCTCGACGAACTTTATCTCGAGGTATTCGCATATGATGTGAAACTGCCGCTCTATGTGTTTGGACTTCTAGTGAGACTTTGGCTGCGTAGCGAAGGCTATAGCTCCATTGTTGTCGCAGTGCAGTGCAATAGCATCTGATGGCATCACACCTAACTCCATAATGAACTTCTTGAACCAAAAGGCTTCCTTAGCAGCTTTAGAGACGGTGATGTACTCAGTTTTCATGGTCGAATCTGCAATGATCGACTGCTTGAAACTCTTCCAGCTAGCCGCACCACCCACCCCGATATAGATTTTCTATCATCGACATCAACCATAAAGTCTGAATCGATATATCCCTTAACTTTCAGCTCTGATCCTCCACCAAAAACCAACATCAAATCCTTAGTCCTTAAGTACTTAAGGATATTTTTAACAGCAATCCAGTATTCTTCATCTGTATTCGCCTGATATCTACTCGTGACACTCACGGCAAGTGCTATATCAGGATGTGTACATAACATGGCATACATGAGGCTCCCTATTGCCAAAACATAAGGGATCTTACTCATGTGTTGGATCTCCTTAGGTGTGTCAGGGCACATCTTCTTGAAGAGATGAATGCCATGTCCAAGGGGCAAAAGACCCTCTTGGAGTTTTTCATGATGAACCTCTTCAACACCTCCTCATGTACATATGCTGTAAGAGTCCTATCATTCTCTTAGATCTATCTCTATAGACCTTTATACCAAGAATGTAGGAAGCTTCTCCTATGTCTTTCATGGTGAACTCTTTTAATAACCATACTTTGACTGACGTCAGCATGAAAATATCATTTTCAATCAAGAGGATGTCATCCATGTACAATATGAGGAATGTAACAGTGCTGCCACTGATCTTTTTGTACACACATGACTCCTCTTCATTTTTGATAAAATCAAACATTTTGATCACATCATTGAAGCGAGTGTTCCAACTTCGAGATGCTTGCTTGAGTCCATAAATGGACCTTTATAGCTTGTAGACTTATGATCACTATCATTGGATGTGAAATCCAGAAGCTGCTCCATATAAATATCTTCCTCAAGATATCTGTTGGTGCAAAAATCTGCTTGCACCGAAGAAGCTGGAGTCGAGGGAGTCGCGATCGCCGTCGGGACCTGCAAAGGAAGTCTAAATCGGAGGTGGGGTTGCTCCGGCAAGACCCTCCGACGCTCAAGTCAGTTTTCTGCCTCAACAAGAATGGAGTGCTCGAACGGAGAATTTAGCAGAGTTTTGAGGTAAAAAATGAGAGCTTATAGAATAACGTATCTGGGGTTTCCCTTTTATAGACGGAGGGGGCAACAGATTGATAGCGACGCCTGTAACTGTCTGGTAGTGGGCCGCCCAGAGTTAAGAGGAATTTATTGCGGAGGGTAGTGGAGTGGGGTCGTGGCTATCGCCGTGGCTTGCCACATGGAATCAGTTACGGGGACTGGAGCGGCGTCCGCTGTCGTGACTCGTCAGGGAGTGGGGGACCCGCACAGAATCTGCTGCAGGGAGTGGAGCAGGGACATGGCCGTTAATACAGCCTGTCAGGGAGTAATGGGGCTACGCAGGGTCCGCCGCAGAGAGTGGAGCAGTGGTGTCCGTTACTGTGGCTTGTCAGGAGATCCAGACTTGTTGGCCGAAGTTCGGTTGGAGTCGGTAGTGAGGCCCAACGCCCGTAGGAGTTTGGACGAGGTCTTCTTACCGTTGGAGGTCGTAGGCGAAGTTCGGCTCCCGTAGAAGTCCGGGTGAAGACTTCCTGCAATTGAAATCAAAAAATGAAGTCCGGCTCCCGTAGGAGTCTGGACAAGGCTTACCAGCGGCAGAAGTCGTGGACGGAGCCCGGCTCCTGTAGGAGTCCGGGCGAAGTCCTCCTTACTGCAGAAATCACGGACGGAGCCCGGCTCCCGTAGGAGTCCGGGCGAAGTCTTCCTTGCTGTAGAACTCGTGGACGGAGCCCGGCTCCCGTAGGAGTCCGGGCGAAGTCTTCCTTGCTGTAGAACTCGTGGACGGAGCCCGGCTCCCGTAGGAGTCCGGGCGAAGTCTTCCTTGCTGTAGAACTCGTGGACGGAGCCCGGCTCCCGTAGGAGTCTGGGCGAAGTCTTCCTTGCTGTGGAACTTGTGGATGGAGTCCGGCTCCCGTAGGAGTCCGGGCGAAGTCTTCCTTGCTGGAGCCCGGCTTCCGTAGGAGTCCGGACGAAGTCTTCCTTGCTGCGGAAGTCACGGGCGGAGCCCGACTCCCGTAGGAGTTGGGCGAAGTCTTCCTTGCTGTGGAACTCATGGACGGAGCCCGGCTCCTGTAGGAGTCCGGGCGAAGTCTTCCTTGCTGTGGAACTCATGGACGGAGCCCGGCTCCCATAGGAGTCCGGGCGAAGTCTTCCTTGCTGGAGCCCGGCTTCCGTAGGAGTCCGGGCGAAGTCTTCCTTGCTGCGAAAGTCACGGCGGAGCCCGGCTCCCGTAGGAGTCCGGGCGAAGTCTTCCTTGCTGTGGAACTCGTGGACGAAGCCCGGCTCCCGTAGGAGTCCGGGCGAAGTCTTCCTTGCTGTGGAACTCATGGACGGAGCCCGGCTCCCGTAGGAGTCCGGGCGAAGTCTTCCTTGCTGTGGAACTCGTGGACGGAGCCCGGCTCCCGTAGGAGTCCGGGCGAAGTCTTCCTTGCTGTAGAACTCGTGGATGGAGCCCGGCTCCCGTAGGAGTCCGGCGAAGTCTTCCTTGCTATAGAACTCGTGGACGGAGCCCGGCTCCCGTAGGAGTCCGGGCGAAGTCTTCCTTGCTGCGGAAATCGCGGATGGAGCCCGGCTCCCGTAGGAGTCCGGGCGAAGTCTTCCTTGCTGCGGAAATCGCGGACGGAGCCCGGCTCCCGTAGGAGTCCGGGCGAAGCGACGGGGGTTCACCAACAGTTGTCAAAAAATGGAAGAGACTCGCGAGGGTCGACCCCACCAAGAACTTCGGCCGAGGGTATTTTATGCCCAACAGCAGTCCCCCCACTTTCGAGTTTGAATTTCGAATGAAGGAAGTACGGAGAAGTAGTCGCAGCCGAAGTTCTCCCCCTGACGTTCGGGCGCAACCGTCCTCGGATATGTCGGCATTTAATGCGCGCATGCCAGAGCCCTTTTTCTGATTATGGCGACCCGAAGAGTCTTTTCGGAACTCCCACCGAGATGTGATCCCAAGCGTCGCGCCATGGAAATTTGCGAACAGTCAATCCTCGATAGCGGTGAGTGGGACACGCGGGACACGTGGCAAGCACCGGTTGGACTAAAGATGCCCGCCATCATAATTGCGCTGAGATCCGTTGCCTATTTAAACTCCCTACCCTTCCCTTGGGGCTTTACTCCGCCAAAAGGACGGCACCTTTCTTCCGTCTGAGAGCCTAGCTACTCAGCCACTCCCTCGGTGTCCCTGCCAACTCCGAGCATCCTCTACACCGGTCTTTGCCGTCTTCAGCCCCCCGATTCCTCTCTGAGGGGTTTCTCCGCCATGTCCTCCACCCCGGAGGCCATCCTCAAGGGGATGTCGAGGGCTTGGAGGAAGGCAAGGAGGAGAACAGCGGTCCGTGAGTTCTCCGGGCATCGAGCAGCCGCTGAAGCTCCCCGTCGTTTCAAAGGGGGCTCGAGGAAGAATTCTTCAACAACAGGGGTTTAATAACGAGGACCGTCGGTAAAGGTGTTCTGCCCGAGAATTTTGGAGTAACAAGGCGGGATGAAACCGGTCAGGAGGGCAGAGCTGTCGTCACGAGCTGTGGCGGGATCCTTGATGCCGTCGGGGTCGAGGGACCAGAAGCGGTCGGCGTCGACGGTGGGGCAGTAAAGCTCGTTGCGGGGGCGGTGGAAGTAGCGCATGCCGACCTTGCCGAAGCATTTTGGATGGCGGCTGTCGCGGAGCATTCGGTGATGGCGCATATCTCTGGCGCCACCGCTGCCTCCAGGGTGACTCCGGTTCTTCTTGAAATAGGTCTTCGTCGCCGCTGCCGTTGCCCTTACTGCCTCCTGGAATCTATCCCATCCTTTTCCCCCTGGGGTTGGGACTTCGGAGATGGAGCGAAATGAGGCGGGGCGAGAGCCGATAGGCCTGCTACACGCATCGAAAAACATGGCTGGGAAGGACAGAGATGGGAAGAGAAGTTTGCAGCTTGAAGTGGCCTCCGGTGTGTCCTTTCCAAGCCGTGTTCTCAAGCCTTGTAATAATGTATTCTTTTCTGGCCCTCCGGGTCTTGTAACGTACATCTTGTTAGTTGAAAAATGAGAAGGAGATTTTGTTACCTCATCCGCACCTTACATCGAATTGTTGTCTGTCGAACTTCCTTCTTCTTCTTTCTTCTCTCTTTCCCCTTTTTTTTTTTTTTTGACGTCGTCCTAAGGTCACCGGTGGCCCTTTTATCCGTGTTGAATTGTCGTTTGCCGAGCTCCTTTTCGACTTTTACATCGTTCGAAGGTACCCGATTGCCATCGTACCAACCCATCTCTTCCGTCGATGGCCGCAGGCTCGCCTGGGGCCATTCGGGTTTGGTGTCCCCTCAGGGCTTGAGCTCGGAGGTCCGAGCTTCTGTCACCCTGAGGAAGTTGTCCTATTTTGCGTCGAAAGCTTCCTTGAAAGCTGGGACTCCTGATGGGAGCCCCAGTCCTTGCTGTGATAGGGTTCTCTGCACCTTGGACGCTATTTGTTTTCCAATCGTTGCTAATGTGGTCCATCGCCTTCCTTTTTCTTTTTGCTTGGAATTTTTCTCCGCTCTCAGCGAGGCTACGGGAGTTCGGCTCCCGTAGGCGAAGTCAGGGCGAAGTTCGGCTCCCGTGGGAGTCTGGACGAAGATCACCAGCAGTTGAAGTAGGTGACGAAGCCTGGCTCCCGTAGGAGTCCGGATGGAATCCTCCCTGTGATTGGAGTCGCGGACGGAGCCCGACTCCCGTAGGAGTTCGGGCGGAGTCCTCTCGGAGTTGAAGTCATCGGCGAGCCCGGCTCCCGTAGGAGTCCGGGCGGAGTCCCCTGCAATCAAAGTCAGGTGCGAAATCTGGCTCCCGTAGGAGTCCGGACGGAGCTTACCGACGTTGAAGTCATGGGCGGAGCCCGGCTCCCATAGGAGTCCGGGCGGAGTCCCCTGCAATCAAAGTCAGGTGCGAAATCTGGCTCCCGTAGGAGTCCGGACGGAGCTTACCGGTGTTTAAGTCATGGGCGGAGCCAGGCTCCCGTAGGAGTCCGGGCGGAGTCCCCTGCAATCAAAATCAGGTGCGAAATCCGACTCCCGTAGGAGTCCGGACGGAGCTTACCGGCGTTGAAGTCGTGGGCGGAGCCCGGCTCCCATAGGAGTCCGGGCGGAGTCCCCTGCAATCAAAGTCAGGTGTGAAATTCGGCTCCTGTAGGAGTCGGACGGAGCTTACCGGCAGTTGAAGTTGGCGGCGGAGCCCGGCTCCGTAGGAGTCCGGGCGGAATCCTCCCTTGCTGCAGAAGTCACGGATGGAGCCCGACTCCCGTAGGAGTCCGGGCCTTCGACCTTGCTCAAGTCAGGGCGAGGTTCTCCTCCCATTCCCAACATGGCCGTGGGGGCGCGTTAGGGCGCTGTAAGGCCTCTCCCCCCATCCGGTCTAAAAGAACCGAGCCTTTGACTTTGCTCATGTCAGGATGAGGTTCTCCTCCCGTTCCCGACATGGCCGTGGGGGTGCGTTAGGGCGCTGTAAGGCCTCTCCCCCCATCCGATCTAAAAGAACCGGGCCTTTGACTTTGCTCATGTCAGGACGAGGTCCTCCTCCTGTTCCTGACATGGCTGTGGGGGCACGTTAGGGCACTGCAAGGCCTCTCCCCCCATCCGGTCTAAAAGAACCGGGCCTTTGACTTTGCTCAAGTTAGGGCGAGGTTCTCCTCCTGTCCCTAACAGGGCTGTGGGGGCGCATATGGGCGTTGCAGGGCCTCTCCCCCCATCCGGTCTAAATGGAACCGGGCCTTCGACTTTGCTCAAGTTAGGGCGAGGTTCTCCTCCTGTCCCTAACAGGGCTGTGGGGGCGCATATGGGCATTGCAGGGCCTCTCCCCCATCCGGTCTAAAAGAACCGGCCTTTGACTTTGCTCAAGTTAGGGCGAGGTTCTCCTCCTGTCCCTAACAGGGCTGTGGGGGCGCATATGGGCGTTGCAGGGCCTCTCCCCCCATCCGGTCTAAATGGAACCGGGCCTTCGCTTTGTCGGACGAGGTTTTCTTTTCGTTGTTGATACAGTTTGTTTGAATTGTCCAAAGACATATTGGTATGCAATTTTCAATTAAAACGAAGTTACTGGTAGTACATCCATAAGTTTTTCGAGCTCCACGGTCGCGGGAGGTCGGCTCCTCCGAGTTCTTAAGATAATAAGTTTCGGGCCGGACTACTTCTTTGACTTCATACGGTCCTTCCCAGTTTGGGGCGAGTTTCCCTCGGTCCTGAGGTTGCGAGACAGCGGCTCGTCGAAGCACTAGATCTTCCACTCTAAAGGCTTTGTTCTTGACCCGGGCGTTGTAATATCGAGCAACTTTCTGTCTGTAGGCTGCCATTCGAACCTGAGCTATCTCCCGTCTTTCTTCCAGCAGGTCGAGGTTGGCTCTAAGACTTTGCGAATTTTGATGTTCGTCGAACGTCACGACTCGTGCCGATGGGAGTTTAAGCTCAATCGGGATGACGGCTTCCGCACCGAAGGCTAAAGCAAAAGGGGTCTCCCCCGTAGGTAGCCTCTGGGTAGTTCGATACGCCCACAACACATGATAAAGTTCGTCCGCCCAAGTTCCCTTCGCTTTTTTAAGCCTTGTTTTAATCCCCTGCAAAAGGGTTCTGTTGGTCACCTCAGCTTCGCCGTTCGCCTGGGGATGGGCTACTGATGTGAAGTTGTGGGAGATGTTTAGATCTTCACAGAATTCGGAAATTTTGCTCCCGCAAATTGCTGTCCATTATCAGTGATTAGGGTTCTAGGCAGACCGAACCTACACACGATCGACTTCCAGACGAAATCTTGCACTTTTGCTTCTGTGATTTTCGCCAGTGGTTCGGCTTCAACCCATTTGGTGAAGTAGTTGATCGCTACAAGGAGAAACTTCCTTTGCCCAGATGCCATGGGGAAGGGGCCAAGTATGTCCATCCCCCATTGCGCAAAAGGCCATGGGGCACTCAAGGGTGTGAGCTCGGTGGCGGGCTGTCTCTGGACGTTGGCGTATCTCTGGCATCGATCACACTTTTTGACATATTCAATCGAATCATGATGCATCGTTGGCCAGTAATATCCTTGGCGGAGCAACTTGTGGGATAAAGATCTAGCCCCCAAATGGTTTCCGCAAATTCCTTCATGTACTTCCCACAAGGCGTAGTCAGCTTCCGAGGGTCGGAGACATTTCAAGAGGGGCAAGGAGTATGATCTCTTGTACAATTTGCCCTCATAAAGGATGTACCGGGAGGCTTGATTTCGGAGCTTCCGAGCTTCCTTCGCATCCTGGGGGAGAACTCCATCTCTGAGATAGATTATCAGTGGGTCGACCCAGCTAGGCTCGTGGTCAATCTCCATCACGGGCCGCGATTCTTCTGTACTCGGGTATTTTAGGACTTCAAAGAGGATGCCTTTGGGCAATTCGGCCGGAGCCGACGTCGCCAGCTTGGAGAGAAGGTCAGCCCTGATATTTTCCAACCTTGGGATCTGTCTAATGTTGAAGCTGCTAAAGGCGGGGGTGAGCTCCTTTACCTTCTCAAGGTATTTGGCCATACTGTCCTCCCGCGCTTCGTAACTCCCGCTGACCTGCCCCACCACCAGCTGAGAGTCACTGTGCACCCGGAGCTGACTTATTCCCAGCTCTCTGGTGATCCTTAGTCCTACGATCAAAGCTTCATATTCCGCTCCATTGTTTGTTGCGGAGAATTCGAAACGCAGAGCGTATTCCGCGATGACTCCCTCTGGACTGACCAAGATCAGGCCCGCACCTGCGCCCGACATGTTGGAAGATCCATCCACATAGAGGGCCCAAAAGCGATTAGCGGGATCGACCTCTTCTTCGGGGGAGTTCGGTTGGGACTTCAGGTCGTCAACTTCGCTTTGTTCAGGTTCAGCCTCCTCTGGGATGGTACATTCTACTATGAAATCTGCCAGTATTTGGGCCTTTACTGCTGGCCTGGGTCGATAGTGGATGTCAAATTTCGTGAGCTCGATCGCCCATTTCGCCATCCTCCCGGAGGTGTCCGCCCGGTGCAAAATCGCCTTGATTGGTTGGTTGGTGAGTAGCGTCACGGTGTGCCCTTGAAAGTAGGGTCGGAGTCTCCGGGCTGCAATCAACAAGGCGTAAGTCAATTTTTCTAGTTTGGTGTACCTGGTCTCGGCATCCCTCAACACGCGGCTAACATAGTAGATCGGCCGCTGGACTTTCATCTCTTCTTTGACAAGGACGGCCGTGAGGGCCATGGGAGAGACCGCCAGGTATAAAAATAGCTCCTCCCCAGGTTCAGGCTTTGCCAACAGCGGGGGTGATCCAAGGTAGCTCCTTAATTCTTCGAACGCCTGTTGGCACTCAGAGGTCCAACAGAAGTTCTTCGGCTGCTTGAGGGTTTGAAAGAAGGGCAAGCACCGTTCGACCGACCTTACAACGAAGCGATTAAGGACCGCTATCCTCCCCGTGAGGCGCTGAACCTCTTTTATCAACTTTGGGGCGGCCATCTCCTGGATGGCGTGAATTTTCTCTGGATTGGCCTCGATCCCGCGCCCGATACCATGAAGCCCAGGAACTTTCCTGAGGTTACGCCAAAAGCGCATTTAGTTGGGTTCAGCTTCATTCTATATTTTCGGAGAGCGTCGAAGGTCTCCTCGAGGTCGACGACATGATCTCTAGAAGATTTACTTTTTACGAGCATGTCGTCCACGTAGACCTCCATGTTACGGCCGATCTGCTCCTTGAAGATTTTGTTCACCAACCGCTGGTAGGTTGCGCCCGCATTCTTGAGGTCGAAAGGCATGACCCTGTAACAGTAAAGGCCACGATTAGTGATGAAAGCTGTCTTTTCTTCATCTTCTGGTGCCATTCTAATTTGATTATAGCCGGAGAATGCATCCATGAAGGTGAGGAGCTCATGGCCGAGGTCGCATCCACCAGTTGATCGATTCTGGAAGGGGGTAGCTGTCCTTCGGACAGGCCTTATTCAGCTTTTTGAAGTCTATGCACATCCTCCACTTGCCGTTTGCCTTTTTGACCAGGACAACGTTGGAAATCCAATCAGGACAATTGACTTCCTTAATGAATCCGACCTTAAGGAGCTTGTCCACTTCCTCGGCTATCGCCTTCTGCCTGTCCGGAGCATGACTTCGGATTTTCTCTTTCGTCGGTCGATGCTTTGGATCGACGGCCAGATGATGCTCCATGACTTCCGTGTCGATCCCCGGCATGTCCGCTGGAACCCAAGCGAAAACGTCCGCATTCTTTTGTAGAAAATCAATGAGACGCGTCCGCACCTCCCTAGGTTGGAGCCGATCATTGCTACATGCTCCGCGTTCCCGTCATTCAAAGGGATTGGTACCAGATCTTCGATTGGGGCACCCCTCTCTGCGGTGAAGTCATCACGAGCGTCCAGTCCATCGACGGGGCAGGAGTCAGATTGATCGCCTCTTTGCAAGGTTATATTGTAGCAGTGTCTAGCCAGGGCTTGGTCTCCCCGGACCTCTCCGGTCCCCTGGTTGGTGGGGAACTTCAACTTCAAATGGTAGGTCGATACGACGGCTCGGAGAGCATGGAGGCCAGGTCAGCCGAGGATTGCATTATAGGCGGATGGCGCCTTCACCACCAACAAATTCACCAGAGCCCTGGATTGCCTTGGATATTGACCTGCGGCCACAGTCAAAGTTATTATTCCTTCCGTCGGAACGGCGTCGCCGGTAAACCCTACCAAGGGGGAGCTAATCGGCCTCAGATGACCGTCAAGAGTGGACATTCTTGAAAAGGCATCGTAGAACAAGATGTCGGTCGAACTTTCATTGTCGACAAGAATGGACGGACGTCATAATTGGCTATATTCAAGGAAACTACGACCGCGTCGTTATGAGGGAATTGGACTCCCTGAGTGTCTTCTTCGGTAAAGGTTATGGGCTCTTCAGTCTTTTGTCGCTTGGGGGATACAGCCGGTATGTTGGTCGTTTCCTGCCGGGATCCTCCCGAGATGGTATTGGCGGAATCCGTTGGAGGCCGATCATCCGGCCATGCCATGCTGGCGACCATAGCCAGAGAATGCGGGGCCTGGAAACCAAAGGAGAGACCGGGATCCGGGATACGGCTGCGGAGGCCGTGGGTAGCTGTGCAGATGTTTCGCGAGGAGGCTTCAGGCGAGGATCTCATGGGGGAAAGAGGGAGTGGGTGCCGGAGGGGACGATCGGAGGTGGCTCTGTTGAGCGCTCCTTTAAGAACAAGGGTACTGCGAAGACACAGGCCCTTCCTCTAGCGCCAATCCTGTTGGTGCAAAAATCCGCTTGCGCCGGAGAAGCTGGAGTCGAGGGAGTCACGGTCGCCGCTGGGACCTGCAAAGGAAGTCTAAACCGGAGGTGGGGTTGCTCCGGCAAGACCCTCCGATGCTCAAGTCAGTTCTCTGCCTCAACAAGAATGGAGTGCTCGAACGGAGAATTTAGCAGAGTTTTGAGGTAAAAAATGAGAGCTTATAGAATAACGTATCTGGGGTTTCCTTTTATAGACGGAGGGGGCAACAGATTGATAGCGACGCCTGTAACTGTCTGGTAGTGGGCCGCCCAGAGTTAAGAGGAATTTATTACGGAGGGTAGTGGAGTGGGGTCGTGGCTATCACCGTGGCTTGCCACGTGGAATCAGTTACGGGGACTGGAGCGGCGTCCGCTGTCGTGACTCGTTAGGGAGTGGGGGACCCGCACAGAATCCGCTGCAGGGAGTGGAGCAGGGTCATGGCCATTAATACAGCCTGTCAGGGAGTAATGGGGCTACGCAGGGTCCGCCGCAGAGAGTGGAGCAGTGGTATCCGTTACTGTGGCTTGTCAGGGGATCCAGACTTGTTGGCCGAAGTTCGGTTGGAGTCGGTAGCGAGGCCCGACGCCCGTAGGAGTTTGGATGAGGTCTTCTTGCCGTTGGAGGTCGTAGGCGGAGTTCGGCTCCCGTAGGAGTCCGGGTGAAGACTTCCTGCAATTGAAATCAAAAAATGAAGTCCGGCTCCCGTAGGAGTCTGGACAAGGCTTACCAGCGGACAGAAGTCGTGGACGGAGCCCGGCTCCTGTAGGAGTCCGGGCGAAGTCCTCCTTGCTGCAGAAATCGGGACGGAGCCGGCTCCCGTAGGAGTCCGGGCGAAGTCTTCCTTGCTGTAGAACTCGTGGATGGAGCCCGGCTCCCGTAGGAGTCCGGGCGAAGTCTTCCTTGCTGTAGAACTCATGGACGGAGCCCGGCTCCCGTAGGAGTCCGGGCGAAGTCTTCCTTGCTGTAGAACTCGTGGACGGAGCCCGGCTCCCGTAGGAGTCCGGGCGAAGTCTTCCTTGCTGTGGAACTCGTGGACGGAGTCCGGCTCCCGTAGGAGTCCGGGCGAAGTCTTCCTTGCTGGAGCCGGCTTCCGTAGGAGTCCGGGCGAAGTCTTCCTTGCTGGGAAGTCACGGGGAGCCCGGCTCCCGTAGGAGTCCGGACGAAGTCTTCCTTGCTGTGGAACTCGTGGATGGAGCCCGGCTCCCGTAGGAGTCCGGGCGAAGTCTTCCTTGCTGTGGAACTCGTGGACGGAGCCCGCTCCCGTAGGAGTCCGGGCGAAGTCTTCCTTGCTGGAGCCCGGCTTCCGTAGGAGTCCGGGCGAAGTCTTCCTTGCTGCGGAAGTCACGGGCGGAGCCCGGCTCCCGTAGGAGTCCGGGCGAAGTCTTCCTTGCTGTGGAACTCGTGGACGGAGCCCGGCTCCTGTAGGAGTCCGGGCGAAGTCTTCCTTGCTGTGGAACTCGTGGACGGAGCCTGGCTCCCGTAGGAGTCCGGGCGAAGTCTTCCTTGCTGTGGAACTCGTGGACGGAGCCCGGCTCCCGTAGGAGTCCGGGCGAAGTCTTCCTTGCTGTGGAACTCGTGGACGGAGCCCAGCTCCCGTAGGAGTCCGGGCGAAGTCTTCCTTGCTGTAGAACTCGTGGACGGAGCCCGGCTCCCGTAGGAGTCCGGGCGAAGTCTTCCTTGCTGCAAAAATCGCGGACGGAGCCCGGCTCCCGTAGGAGTCCGGGCGAAGTCTTCCTTGCTGCGGAAATCGCGGACGGAGCCCGGCTCCCGTAGGAGTTCGGGCGAAGCGACGGGGGTTCACCAACAGTTGTCGAAAAAGGGAAGAGACTCGCGAGGGTCGACCCCACCAAGAACTTCGGCCGAGGGTATTTTATGCCCAAAATATCTATTTAGGAAGATAGTTTTTACATCCATCTGTCAGATTTCATAATCATGAAATACTGTTATGACAAGCAGAGTATGGATGGATTTCAGTATGGCTACCGGTGAAAAGGTTTTATGATAGTCAATACCTTCACATTGACTATAACTTTTCGTAACTAGCCTTGCCTTATAGGTCTCTACCTTACCATCTGACCCTATCTTTCTTTTATAAATCCATTTACACTTAATAGGTACAATACCTTCAGGTGAATTTACTAAAGACCAAACCTGGTTGGAAGATGGGAGATCTTACTTGATCTATGAGGTGGAGGAGGTATTACATCTACTGGCTCATTACTGGGTTCATGGTCTTAGACTCGATGCTTTTTAGAGACTTTCTCTTCGAGCTCAATCTTCCTCCCACTGCCTCCATCTTAGATAATTTTTTTTTTCAAGATTGCGACATGACGGCTCACAATCACATTGTGATCTTCAGAAAGATAGAAATAGTATCCTATGATTTTCTTAGGATACTCTACAAAATGAGCTCCAAAGGATCTAGCCTCCAACTTGTCCGCTTGCTGTCACTTAAGATGGGCCAGACATCCCCAAATCTTGAGATTCCCAAGAGTTGGCTTCTTACCATACCATAATTCACATGGTATGGTAGGAATGGATTTAGAGGGAACCGATTCAAAAGATGAATCACAGTAAGCAAAGCATGTCCCCAGAGAAAGTCAGGAAGGTTGTGAAGCTCATCATGAATTGGACCATATCTAATAGGGTCCGATTCTTCCTTTCGGATATCCCGTTGAGCTGAGGTGTCCCTGAAGATGTCCACTGTGAGACTACGTTATTATCTTTGAGATAGGTCTAAAATTTTTTACTAAGAAATTTTTCTCCTCGATCTGATCGAGGAATCTTTATAGATTTTTCGATCTATTCTTCTACTTCATGTCTGAATTCTATGAATTTTTTAAAGACTTCAGACTTTTGGTGCATCAAATACACAAACCCATATCATGAAAACTCATCGGTAAAAGTTATGAAGTAGATATAGCCACTCCTAACTTGTACATCGAATGGATCACACATATCAGTATGTACCAGAGCTAATATCTCTGTGGCCCTTTCTCCTTATCCTACAAAGGATAGCTTGGTCATTTTTTCTTGAAGACAAGATTTACAAACTGGATAAGACTCGAAAGTTAATGATCAAAGAAGACCATCTTTCTCCAGTTTGTTGAGTCTGTCTTCTCCAATATGGCCTAGCCTAAGGTGCCTTAGATACTTTTAGTTGATCCTATCTCTAGGTCTCTTAGACCCTATGACATTTACTATTTGCTCTTTAATGTTTACACTTGCATCGGTATGCAAATGGTAAAGACCGTCAATCAAGGAAGCATGTGCTACAAGTTTATTTCCAAAATAAATAGAGCATATGTCTTTATTGAAATGAAAATTATAATTATCTTGTGCCAGTACAGAGATAGAAATCAAATTTTTACTGACTACAGGTACATAGTAAGAGTCTTTCAGAAGCAAACTAAATCCTAACAGTAATCACAGAGGGCAGGTTCCAACCCGCCACAGCAGCAACCCTTATTCCATTGCCAACTCGAAGAGTGATCTCATCTTCCCTCAGCCCTCTAACTTCTTTTAGACCCAGCATTAAAGTACACAAATGAGCACTTGAACCATAATCAAGAACCCAACTAGAAGAAGAGGAAACCATTAGATTAGTTTCAATAACAAGCATTTCAGACGTATCTACAAAAAGCCCATCCTTCTTCCTACTCTTGACAGTCACTAGGTAGGCCAGACAGTTCCTTCTGCAGTGGCCTTCGACGTTGCAATAGAAATATTTTTCTTTATCGTCGCCCTTCTTAAGAACTTGTTTCTTGAGCTTGGCCTCATTCTTTTATTTCTTCTCGGGCTTTTTCTTCTTTTTAAAAGAAGACTTTCTTTTAGAGGAAGCTCGCTCCGCAGCCAGAACTATGCCCCTTGAACTCTTCAAGATGCCCTCTGTAGTCTCCAGTATATTCAATAACTCAGGCAAAGTGGTATCAATTTTATTCATATGGTAGTTCATAATGAACTGCCCATATGAATCAGGAAGTGACTGGATGATCAGATCCACCTGCAATTTTTTGTCCTTGTTCATTCTGAGTTTCTGAAGCTCCTCTATGTCCTTGATCATTGTCAGACAATGATCATTGACAGACTACCCATCATGCATCTTCACTCTGAAAAATCTCCAAGAGACCTCAAAATGAGCTGTGTGACTCTGTTCACCATACAACTCTTGCAGGTGAACCAACATCTCTCTGACAGTCCTCATGTCTTTATGCTATTGCTGAAGATCATTAGACATGGACACTAAGATGTAGCACTTCATCTTGTTATCTTCGTCCATCCACTTCTCAAGTGCAGCTTGTTGATCAGCAGATGGGCGAGTAGGTAACACAAGCATTTTCTAGTCTAGAACATGTGTGAGTTTTTTGGAATTGAGAATAATTCTCAGATTTTGAAGTCAGTCTTTGTAATCAGTGCCGGTCACCCTATTTGTATCAAAGATTCAGGCTAAGAGATTTCAACTCGATATGGTTATCTACAGAGATAACAGTTTCTAGTTAGATTTTGTACTTATAAGATTGTTTGTTCTAGAAACTTTAAAAAATAAACAAAGACTCACTATTTCTTCGAATCTCCCACACTCCTCGCATGGAGAAATAGAAGCCTATATGCGATCAGTTTCAAGTGGATACTACGGTCCCACTAATCTATACACACCTCATCTAACAGTTATTGATGAGTACAGACCAATAAGTCGACAATATTTTATCTATTGCTTCATTAAGTAAGATGCAATATTTTACCCATTAATCTATACACCCCGTTGCTTTTCCTAGACACCAATCAAAATTAGCCAGATCAGACAATAAATCAATTAAATAACCATCATCTAAATACTTGTCTTAGATATCAAATTGGTCGATTAGAATTGATTAGGTTAACCTATTAAAATGGGCCCGAACCACTAAGCCAAATTTGATCTTGAGTCAATCAATTCACATCAAAATGTGAATTGATGCGACCAACTATAACTAAATTCAACTTTGAGTCCCTTTGATCTAATCTTAATTATCTATCGATTAGGTTCAATCAACTACTCAAAATCAAAAATGGATTCTAGCCTGATCTAATCAATTAGACTCTAATTGTAGTTTGATCACTTAGACTAATTTATTCATCTCATACCCACATACAACTATATGATTTTAGATCTAAAAATAATTTTTAGATTATGTTTCATTGCATGCAATTAATGGCTTATGATCTTGAAACTATTTCAGATCTAAATCTAGTTTCATATATCAAACATATGTAATTTCAGATCTAAATAAAAATGCATCACATATACATCAAATTTTAGATCTAAAACTAAATTTACATATATCAAAAATATATAAAATTAGATCTAAAATAATAATTAAAATATTTTAAAAATATTTTTTTAAAAATCGATTCACATCAAACTAGGACAACCTTTACAATATAGGGGGTAAACCCTATATCAGGATAACCTTATATCAGTTTGATGTGAATTTTTAATCATTCTAATTTTAGATCTCATCATAAATTAAATATATCACATATATTAATTTTTAGATCTAAAAGATTTGATTTAATTATTTCAAAAATAATTTTCAAAATCGATCAATCTTGTACTAGGACAATCTTTGCAATATGGGGGATAAACCCTATACCAGGACAACCTTATATCAGCATAAAATCGATTTTAAATCGTTAAAACTTTTAGATCTAATCTAAAAATTAGATCATATATGTTTTCAAAAATTTGTGACTCTGATATCATTATTAGAAAATCAGATATACAGCATATGTAGATTTCAAAACTTTTGAAATACATAGCGAAAAATAAAACGGGTTAAACCCTTTAACCCCACATGCAAGAGATCAAATCTAATCCTATCCAAGCTAAAAAAAAATACATATATATAATCTAGAATTTAGAAATAAAAATGAGATCATATCTCATTATCTTGGCATGGGTAGTATTCACCCCTTCTGATGATCACGGATTCGTAGATGCTCGAGCTGCACACGTATCCAGCTTCTACGAATATCCATTAGGATCAATCTTGAATTAATATCTCCTCATAGAAGACTCTTCTTCTCAAGAAGAATCTTAGCCTTGAGCACTTTGATCAACACCTTGATCTGGACTGCAGGATCAACTCCTTGATCAGCAGCCTTCTTCTTCTTCTCCTTGATCTTCACTCTTAAAGACAAAGCAGCACCTCTTGGTGTGTAGAAAAAGGGGACACCCAACTCTTGGGTGTGAAAGAAAAGATAGAGAGGAGAGGAGGTGTGGAGAAGGGAGAGAGAGAGAGAGATTTTTTATTAAAAATCAATTAGCTAGAAATCCTAGAGACATACCCTTTATATAGGCACTATCCTGACACATAATAGGAATCCAATTATCTTAAAAAGATAGATCCTTATCTCATAAGAATCTTCTATCTTTTTAATTTGATTTATTTCAATTAAAATAAGATATAAATGATATATGATCAGCTCCTTTAAGCATGTACAAGAGGCATTATAGGAATACATGTCAGGTAGTTGGGGTGCCAAATCTTGGTGCCCCACAAAAGGATTTCTAACCAAATAAGAGAGAGGCGTGGCCCAATCTCTCTCCTCAATGCCATGTCATACAGAGGGTGCGGGCCCCTCTAGGATTTGGCAACCAATTCTTGCCAAAAGAGAAGGAAGGCACCACCCAATCTTCCATCTATTCCACATGCACACTTAGAGATAATTAGGAGATAAAGAAGAGATAATGTTAGGATAATTATGCCAACTAATTTGTTGGGATCTGATGGTGCAGCAAAAGGATTAGGTGTTTAAAATTTTAGTTAAAAACACCCAATGCATGGAAAACCCTAATACCTAGAAATCTTGACTATATCAATCAAAGTACAATAAAATAAATTTGGATCAGAAGAATACCTGTAATGCTAATCCAATTTTCATGAGATGTCCAAGTGTCCACCCTCCAATGGTGATCCACACGAAAATTGAACCAAAGATAGTGCTCCTTATTCACCTTGCTTCAAGAGTTCTAGCCCCTAAAACTTAACCAGCCACCAATCAATCAGATCTTCCTCCAAACCTGAGTCTGAACCTTTCTGAACCATCCACTGGACTTGACCATCTTTTTCTAGACCTCTTAAACCCTTAAGCTATTAGGACTAGATTTGTCTTAAAAAAACAAGCTTTGTCCTAAAATCTAGAGTTGTAAGAGAGGGATAGAGGGAGTGGATAGGGGATGTAAAAATTGAATGAGCACCCCATCTGCTGTCCCCTATTTATAGTACTAGATGGGGTGCTAACAGAGAAGGCACGCCTCATCTGGAAAGGTATATCAACGAGATGCTTTTTACATCTCTTCACACATCAGATTAGCATTAAATTTTGCCACATAAACTTTTATTCAAATAGAAAGGCCATCACCAAATGACACATTATTTGGATAAAAGTTCATATGTGAGAAGGACTCTTCATCGAAAAGACATGCGAGCACCTTCTCCCTGTCGCACGTGCGCATGCCCAAAAAAGGGTGTGAAAAGCAACCTTTCTTAATCTGATATTTTTTTAGATTTTTACCACACGATCAGCACTTAAAATTGATTCTTATCACAGAAATTATCAGATAAAAAGTCACTTAAGACTCTCTAAATAGAAGGAGTCTTCGCAACCCTTCGTGCATCCAGAAAAACCTATCGCATGCGTAGCAATGTTTCGAGCAATTTTTTCATGTACAATCTAATAGATTTTTCATACTTCAAAAGGTGTGCTAGGTGACTCATCAACTGATCTACTTACTATAAAAAATAGAGGCCCAAAATAGAAGGATTTTTAGTCCTTCTCAACACCACAAATAAAGTGTGCATGCATTCTGCATATTAGCGCCAAGAGTCCTCCTTAAGTTGGACTCTTAGTTATTTGGCGTGTACACCAGATATGGTACTGCTTTTTGGCTGCTTCTAGGTGGCTTGACTTGACCTAAATGCCCACCAAGTTGGGCTAGCAAATGAGCAAGGCATGAAACAAAATTGATCTCTAAAAAAGCTAGGGATTCCACATGTGCTAACATGCTTACCGAAACCCTGATTGAATCCAAAATTTCAATCAACCCTTTTAAAAAGGGTCCTTGATCAATTTTCATATGTGTATGACCCATTGGATTCCACATCTAGCTAGTAGTAGGTCTAGGTGTAAATTGACCTAATTTGATTAGAATTTAATCTAACCAATTTAGTCCAATCGAGCTAATCCGATTTCAGTAATTAGAACTCTTTCTAATTGACGTTCGAATTAAACTCTTTAATTCGATCAAAAATCTACAAGTCAAGATTTATATCTAGCAATATATCATGACTATTTAGAAGATATAAAAATTTGATGAAAATAATAAATATATCCTTCAGTGGTAAGTTACCGTGCAATACAATCCTTCGATCATCCAGCACCCTGAATATATTCATGAGTATGGAATCATGTCAAACTCAAACACATATTCATATCGATTCTCAATTAACCAATGATGACTCTAATAAAGAAGCATTAGAAACTCTTTCTAATCTCCTTCCTACTTTTGGTCAAAAAATTTTTTCTGAGTCATCTATAAATGAGAATACACAGGATGCGATCTTCTCTTACTAAGAGCGATCGATTCTATGTTGACCTACTCACAACCTTCGTACACACTCCTACAATATCCAGAACACCTCGTACATGTCTTAAAGCCATACTTGAGTATGAACCAAAATATGAATTCATGTGCACAAGATTTTATGATGATTTCAGGTCTAAAGATCACTTGCACAACTCTCACTTAGAGAACCATCTTTGACATGCAAGTAAGGCTTCCATAAGATGTTCTCTTTCATCGAGTCAATTCAGTGGACTCATTTCTCAAATGAGCACCCACATCCTTGTATTAGTATTCTGCACAAGTGGTTAGAGAGATCTGCCACCCTCTTCATCGAGCATACATAGGATGTACCAGTCTATCCGAAATATTGATCCCCGACTCAATATTCCTACGACCAAAAATATTTAAGATTAGGATTTTAGGATTTTAGGTCTCATTAGCATGACCCATTCATGTCTCCTAAAATCATTGCTTTAATCTTTGGGGTTCATCATAATCTTAGTTATAATAAGAAGTAGCTAATATGATGAATCAATATTTCATTTTATTATCAAATAATAAATGTCATTACATGAGTTGAAAAATTACAAAGAAAAGTTCCATCGTAACACACTTGCGATTGGCTTATGGGGCACTCTTCTTTCAATCTCCCACTTATACTAAAGCCAATCGCCTTTGTATCTCAATCCCATACAATCAAGATGGCGATCAAATAGCTGCTGTGGTATGGTCTTAGTGAATGGGTCTGCTATATTGTTCTTTATATCTACTTGTTCAAGGGCAACATCTTGTCTCTCTATAATTTCTCGAACGAGGTGGAAGCATCTGAGGATGTGCTTGGATCTATGATGAGACCTAGGTTCCTTAGCTTGAATAATGGCTCCAGTATTATCACAATAGAGTGGCACCGATTCTTCAATCTCAGGAACTACTCCTAAATCTATGAAGAACTTCTTCATCCAGACAGCTTCCTTAGCGGCTTCACTAGCAGCGATGTACTCTGTCTCAGTAGTTGAGTCAGCTACTGTCTACTGCTTAGAACTCTTCCAACTCACTGCCCATCATTTAGAATAAATTTGTACCCCGATATTGATTTACTATCATTTGAATCAGATTGAAAATTAGAATCTATATATCCCTCTAGTTTCAACTCTGATCCTCCTCCATATATAAGAAAAATATTTTTAGTCCTTCTTAGGTACTTCAGAATATTTTTCACAGCTTTCCAATGATCCTCCCCTGGATCAGCCTAACATCTGCTAGCTACATCCAAAGCATAAGCTACATCAGGCTGGTACATAGCATGGCATATATAATTGATCGCACAGCCGAAGCATAAGGGATTTCACTCATCCTCTTTCTCTCTTCTGGTGTCTTAGGACACATTTTCTTAGAGAGATGCATACCATGACTTGCAGGTAGGTAACCTCTCTTACTAGCCTCCATATTAAACTCTTTAATATGAGATCTATGTATCGTGACTAGGATAAGCCTAACATCCTTTTAGATCTATCTCTATAGTTCTTTATACCCAGTATATAGGATGCTTCACCCAAGTCTTTCATAAAAAACTTATTCGATAGCCAAGTCTTGATCGATTGCATTATTGGGATATCATTCTCAATGAGCAGTATATCATTGACATACAAAATCAAGAAGACAATAGCACTCCCACTTGACTTCTTATACACACATGGTTCATCCTTATTTTTGATAAAGCCATACTCTTTGACTGTCATATCGAATCGGATATTTTAGCTCCTCGAAGTCTGCTTTAATCCATAGATGAATCTCTTTAGCTTGCATACTTGATTTGCCCTCCCACTTGAGACAAATCCTCTAGTTGAGTCATATAGACTTCTTCCTCTAGATTACCATTGAGGAATGCAATCTTGATATCCATCTGCCAGATCTCATAATCGTAGTATGCTGCTATAGCAAGCAAAATCCTAATGGATTTGAGCATAGCCACTGGTGAGAAGGTTTCATCATAGTCAATTTCTTACTTTTGTCTGAAATCCTTCACCACCAACCTAGCTTTGTAGGTTTCTACTTGGCCATCTGCTCTGATCTTCTTTTTGAAGACCCACTTGCACCCTATTGGGGTCACACCCTCAGGTGCATCAACCAATGTCTACACTTGGTTGGTGTACATCGAGTCCATCTCAAATTTATGGCTTCCAACCATCTGTCTGAGTCTCTACTCATGACAGCTTCCGAATATGTCAGTGGATCATCATCTTGAATGATATTAATTGAATTATCATTCTCAATGACAAAATCATATCTTAGAGGTGCTTGATGCAGTCTATCTGATCTTTGGAGAGGAGGTGTGTATTGTGGATGTACATCATCTTTAGGTACTTCTGATTGAGGATCTTCTTATGATCCAACCACTGATATTTTTGGATCGGTTTATAGATCATGAACTTTAGTAAGTTCAATATTTCTCCCACTGCTTTCTTTTTGGATGAATTCATTCTCCAAGAAAGTGGCGTGCCTACTAACAAATACTTTTTGATTAGTAAGGTGGTAGAAATAGTATCCACAGATATATATACATACATATATATATATATACATACATACACATAAATATATATATTGATAGGCTCGTGATGTTATCGTTAGGACACCATAATTGTCAAATTAATTTTGATTTTTAAAAATTAAAAATATGTAGAGAGTAGTGAGTTGGGTTGAATCTACAAAGAAGGTAGTACTTTGATTTGAAATCTTTGATTTATTAAAAAAAAATTTGAAGAAAGTAATTTAAGTCAAAAAATAAAAATTAAAAGTGTAAAAAATAAATTAAATACTAAGATCTACTATTTAGATCCTACCTTCTACCTGCAATAAAAATAAATAATAAAAATTTAAAAAGTATAAAAATAAATTAGTACTAAGATCTACTAATTAGATCTTAGCATCTATTTGCAAAAAATATAAGATAAAAATTTAAAATACAAGAAAGTAAATTTTGTATTAATTAAAATTAAAATTTAATTATAAAAAATTTAAAAAATAATAAAATAAAATAAAATAAAATTATAATAAAAATCTGAAGTTAATCAATGCAGCCTCATCGAAAAGATGGTTAAGGATCTTTTCTTCTTTCTTCGTACTCTGTGGAGCGAACCAACTTCTCTTCTTCTTCTCCTTAGATCTCTAAACTTCTCCTAATTTTTTTTTATTTTTTTCTTATTTTTTTACTACTTTTCTCTACTTTTTTTCTTATTCTCGAAACTCCTTATTTGTAGGTGAATTTTTTTTTCTTTTTTTGGTAGCAAACGGAGTCCAAAAAATCTTCAAAATTATGTCAAACCTGTATCCCTTGCTTTTGGCCATTGGATCTTTTTTGGACACACAAGATCAGCCCAAAAGTCACCGCCCAGTGCCTCATCAAAGTCAGATTCAATGCTAGCCATTAGATCCTTCATCACATTGGCTCTAGACCGTCGGATCACCCCTGATCTCCTATTCACAGTCAGGAAGAATGCTGACCATTGGATCGGGCTTTAGATTGGTTTTGGACCATCAGATTGTGCCAAAAAAATTCTCTTTTGTTTAGTTCTCCCATCAACAATGAATACAGACTGTCGGATCTCGCTCAGGATTGCTCCTAATCATTGGATCATGCAGCTGCTGTGGGCCACCACTGATTGATATGGTAAAATAGGTTCTGGACTGTCCGATCACATGTTTTAGCCAATCTTAGCCATCCAATCATGCAAAAGCCTTCCATCCACTCATGAGCCATGTCGTGGATAGCTTGAATTTTTGTGGACTATGCCCTGATTCTGTAGACTGAGCGATCGATCCATCGTACATCGAAGGCTATTTAAAATAAATTTTTTGATATTTTTGCTTGATTTTTCTCAAATTTTGTGCCTGAAAAATAAAAAAATATGAATTAAATTGCTCATTAATTTTTTATTTATTTTGATACTTAAATTGCCCAATTAGCTTGACATCTATTTTTCATAAATATGCTCTAACTTTATATTTTTAAAATTATTTATTTTTATAAAAAAAATTAATTTATTTATAAAATTAGGTTTTTTAGAAGATGTTAGTACCATTAATTATCAAAAATATCTAAAATAAATATATAAATATATGACTTATTATACCCTCTAATTTGAACTTTGTTCATCCTCGGATAAAGAAAGAATTTAGAGTTAAGTAGCATTTAACTTAGAGTTTCGATTTTCACCAGATAATTGTCAAAAAGACCATCGATGTTCAGTATAGCATGAGGAAGGCATGTCATTGGGATGTTAATACTAATCAATATGGGAGTTAAGCTAAGAATAATAAATTTTTTTTGAATTTTTTTAAATTACCCCTATCTTTATCTCTAAATCATTAACCTTCAAATAAACAAGTATATTGTTACTTTCGTCCTTTATTTATTGATTTTTTTTTTAATATTATACTGCTATTGAGTATTTTAACTCCTTAAGCTTTCTATTTGATCAATGTAGTGAGCTTTCAGTCAATGACTCCCGAATCAAATGATTTTAGAGCACTAGATATAAAATATTTCACGAACTTATTTGCTCAAATCAAACAGATTATGAGTTAAAACTAACTTTACAATAAAGCTTCTTTGCCCTTCATACCTTTTGATGTGAAACTCAATGCTTGCTTAGGCAAAGAGACCCGATTACTCAGCATGAAGTATTTAAATTTTTTTTATATATATATATAAAAATATATAGTTATCCTATACAAGTCCATAGGAAGTAAACTCATCTTTAATACTAGTAGAAAAAATTAAAAATACTCAAAAAAAACTATTTGTATTCTAAACTTAACTTTTTATTGGGGTTTTTTAATACCTGATCTCTCAATATCTCATAAACTCTCTAGTTTGTACGTCAATTTTTTTTAAAAAATACCTAGTTCAACTTGATTCTTAAGTATAATCAGATGCTTAAATGCTGAATACTAACTTACTTGAGGACTTAAAAATTTAAAAATTTTTATTATTCTCTCTCCCAACTTGATTGACATTGTCCTCAATGGAGTAAGAAAAAAAAAAGATGTATACAAAGAAAAAAAAAGAGAGATATCACTTGATCCAGAAGTCTTTTCAAAATTGGTTCTCTCCCCAACCTAGCGAATATTGGTTTCAAATCTCTACAAAAGATATTAAGCAAATCTCGATTAACCTAAATAAAATGCAAAAGATATAAAAAAAATAGAAGCTGGGTTGCCTCCCAGAAAGTGCTAAGTTTATCATCTTCAACCAGACATAATGTAGCTCGGTTCAGTGTAAGTCTATTAATGCTACTTGAACAATAGTTCGATTTAGTTACATCTCTTCAATATATGGTTTCAATCTTTGACCATTTATCTTAAAAAAATTTTCAGATTTAGGACATAAAGTTTGATTGCACCATATGGGAATACTTGATTTACTATGTAAGGTCCATCCCATTTAGATCTTAATTTTTTTTTAAACAATTTTAGCCTTAAACTAAATAACCAAACTTGTTGATTTGGCTCAAAGGTTTTTCTTGAAATGTGTTTGTCATGAAAAGCTTTCATTTTATCTTTATAAATTCATGAATTTTCATAAGCCTCTCATCTCAATTCATCCCATTCACTCAGTTGCAATATCCGGTTGGAACCAGCTTATTTCAAATCAAAATTCAGTTGCTTGATTATCCAATATGCTTTGTGTTCAAGTTCTACCAGAAGATGACATGCTTTTTCATAGATCAATCTATAGGGAGATATTCCAATAAGATTTTTATAAGCTATCCTATAGGTCCATAATGCATTATCCAATCGATCTGACCAATCTCTACGATCAGGCCTAATAGTCTTTTGCAGGATATTCTTGATCTTCCTATTAGATACTTTAATTTGGCTACTTATTTGCAGATGGTATGGTGTAGCTATCTTATGTGTGACCCCATATTTTTGCAGCAGTGTTTGGAACTAATAGTTTGGGAAGTGGGTACCTCCATCGCTAATGATAGCACATGAAAATCCGAACATAGATCCTTTGAACAAATTTTATGACTATTTTATGATCATTGGTTCGTTTTGCCATTACCTCAATTCATTTAGAAACATAACTGACGGTCACCAAAATTTATTCAAAACCATTGGAGGGTGGAAAGGATCCCACAAAATCAATTCTCCAAATATCAAAAATTTCAACTACCAAGATGGGGTTCAAAGGCATCATATCTTTCTTTGAAATGTTTCCTAAAGCTTGACACATAAGATATTTCTGGCTAAAAGTATAAGCATCTTTAAAAAATGTGGGCTAGTAAAAATCACTTTATAATACTTTGGCTATAGTTTTTCATCCAGAAAAATATCCTCTGCAAGCAAGAGTATGATAGAATTTCAAGATACTTAATTGTTCAGTTTTAGGAATATATCTACAAATGATCTGATCAGCATAAATTCAAAAAAATTTAAGAACTTCCTAAAAATAATACTTGATTTGAGCAAAGAATCGATCCTTTTCATTCTTAGACAACCATCAGAAATTTACCCAACTACTAAGTAATTTATAATATCTTCAAACTAAGGGTCCTTTATGTGTGAAACTACTAGAAGTTGCTCATCCAAAAAAAATTCTCTAATTGATGCAGGTTCACAATCTTCAACTAGGATCCTCGATAGGTGGTCTGCTACAATATTTTCAGATCCTTTCTTGTATTGAATTTCAATATTAAATTTTTGTAGCAGTGAGATCCATCTAATCAATCATGATTTAGCATCTTTCTTTGAGAGCAGATATCTCAAAGCTGCATGATCCAAATAAATCATAATTTTTTATCCTAACAGATATGATCGCAACTTCTCTAGTATAAACACTATAGCTAATAACTCTTTTTCAGTTGTGATATAATTTATTTGAGCTTCATTCAGAGTTCTGTTGGCATAATAGATCACTATGGAATATTTATTTATCCTTTGGCCCAAGATAGCTCCTATGGCAAAATCAGAAGCATCGCACATAATCTCAAAAGGTAGTGACCAATCTGGAGATTGGATGATTGGAGCTTTGGTCACAACTTCTCTCAAAAATTCATAAGCCTTAAGACATTCTTCATCAAAGTTAAAAGGAGCATCTTTAGCGAGCAGATTACACAAAGGATGGGATGTTCTAGAAAAGTCTTTAATGAAGTAACAGTAGAAGCCTATATGGCCAAAGAAAGATCGAATTTGTTTGACAGAAGTGGGTGGAGGAAGTTTAGAAATCAATTCAACTTTTGTTCTATCAATCTCAATCCCTTTCTTTGACACAATATGCCTTAAGATGATCTCCTCTTGAACTATGAAATGGCTCTTTTCTTAACTTAAAATTAGATCGGCCTCAATGCATCATTTTAATATTCTCTTCAAATTATTGAGGCAACTCTCAAAGGATTCTCCAAAGATTGAAAAATCATCCATGAATGTCTCTAGAAAATCTCCTCCCATATCCAAAAATATTGACATCATGCACCTTTGAAAGGTCGTGGGTGCATTACATAGTCTCAAAGGCATTCTATGAAAAGCAAAAGTTCTATAAGGGCATGTGAAGGTTGTCTTTTCCTGATCTCCTAGATAGATTACTACCGGATTATATCCTGAGTATCCATCTAAAAAGCTAAAATATTGTTGGCCAGGTAGTCCCTCTAGGATTTGGTCAATAAACGATAAGGAGAAATGATCTTTACGGGTGGTTGCATTAAGTTTTCTATAATCTATACAAGCATGCCACCCAGTGAAAAGTTGTGTTGGCCCTAGATCCCCATAGTTGATGCAGACAATCGTGAGTTCAGATTTTTTTAGAACAACTTGAGTGGGACTCACCCAGTGGCTGTTAAAAATAGAATAAATAATATCAGCATCTAACTATTTAATTACCTCTTTCTTGACTACATCTTGCACATTCGAGTTGAGCCATCTTTGCATTTCTCAGATAGGTTTGGCACTGTCCTTTGTATAAATATGGTGCATGCATATTGATGGACTAATGCCTTTCAAATTAGCAATAGTCCATCCTATGACCTCTCTATATATTTTTAACATATTCAACAATTGATTTTTCTGCTCAGAGGTTAGATCAGAAGCAATGATTACTGATAAGATTTTCTCAGATCCTAAAAATATGTACTTAAGTGATTCAGGCAAAGGTTTTAGTTCAAGTTGTAGTGGGGCTTGAATTGAAGGACGTAGAGGTTCAGTTTCTAGCTTAGGTAAGGGCTCAATTCTTATTGACCAAGATAATAAATGTGCTGGATGAGGCGAATCAAGCAAGGCATTCACCTCTTGATTTTGGGTTTCTTCAATGGGTTCATCCAAAAAATCATCTTCCATCAAATCTAAGGAGGAATCGATTTCAACTATCTCATCTCTCTGATCAATTATCGAATAGCTTTCCTCCTTTTGAGCATACTTTGAGGTATTAAAAATGTTAATTCTCACCCTTTGATCCTCAAAAAAAATATCCATGGCTCCTGTTTTACAATTGATATTGGCATTGGCAATGGCTGAGAATGGACGTCCTAAAATTATAGGATTTTGATTCAGCTCTTGAGATAGTTCCATATCAAGTATGAGAAAGTCTACTGAAAAATAGCATGTGTTTACTTTGACTATGATATCCTCGATCAGACCACATGGCATCTTTACAGATCTATCAGCTAGTTGCAAAATAATCGATATGGGTTTCAGTTCTCCAAACCCAAATTTTTTGTTGACCGAGGTTGGAAGTAGGTTGACACTAGTTCCTAAATCTAACAGGACTAGGCCAAAGGTGATGCCTCTTATAACACATGAAATCAAAGGAGTACCAGGGTCTTTCATTTTTTGAGGCAATGGGTTCAACAGGACTGCACTGATATCCTCAGATAGCATAATTCTCTCTATTGCTCTCAGTTCATGCTTTTGTGTGCAGAGTTTCTTAAGAAATTTTGCATAAGCTGGAACGTGATGAATCACATCGAGCAGGGTTAGATTAATGTGAACTTAAATAATTCTATTAGTTCCTCATTGCATGCTCCTTACTTTTTGCGAGAAGAACTGGCTTCTAGGGCTGAAGGGAATGAGACTTTAAGTTTATATGTCTCAGGTAAATCATCTGCTCTCTTCTTCCCTTTATCTTTTTCACTCAAATTGGAACTAGCATCAGTATCAATTTTGGTCTTAGGTTCTTCTATTGGGTTAGTCTCAGTACTAACCTCTTCTTTCAAGTTTTTATTTTGGCTTGCATCAGTACTAGTCTCTCTCACCTGATCTTGATATGGGTCCTTAAGAATCTTACTACTTCTAAGGTCAGTAATTGCATTGATATTCTCAAATTGAGGATTCTTAGGGGGGATATTGAATTGATGATTAGGTCCAGATGGTTGGTGCATGGATGGGTTGTTCCTGAGATTTAGTATCGGTTGGTTAGGCAATTGACCTGGTTCTCTCCTCATAGTAGACTTAGCTAACTATCCTATTTATGCTTCTAGCCTATTGATAAATTACTGTTGAATTATAATCAATTATTGGAGTTGATTAAATCTATCATCGACTAGATTGATCTATTGAGGAGGTGAGTATGATGGCTGATTGTGATATGGTAGGTGGGTAGGCTAACTAGGCTAACCTCTATTATAGGCATAATTCTGGTATTGGGGTCTATTTTGAAAGTTTTGCACCAAAGGAATTTGGGTTTGAGCCTGAGTCTATTGGGGTCTTCAAGAAAAATTAATGGGTTATTGACAGGCTTGGAGTAACCTTGGACAGCTTGAACTTATTCTTGGATAAAAGGTGAAAACTGTGTAGCTATGGGACATTCACTCACATGATGGGTTGGGCTAGCACAGATAGATAAAATCTCCTGATAATTGAAAGGTGGTATGTATTGTGCAGAAGATTGTTGACTTAAGGTTAGGAGCAGATCTAACTTTTGGGCAAGAAGATCGACTTTATCTAATTTCTAAGCTATTGGGTTCAAGTCAGCCTTAGAATTAGAGTTTGTTTTTTTGAACTCAAAAATTTCTGCCTGTTTTTGGTGAGGAATCGATCTTTCATAGAAAGATAATGAAGCATGATTGATCGAATTTTCACTCAATGTTTCAAACAAGATATAGGTTTCATCCTCACTCTTATTCATGAATATACCTCCATAAGATGCATCAACCATCTATCTATACTGGTCACCTAAACCCTCATAAAAAGCATGAACAATTTGCCACTTAGATAGACTATGATGTGGGTATTTTCTAAGAAGTTTATTAAGTCTCTCCCATGACTTATGAATTTGTTCCCCTGGAAGCTGAGCAAATCCAGTGATGGCTCACCTCATGTTGTTGGTTTGATCTATGGGATAGAATTTCTTAAGAAACTCATGCTGTATTTCAACCCAAGTTCGGATTGGTCTCTCTATTGTGCCAAGCCAGTATTTGACTTTATCCTTAAGTAAGAAGAAGAATAGGGTCAGTCTAGGTGCATCATCAGTAAAATTTTAGATCTTCACCATGGAATAGCTTTCTAAGAACTCATCTAGATGTTTGTAAGGATCTTCATTGGGATTTCCATAGAAAGATGGGTATATCTGGATTATGGTCGACTTGATCTCATAATGGCTTGCAAGGATATTAGATAAGTGGATACAAGTCGATGGGTTATAGGTGGAAGGAATAAAATATTCTTTCATCTACTTAGGTGGTTCTCCAAGATTTTCAGCCATTTGATTTTCAGGTTTAACGTGAATCAGCCATTCAACTTTAGGATTAGGTTCAACTAGGTCAGGGTAAAAAGATCTCCTACTGTGCATGTACCAATGCAAACCCTAATGTGTGTGGTTCAGATTTTTTTTTTAAGAAGAGGGAGAAAGGTAAGAGAAGAGAAAGAAAGAGAGAAGTTCTAAAGGTGAGAACCTTAAGAAAGCCCTAACCTAGAGATGATAGATGAGAAGAATTAATTGTGGTTAAGTGTTAATTACAATCAAGTTAGCAAGCAATTAAACCTAA
Organism: Elaeis guineensis; assembly: GCF_000442705.2. Lineage (NCBI taxonomy): Eukaryota > Viridiplantae > Streptophyta > Magnoliopsida > Arecales > Arecaceae > Elaeis > Elaeis guineensis. Next base: position 36,712,090 of record NC_026006.2, on the reverse strand, counting down.
GACATCTACGGATTTCTTAGATCTAACAGTTCGATATAGAGTATCTTGATCTAGATGTAAGTTGGGTTTGTTTTCACTTCCTTTAACTAGCTAGATAAGAGGTGGGGTCATGGGGGTCCCCCCGTTGCTTGCCTTAAATATCAATTAGATTGGTCAGGTAAGCTAAAGAAACCAATTAAATAATCACGAGTCCACTTAGGCTTAGTCTTTGTAATCTCTTGCCTTAGACACTAGTTTTAGAGATGAGTCCGAATTTACTTTGCACTTGACTTCACCACAATACTCAAACTGAACTCAATTGATCCTAAAGGCCAACGTCTACTGAATTTTAATTAGGATTGGATTTATATGGGATGCTGGTTGGTTATTTTTGGGCTAAGGAAGGGTGATAAAATCTTTACCTTATCTTGTTAATGGGTGTTGCCCTTAAGTTATTTTAATATGAATATGCACAATCAATTTCAAACAAGAGGTTCTATGCAACTAAAGTAGATGCATGAAATTAATCAAACTTGAAAGCTTACCTTGTTTCTAGCGATCACCAAAAGTAAATTTAAGATGATGAATGTTTCTAAACAATTAAGTTTCTACTCTTGTCATGTGATTTTTATTAGGTTTATGTGGATGAATTTTATATTAATTTGAAAAAAATAGTAATTAACATTAAAAAAAAAGAAAGTAGTTTAGGATTAGGGTTAGGATTGATCACACCAACTTGAAGCATTTCACCCTTCTTTTCTTCTTTTTTTTTTATTTTTTTATAAGAAAAATAAAAAATTAAAAAAAGTTAGCAAGCTATATTCACAAAAAAATCAAAGAAATCAAATGTTAAAATTGGTACCTTCCCCGATAACAGCACCAAAAATTGATAGGCTTGTGATGTTGTCTTTAGGATATCGTGATAATCAAATTAATTTTAATTTTTAAAAATTAAGAATACATAGAGAGTAGTGAGTTGGACTGAATCCACAGAGAAGATAGTACTTTGATTTGAAATCTCATGCCTAACCCTTTCATCAATTTTTTGAAACATAGAAACTCCCAACAAGCTTCTCATTCTTCAGTAACATTTTTTTTTATGATTACTACCATTCTATCAAAACAGTTGACTGTCATATTAAACTCAATCTTCAAGTTCAATAGCTCTAACACTGCATACAATACAGTGTGTATTTTACATCTCGACTACTGTGATTCATCAGCATCTCTCAGCATATGATAGAAATCACTATTGCCAGCTTTTGGATCGTTCTCCACATTCTAGTAAATTCAGGACCAGCAGCATCCGTAACCATATCTACCATTCTATCTGTGTCACTATCTTGCTCATTTCTAACCCTTGCAATGTCTTCCATGTCTTCTCATGCAGGTACCAATGCTTGTAGTTGGGCATAAATCTACTTCTATATAAACGGACAGTCATTGTATCCCTATCAAGTATTTTTCTATTACCACATTTCTTACAAGGGCAACAAGCCCATCCTTGATGTAAGAGTGCCATATTTCCAAAAGCATAATCACAAAAGCACTCTACACCCTCCTTGTATTTAGTAGAATCACCCCGTCGACTACTCGATGGTCCATCCTGAAGGAACCAGATCTAGGATTTTAGGGTTAGATCTTAAAACTTTTTCAAGATCAGACAGCGAAAGACTAAAATAAATCAAAATTTATTTTATAAAATCAGAGAATCCCTAAATCTATGATCCTATTACATGATTATTATATGATATTAAATCAGAAATTAAAATATAAAGAGCAAGAACTATATGTTGATCATATCAACATATTTCTATACTACATCTAATGTATGTAAAATATAATAGATCAGATCTATTACCTTGCAAGTTAGATGTTCTAACTTTGCTGATCTAAGCTTGAGGATGATGTTGCGAGCCGCACACATGTCCAACCTCTAGGAGTCGTCCACACAAGCCTACGAATCACGATCAAAAATTCTGGTCCAGAAAATCAGCACAATATGCTAGTACTGTGCTGATCCTTCTTCGATGGTCAATCAGATGCATCCTTCTTCTTGATTTGGACTCCTTCAAAGATGAGAAGTAGGAGAAGGAGGTTTAGATGTGAAACACTCTCAGAAAACTCATAGATAGAGAAAGGAAAGGGGTGAACTCAGCAACCCTTGAAGAAGACCCTCTTCTTCTTCTCTTTGCTCTAACCCAGATACTTAATTTTGTGTCTATTATATCTCCACGCCCCAACACCCTTTCTACTTGATTTTCACACACCTCAAAGGTCTCTAAATTCTCTATAATCAACAAAAATCTCAAGAAGCAATTCATCTTAAATAAAGAGATATGAAGAATTTTTGTCTAGGTCAAATACCTAGTCAAGAAAAATCCAAACAGGGCAAGACAAGTGGTGCCAACTCTTGGGTGCCCCCTCCTTCTTTTTCTGCCATGGACCACCAGCAAAGGGCACACAATATATGACATAAAAGTTATAAAAATTTTAAAAAAAATCTGGATAAAATCAGTGCCATAAGGAAAGAGTTTTGATTTCCTAAAATTCTATCTCATAGAATTTGAAATCCAAACTAATTTTTACTTTGACTTGATTTACAACCACATTCTATGTAAGAGAGAAAGAGTGAAAATCTTTGGGCATACGTGAAGGCCTGGGAGAGAAGGTTTTATCGCACAAAATAAGAGAGAGTGGGCATGGGGGGCTAAGGTGGCGCAAGGTGAAATCCTAGTCTTACTAGGATTCAATCTATGACTTGTTCAAATTTGGTTTCTCAAACCAAATCAAACCAAAACCAAATCAACCCAATTAAAATAGATCTTAACCTAATTAAGAACCTAATTTAATCAGATTAAATTAGATTTAAATCTGATTTAATTTTTTAATTGAATTAGAAATTAGATTAATCCAAGTCCTAATTAGACTAGGACTAGTTTTTTTCTTACACTTGGCTTATCCAATAAACCAATTGGACTTGATCCAATCAAGCCCAAACTAAATCTAATTAAATTATATTCAATTAGACTTAATTTTAACTCATTGACTTAATCAAATTAAGTCAATTAGCAATCAAATTGCTAATCGATCCTCTTGCAACACTTGCACTAGATTAAATGTCAATCATATTGATCGTTTAACCCTAGAACGATTCTTAATCGTTGATCAACTATCCGATCAGATCGTGAACTCTAATGTGTGTAACCTCATAGGTTCGAACCTAAGCTAGTAGCACAGGAATAAATTTTTATACCAATCGAAGTGACCATTTAGCAATGGTACCCGATGGTCGAATAGGTCGAATGTGTGGAGCAACATCCTTAGAACCCATGCGGATATAGTTTCCATATAATTCATCCCCTTGACCAAAATGCTCATAGGACACCTCAGAGTTCAATTGTCAACTCTAATCAGGTTGTCCACATTGTATTTCAAAATATCAAATCCATCTGATAGATTATCCTAACTAAGGTTTTGCTAAATTGAAATACAGCGACTCATTCTTCTCCAACTATCGGAGTGGTCAATCTCATCTTGATCTCACTCCAACTTCGCAAGTACTTGACTATGCCCAGAAGCCTTCCATCACTGAATTAGAAATTCAGTTAGTCCAATACCAAAGCACAGTGAGTTTCTTGCAAGTCACTGAGGCGATCTCAAATCTAAGGGACACTTATACCTATATCCCATCAGAGACATTCTCGACAGCAGAATACTCTAGAGTTAGTCACGTTCAATGATGATGTACCCTTACATCTCATCTGTATGCCATACCAGTGTCTCCACACTCTTTGGTTAAGAGGACAACCAACCCATATGGCCTACAGTGACCTATGCTCGATAGAAGCTGTCGTCCTTATTAACAGCCCATCATTTGATCGTGAACAGTTTTAAGGACTAATCGATAAATCCTCTCTTTATCGAACCTAAATAGTCCTAAGGACTTCATCACAACAATGGAGTTCATTTTTAGATGAAAACTTGTGATGAAAATTCCAAAAATATATTTTATTTATTAACAAATCAATTACAATACATGGTTGCTCAACCGTCAATAAGTTGATGATTGACTTTTGGGACATATTTCTCAACAACTCCCACTTGTCCTAAAGCCACTCGGCACAGTATTTAATACCCATCTTCGACTTGTGATTGTCGAACTCCTTTATTGCCAGGGCTTTAGTGAAGGGGTCGGTCAGGTTTTCTTTTCCGTCGATCTTCTGAAGATCGACATCACCTCGATCCACGATCTCCCAGACTAGGTGGAAGCGGCGCAAAATGTGCTTCATCTGCTGGTGTGCTTTGGGTTCCTTCGCCTGAGCTATGGCACCAGTGCTGTCATAGTAGAACAGGACCGAACCATCAAGGGAGGGTGCTACTCCGAGCTCGGTGATGAATTTTTTCAGCCACACAGCTTCCTTCACGGCATCCGATGCTGTGATGTACTCCATCTCACAAACAAAGTCTGCCACAGTATGCTGCTTGAAATTCTTTCAGCAGATGGCTCCACTATTCAAAGTAAAGATATAATCCGACATGTTTCTACTGTCATCATGGTCAGATTGAAAGCTGGAGTCTGTGAACCCCACAAGTTTCAGATCTGACTCACCATAAACTAACCATTGGTCCTTAGTATTTCTTAATACTTAAGGATGGCTTTAACCACTTTTCAGTGGTTTTCTTCAGGATCAGATTGGTATCTACTCACTACTTTTAGTGAGTATGCCACATCTGGCCTTGTACATGTCATGGCGTACATGATAGATCCCACGATCGAAGTATATGGGACTCTACTCATACGCTCTCTCTCTTCAGGAGTTGTCGGACAATCCTTCTTAGAGAGAGAAATTTCATGGCCTATCGATAGATAGCACTTCTTAGAATTTTTCATGCTGAACCTCTTCAGCATAGTGTCTATATACATGGACTGGGATAACCCAAGCATCTTTTTAGATCTATCTCTATAGATCTTCATCCCTAGGATGTAGGATGCTTCACCCAAGTCTTTCATGGAGAACTACGATGACAACCAAACTTTTATTTCCTGTAGTGTGGGGATGTCATTCCCGATTAAGAGAATATCATCTACGTACAAGATAAGAAATACCATAACTAGACTATTTGCCCATTTATAGATGCAAGGCTCTTCTCCATTCTTAACGAAGCCATACGTTTTGATCATCTTATCAAAATGCATGTTCCAACTTCGAGAAGCTTGCTTCAATCCATAAATGGATCTCTGAAGCTTGCACACCTTGGACTCATCTGTGGATGTAAGCCCCTCAGGTTGTATCATATACACCTCTTTGGTCAGCTCTCCATTCAGGAAAGCTGTCTTTACATCCATCTGCCAGATCTCATAATCCAGATGGACAGCTATTGCAAGCATTATCCGAATAGATTTGAGCATTGCCACAGGGGAGAACGTCTCGTTATAGTCAATACCATAATGTTGACGATACCCCTTGGCAACCAGACGGGCTTTATAGGTCTCCACCTTTCCGTCTGTGCCCCTTCTCTTTTTGAAGACCCATTTATATCCAACGGGTTCAATTCCTTCAGGTGGGTTAACCAATGTCCATACATCGTTGACCTTCATTGACTCCATTTCAGATCTCATGGCTTCAAGCCATTTCTCGAAATCAGATCTCTGCATTGCATCCATATAGGTGATCAGATCCTCATCATTCTCATCGAGTTCGATGGGATCACCATCCCAGATCAAGAAATCATAGTATCTGTCCAGCTGACGTGGTACTCTACTGGATTGCCTTAATGGTGTAGGTACATTGGTCTCCGGATCTGATCTAATCAAATCCGACTCAGGTTCAACTACTGGTGTCGGTCCTTCTACCTATTGAACTTCATCAAGTTCAACCTTAGAGGCAATGGTTCCTTCACCAAGGAACTCCTTTTCTAAAAGGATTGTCTTAAGATTGATGAACACCTTTTATTCATCAGCATGGTAGAACAAATATCCTTTGGTCTCTTTGGGGTACCCTATGAATGTGCATTTGTCAGATCTAAGTCCAAGTTTATCTATAACTAACTGTTTGACATAGGCTGGGCACCCCCAGACCCTAAGGTGTGAAAGTGCTGGCTTACGTCCTGTCCATATCTCATATGAAGTCTTAATTACAGACTTACATGAAATCTTATTTAACAGATAATAGGCCGATTCGAGTGCATATCCCTAGAAGGATATCGGCAAGCTGGCAAAACCCATCATGGATCGGACCATGTCTAACAGAGTTCGATTTCTCCTTTCAGACACACCATTATGCTGTGGTGTTCCTGGAGGAGTCCATTGAAGGAGAATCCTATTCTCTCTTAGATATGTGAGAAACTCACCAGAAAGATATTTTTCTCCTCAGTCAGACCGAAGAGTTTTAATACTCTTCCTAGTTTGTTTTTCTACTTCACTTCAGAATCATTTATACATTTCAAATGAATCCAACTTATGTTTCATCAGATAGACATATCCATATCTAGATAGATCATCCATGAAAGTGATGAAGTAGAAATATCCACCTCTAGCACTTGTGCTCATAGGTCCGCATACATCAGTATGTATTAGGCCCAAAAGCTCAGTAGCTCTCTCACCTTTTTCAGTAAAAGGTGACTTGGTCATTTTACCAAGAAGACAAAACTCACAGGCTGGAAGTGATTCATAATCACTGACTTCGAGGATTCTCTCTTAAGTCAACCTATTTATTCTGTTCTTGTTTATATGACCTAGCCTACAGTGCTATAAGTAGATATCTGATACACTATCTAATCTAGGATGCTTGCCTGTAGAATAGACTACGTTAACAAGTTGTGATAACATATACACACCATTGTTCAAATGTCCATAAAAAATAGTAACACCATTCATAATGATATTACAAACTTATTTCTTTATTGAAATTTTATAATCATTTTTGGCTAGAAGGCCTACAGAAATAATATTTAAAAAGAAACTGAGACAGAAATGACAATCATTAAGAACAACGGTATGGGACTCAAATACAAGTTTCAAGATTCTTAATACTAGAACTGGAACTGGTCTTCCATCTCCAACATTCAGGAACCTCTCACCTTGTTCGAATCTTTTACTGACTTGCAACCCCTGCAACGAATTGCAAATATGGTAAAGGCTACTGGCATCCAATACCCAGTCAGTTATATCACAAATAGACAAATTGCAAGGAGTTATCGTATAAATACCTTGTCAGCAATAGCTTGCTTCTTTCTCTGCCTGTTCCGATCTAGAGAGGCAATGTACTGAGGATAGTTTCTCTTTCAATACCCCTGCTTCTTGCAAAAGAAGCATTCAGCTTGACTCTTATCGGGCTTGATCTTTCTGGTCTAGCCCTGTACTGATGTTCCAACCTGAACTTGTACCTTTTTCACTTTCTTCTTCTTGTTCATCTTCCTTTCTCAAAGGGTCGAGAACCAGAAGACGAACCTCCCACTAAGTTCACTGACTCCTTGTGGAGTTGGTGATCCTTCTCAAAGTTCTGAAGCAACCCCAGTAATTCGTGGTAGTTTACTTCAGACTTTGTCATTCTATAATGAGTGAGGTGTTGGGAAATGTGTCCCAAAAAGTCAATCGTCAAGCTGTTGACGGTTAAGCAACCAAGTATTGTAATTGATTTGTTAATAAATAAAATATATTTGGTATTTTCATCATAAGCTTTCATCTTCTAATAAACTCCATTGTTATGATGAAGTCCTTAGGACTATTTAGATTCGATAAAGAGAGGATTTATCGATTAGTCCTTAAAATAGTTCATGACCAAATGATAGGTTGTTAATAAGGACGACAGCTTCTATCGAGCATAGGTCACTGTAGGCCATATGGGTTGGTTGTCCTCTTTACCAAAGAGTGTGGAGACACTGGTATGGCATACAGGTGAGATGTACTGGTACATCATCATTGAACGTGACCAACTCCAAAGTATTCTGCTGTCGAGAATGTCTCTGATGGGATATAGGTATAAGTGTCCCTTAGATCTGAGATCACCTCAGTGACTTGCAAGCAATTCACTGTGCTTTGGTACTGGACTAATTGAATTTCTAATTCAAGGATGGAAGGCTTCTGGGCACAGTCAAGTACTTACGAAGTCAGAGTGTGATCGAGATGGGATTGACCACTCCAAGAGTTGGAGAAGAATGAGTCATTGTATTTTAATTTAGCAAAACCTTGACCAGGGTAATCCATCAGATGGATTTGATATTTTGAAATACAATGTGGACAATCTGATCAGAGTTGACAGTTGAACTCTGGGGTGTCCTATGATCATTTTGGTCAAGGAGATGAATTATATGAAAACTATATCCGCATGGATTCTAAGGATATTTTTCTACACATTCGACCTATCCGATCATCGGGTACCATTGCAAATGATCACTTCGATTGGTACAAAAATTTATTCCTGTGCTACCGGCTTAGGTTCGGACCTATGAGGTCACACACATTAGAGTTCATGATCCGATCGGATGGTTGATCAACGATTAAGAATCATTCTTGGGTTAAATGATCAATACGATTGACATTTAACCCAGTGCAAGTGTTGCAGGAGGATCGATTAGCAATTCGATTGCTAATTGGCTTAATTTGATTAAGCCAATGGGCTGAGATTAAGTCTAATTAAATATAATTTAATTAGATTTGGTTTGGCTTGATTGGATCAAGTCCAATTGGTTTATTGGATAAGCCAAGTGCAAGGAAAAACTAGTCCTAGTTCAACTAGGACTTGGGTCAATTTAATTTCTAATTTGATTAAAAAATTAAATCAAATTTAAATCTAATTTAATCTGATTAAATTAGATTTTTAATTAGGTTAAGACCTATTTTAATTGGTTGATCTAATTTTGGTTTGATTTGGTTTGAGAAACCAAATTAAAACAAGTCATAAGATAGAATCCTAGTAAGACTAGGATTCCACCTTGCGCCACATAAGCCTTCCCCACGCCCTCTCTATCATTCAACGCCAATCTCCTCTTATTTTGTGTGACAAAAGCCCTCTCCCAGGTCTCTCCCACGTTCACAAAAGGTTTCCTCTCTTCTTTCATACATGAAAGGTGGTTTGGATCAAATCAAAAAGGAATAAGTTTGGATTTCGAATTCTATGAGATAGAGTTTTAGAAATCCAAAACTCTTTCAATTTTGCACCGAATCTATCCAATTTTTTTTAAAAATTTTTGTGGCTTTTAGGGTACAAATTGTAGATCCTTTTCTGGTGATCCATATACAAAAATAAGGAGGAGGTGCTCAAGAGTTGGGCGCCCCTTAACTTGCCATGTTTGGATAAGCCTTAACTAGGTATTTGACCTAAATAAGGACTCTATCATATCTCTCTATATAAAATGAGTTTCTTCACAAAATTTTTGAAGAGGATAGAGATTTGAGAGACCTTTCAGCCATCCAAAAATTAGAGAGAAATACTTTGGGTCGTGGAGATATAATAGACACAAGTTAGGGTGTCTAGAGAGAGAAACGAGAAGAAGAAGAGGGTCTTCTTCTAGGGTTGTTTGTTTTCATATTTTTTCTCCCTCCATCTTGAGTTTCCTAGAGTATCTCAGATTTGAAACTCCTCCTCCTACTTTCCATCTTTAGAAGAGTCCAAATCAAGAAGAAGGAGGCACCTGATCAACCATCAAAGAAGGATCAGTGCAGTACTAGCATACTGTGCTGATTTCCTGAAGCAGGACTTCTGATCGAGATTCATGGGCTCGTGTGGATGACTCCTAGAGGTCAGATGCATGTGCAGCTTGCAACATCATCCTCAAACCCAGATCAGCGAGGTTAGAATGTCTAACTTGCAAGGTAATAGATCTGATCTATTGTTTAACACATACATTAGATGTAGTATAGAAACATGTTGATATGATCAACATGTAGTTCATGCTATATTTCTATATTTTAATTTCTGATTTAATGCTATGTAATAATCATGTAATAGGATCTTATATCTAGATATTCTCTGATTTTAAAAAATAAATTTTAATTTATTTTAGTCTTCCGCTGTATGATCTTGAAAAAGTTTCAAGATCTAACCCTGAAACCCTAGATCTGGTTCCTATAATTGGTATCAGAGCCTAGGTTCTTTATTACATGATTATTTATACATGCTTAGATTATTTCTTAGATTAGATCTAATTTATAATCTGATTATTAAATCTAAAATTAAATTTTTAGATCAATCACGAACTGCAAGGTTGTCCTGCTGTAAGGTTTACCCCTTACAGTGCAATGGTTATCCTAGTTTGTGTAGATCTATCTTTAATCATAAATTTGTTAGATATGATCTAGATTAAATTTATGATTTATTAGATTTAAAAGTATTTAAATATAAAATAAAATCTCTTTGTTAATAATTTTTGTGCAAAGAAATTGTTTAAAGTTGAAATTGTTTCAATCACATGAACCTGTTTAGATTAGATCTAAAATAGTTTCATATTTATTTCACTTGTATCTTGATTATGAATCAAACATGCAATATGGTTGGTAGAATCATATTGTAAAATTATTTTATAAATATAAAAATTATTTTTTGAAAAGCCGAACCCAACCCTCAGCCCAAAACTTAATTAAGAATTAAGAAGTTGTTTGATTAGGTTCTAGGATTGTGAATTGAAGAACCTAAGACACAAACCATAACACATTAGGTTAATGGGTTAGTGGGAATTAGGTCCATTAATTGGGTTAGACCTATGGTTAGATTAAAGATGGACTTAATTAGAGAATTGACTAAATCTAATCAATTGTTGTCTTAGATTAGGTCAAAGATTCTCTAGATCAATTACAATAGTTGTAGTTGGTCAAGTCCATGTCTTTAATGAGAACCAAATGGACTTGATTCTTGGCTAAGCGTCTAGCATGAACTGTTAGGTTGATCTAATCGAAACTAATTAAACCAGTTGGTGTCTAAGGTAAACCAGACCGGTGGTTTTTAATTGGGAGCCCGCTTACCTGGCCATTTCTGATGGTGTTTAAGGCAAGCTTTGGCAGACCCTCCCACTGATCGAACTTACCTGGCCTCTTGGTGAAATTATGTTTTGATCGGATCACTTGACTATTCGAGCTGACCCATGTCAGCTAGGTAAATCAGTGTGACTGATTTAGGTGCTCCTAGACCAGCCCTTTTAATGGTCTCCCTTAAGCTAACTTGATGGAGCCAGTGGGAGGATCATGATAAGCTGGTTCATCTGACCTCATCTTCTATATTATTTAAATCCTCTAAAATTATTAGGTCCTTAAAATGATAAAGTTATGGAGATAACTGAGTCATAGCCTCCCATTAAGGTGTTTGATAATGAGTCCATTAACTCAATAATCATTGCAGACCCAAAGGCCTGTGCTTGTTGACTAATGGAATTATCACTCATCATATGACGACTTGGAAGTGTCTGTCTAATGGTGGTTAGGTGAGCCAACCAAAGTTGGGCTTAATCATTCGTTGGTTAGATACACCAAGTATGATCATGTTAATGGTTGGACCTAACCGGATCCTTACAGTGGAGGCCAAAGCCTACTGATTAGGTTTCTGGGGCAAAATTAAAATTACTAGAAATTATTTAGAGAAATAATTGGTTATGAACCTACCCTTAGATGTACATGGATTGGCCAACCAAAGTTGGGCTTGTGTGTAGTCTAAGTGGATTCTAGTACCCACTAAGGAATTAGGGTAATTCCTCGAATTGAAGGTAGAGGCTACCAATTCGAATAAAATAGTGGGAGAAACCTTTTGATTAAAGTCCAAATCTTTAGGTTTAATGAACTAATTACTAATTAGGTTATGGTTTTATTTTGTGCAGATATGGCCACTTCTCTATCGCTCCGATCATTGTTGGACAATGATAAGTTAGTGGGACCCAACTTCGATAGCTAGTACCGAAAGTTGAAGATAGTCCTGGAGCATGAACAGATCCTATATGTGATAATGGATCCTGCACCTGAGGAGCCAGCTGTCAATGCACGTGGAATAGTCAGAGACACTTACCAGAAGTGGCTCAGTGACCGGACCATGGTGCGCTGTATCATGCTGGCTGCCATGAGCGACGAGTTCAGTCATAGATTCGAGACGGCTCAGCCAAAGGACATGCTTCAAGTGTTGGAGGATCCCTTTGGCACACCCGATGACGTGGAGAGGCATAAGACTAGTTGTGCCATCTTCAATGCCAAAATACGGGATGGTGCCTCTGTCACTGATCATGTATTGTACATGATCGAGCTGATGGAACGATTGAGCAAGCTCGACTTTCCCTTGCATGAGCAGCTTGGGAAAGATGCAATACTGAACTCGCTGCCCAAGTCTTATCTCCATTCCTCACTCATTATAGAATGACAAAGCCTGAAGTAAACTACCACGGATTACTGGGGTTGCTTCAGAACTTTGAGAAAGATCACCAACTCCATAAGGAGTTGGTGAACTTAGTGGGAGGATTGTCTTCTGGTTCTCGACCCTTTAAGAAAGGGAAGAAGAATAAGAAGAAGAAAGTGAAGAAGGTGCAAGTTCAGGCTGGGACATCTGTGCAGGGTCAGACCAAAAAGATCAAACCCAATAAGAGTCAAGCTGAATGCTTCTTTTGCAAGAAGCGGGGGCACTGGAAGAGGAACTATCCCCAGTACATTGCCTCCCTGGACCCGAACAGGCAAAGAAAGCAGCAAGTTGTTACTGGACAAGGTATTTATATGATAACTCCTTGCAATTTCTCTATTTGTGATATAACTGACTGGGTATTGGATACGGTAGCCCTTACCATATTTGCAATTCATTGCAGGGGTTGCAAGTCAGTAAGAGATTCGAGCAAGGCGAGAGGTTCCTGAACATTGGAGATGGAAGACCAGTTCCAGTTCTAGCATTAGGAATCTTAAAACTTGTATTTAAATCACATATCATTGTTCTTAATGATTGTCATTTCTGTTCCAGTTTCTTTTTAAATGTCATTTCTGTAGGTCTTCTGGCCAAAAATGATTATGAAATTTTAATAAAGAAATAAATTTGTAATATCATTAAGAATGGTGTTACTATTTTTTGTGGACATTTGAACAATGGTGTGTATATGTTATCACAACCTGTTAATGTAGTCTATTCAACTGGCAAGCACCCTAGATTAGATAGTGTGTCAGATATTTACTTATGGCACTGTAGGCTAGGTCATATAAACAAGAACAAAATAAACAGGTTGACTCAAGAGGGAATCCTCGAAGTCAGTGATTGTGAATCATTTCCAACCTGTGAGTCCTGTCTTCTTGGTAAAATGATCAAGTCACCTTTTATTAAAAAAGGTGAGAGAGCTACTGAGCTCTTGGCCTAGTACATACTGATGTATGTGGGCCCATGAGCACCAGTACTAGAGGTGGATATTTCTACTTCATAACTTTCACAGATGACCTATCCCGATATGGATATGTCTTTCTGATGAAACATAGTCGGATTCATTTGAAATGTTCAAACGATTCCGAAGTGAAGTAGAAAAACAAACTGGGAAGAGTATTAAATCTCTTCGATCTGATCGAGGAGGAGAATACCTTTCTAGTGAGTTTCTCACATATCTAGGAGAGAATGGGATTCTCTCCCAATGGACTCCTCCAGGAACACCACAGCATAATGGTGTGTTTGAAAGGAGGAATCGGACTCTGTTAGACATGGTTCGATCCATGATAGATTTTGCTAGCTTGCCGATATCCTTCTGGGGATATGCACTCGAATCGGTCTGTTATTTATTAAATAGGGTTCCAAGTAAGTCTGTAATTAAGACTCCATATGAGATATGGACGGGACGTAAGCCAGCACTTTCACACCTTAGGGTCTGGGGGTGCCCGGCCTATGTCAAACGATTAGTCACAGACAAACTTGGACCTAAGTCTGACAAATGCTCATTCATAGGGTACCCCAAAGAGACAAAAGGATATTTTTTCTACCATGCTGATGAGCAAAAGGTGTTCGTCAGCCTTAAGGCAATCTTTTTAGAAAAGGAGTTCCTTGGTGAAGGAACCGTTGCCTCTAAGGTTGAACTTGATGAAGTTCAACAGGTAGAAGGACCGACACCAATAGCTGAACCTGAGTCAGATTTGATTAGATCAGATCCGGAGCCCAATGTACCTGCACCATTAAGGCGATCTAGTAGAGTACTGCATCAGCGGACAGATACTATGGTTTCTTGGTCCGGGATGGTGATCCCATCGAACTTGATGAGAATAATGAGGATCCGATCACCTATATGGATGCAATGCAGAGACCTGATTCCGAGAAATGGCTTGAAGCCATGAAATCCGAAATGGAGTCCATGAAGGTCAACGATGTATATACATTGGTTGACCCACCTAAAGGGGTTAAACCCATTGGGTGTAAATGGGTCTTCAAAAGGAAGAGGGGTGCAGACGGAAAGGTGGAGATCTATAAAGCCCGTCTGGTCATCAAGGGGTATCGTCAACGTTATGGTATTGACTATGATGAGAATTTTCCCCTGTGGCAATGCTCAAATCCATTCGGATAATGCTTGTAATAGCTGCCATCTGGATTATGAGTCTGGCAGATGGATGTAAAGATAGCTTTTCTGAATGGAGAGCTGACCGAAGAGGTGTATATGATACAACCTGAGGGGTTTACATCCACAGATGAGTCCAAGGTGTGCAAGCTTCAAAGATCATTTATGGATTGAAGCAAGCTTCTCGGAGTTGGAACATACATTTTGATAAGGTGATCAAAACGTATGGCTTCATTAAGAATGGAGAAGAGTCCTGCATCTATAAATGGGCAAATGTTCCAATTGTGGTATTCCTTGTCTTGTATGTAGATGACATTCTCTTAATCGAGAATGACATCCCCGTACTACAGGGAATAAAAGTTTGGTTGTCATCACAGTTCTCCATAAAGGACTTGGGTGAAGCATCGTACATCCTAGGGATGAAGATCTATAGGGATAGATCTAAAAGGATGCTTGGGTTATCCCAGTCCATGTACATAGACACTGTGCTGAAGAGGTTCAGCATGGAGAATTTCAAGAAGGACTATCTACCGATAGGCCTGAAATTTCTCTCTCTAAGAAGGATTGTCCGACAACTCCTGAAGAGAGAGAGCGTATGAGTAGAGTCCCATATGCTTCAGCCGTGGGATCTATCATATATGCCATGACATGTATAAGACCAGATGTGGCATACTCACTAGGAGTAGTGAGTAGATACCAATCTGATCCTAGAAAAATCACTGGAAAGTGGTTAAAGCCATCCTTAAGTATTTGAGAAATACTAAGGACCAATGGTTGGTTTATGGTGAGTCAGATCTGAAACTTGTGGGGTTCACGACTCTAGCTTTCAATCTGACTATGATGACAGCAGGAGCATGTCGGGTTATATCTTTACTCTGAATGGTGGAGCCATCTGCTGGAAGAGTTCCAAGTAGCATACTGTGGCGGACTCTATATGTGAAGCGGAGTATATCGCAGCATCGGATGCCGCGAAGGAAGCTGTGTGGCTGAGGAAATTCATCAATGAGCTTAGAGTAGCACCCTCCCTCGATGGTCCAATCCTGCTCTACTGCGACAGCACTGGTGCCATAGCTCAGGCGAAGGAACCCAAAGCACATCAGCGGATGAAGCACATCTTGCACCGCTTCCACCTGGTCTGGGAGATCGTGGATCGAGGTGACGTCGACCTTCAGAAGATCGACGAAAAGGAGAACCTGACCGACCCCTTCACTAAAGCCCTAGCAATAAAGGAGTTCAACAACCACACATCGAAGATAGGTATTAGATACTATGCCGAGTGGCTTTAGGACAAGTGGGAGTTTTGGGAAATGTGTCTAAAAAGCAATCGTCAAGCTGTTGACGGTTGAGCAACCAAGTATTGTAATTGATTTGTTAATAAATAAAATATATTTGGTATTTTCATCATAAGCTTTCATCTTCTAATGAACTACATTGTTATGATGAAGTCCTTGAGACTATTTAGATTCAAAAAAGAGAGGATTTATCGATTAGTCCTTAAAATAGTTCACGACCAAATGATAGGCTATTAATAAGGACGACAGCTTCTATCGAGCATAGGTCGTGTAGGCCATATGGATTGGTTGTCCTCTTCACCAAAGAGTGTGGAGACATCGGTATGGCATACAGATGAGATGTACTGGTACATCATCATTGAACGTGACCAACTCTAGAGTATTCTGCTGTCGAGAATGTCTCTGATGGGATATAGGTATAAGTATCCCTTAGATCTGAGATCGCCTCAGTGACTTGCAAGCAACTAACTGTGCTTTGGTACTGGACTAACTGAATTTCTAATTTAGGGATGGAAGGCTTCTGGGCACAGTCAAGTACTTGCGAAGTCAGAGTGTGATCGAGATGGGATTGACCACTCCAAGAGTTGGAGAAGAATGACTCACTGTATTTTAATTTAGCAAAACCTTGGCCAGATAATCCATCAGATGGATTTGATATTTTGAAATAAAATGTGGACAACCTGATCAGAGTTGACAGTTGAACTCTGGGGTATCCTATGATCATTTTGATTAAGGGGATGAATTATATGAAAACTATATCCGCATGGGTTTTAAGGATGTTGTTCTACACATTCGACCTATCCGGACGTCGGGTACCATTGCTGGATGGTCACTTCGATTGGTATAGGAATTTGTTTCTATGCTACCGGCTTAGGTTCGGACCTATGAGGTCACACACATAATAGGCACTATCTTAGCTAGAAACCTTAGAGACATACCCTTTTTATAGGCACTATCTTAACACATAATAGGAATCCAATTATCTTAAAAAGATAGATCCTTATCTCATAAAAATCTTCTATCTTTTTAATTTGATTTATTTCAATTAAAATCAGATATAAATAATATATGATCAGCCCCTTTAAGCATGTACAAGAGGAATCATAGGAATACATGTCAGGTAGTTGGGGCACCAAATCTTGGTGCCCCACAAAAGGATTTCTAACCAAATAAGAGAGAGGCGTGGCCCACTCTCTCTCCTCCATGCCATGTCATATAAGAAGGTGAGGGCCCTTTTAGGATTTGGCAACCAATTCTTGCCAAAAGAGAAGGAAGGCACCACCCAATCTTCCATCTATTCCACATGCACATCTTGTGGTATGGCCTTAGTGAATGGGTCTGCTATATTGTTCTTTATATCTACTTGTTCAAGGGTAACATCTTGTCTCTCTATAATTTCTCGAATGAGGTGGAAGCATCTGAGGATGTGCTTGGATCTTTGATGAGACCTAGGTTCCTTAGCTTGAATAATGGCTCCAGTGTTATCACAATAGAGTGGCACCAATTCTTCAATCTCAGGAACTACTCCTAAATCTATGATGAACTTCTTCATCCAAACAGCTTCCTTAGCAGCTTCACTAGCAGCGATATACTCTACCTCAGTAGTTGAGTCAGCTACTGTCTGCTGCTTGAAACTCTTCCAACTCACTGCCCCACCATTTAGGATAAACTTGTACCCCGATATTGATTTACTATCATTTGGATCAGATTGAAAACTAGAATCTATATATCCCTCTAGTTTCAACTTTGATCCTCCTCCATATATAAGAAAAATATTTTTAGTTCTTCTTAGGTACTTTAGAATATTTTTCACAGCTTTTCAATGATCCTCCCCTGGATCAGCCTAAAATCTGCTAGCTGCATCCAAAGCATAAGCTACATCAGGCTTGGTATATAGCATGGCATATATAATTGATCGCACAGCCGAAGCATAAGGGATTTCACTCATCCTCTTTCTCTCTTCTGGTGTCTTAGGACATATTTTCTTAGAGAGACGTATACCATGACTTGTAGGTAGGTAACCTCTCTTACTAGCCTCCATATTAAACCTCTTTAATATGAGATCTATGTACCGTGGTTGGGATAAGCCTAACATCCTTTTAGATCTATCTCTATAGTTCTTTATACTCAGTATATAGGATACTTCACCCAAGTCTTTCATGAAAAACTTAATCGATAGCCAAGTCTTGATTGATTGCAATAGTGGGATATCATTTCCAATGAGCAGTATGTCATTGACATACAAAATCAAGAAGACAATAGCACTCCCACTTGACTTCTTATACACATATGGTTTATCCTTATTTTTGATAAAGCCAAACTCTTTGACTGTCATATCAAATTGGATATTTTAGCTTCTCGAAGTCTGCTTTAATCCATAGATGGATCTCTTTAGCTTGCATACTTGATTTTCCCTCCCACTTAAGATAAATCTCTCTAGCTGAGTCATATAGACTTCTTCCTCTAGATTACCATTGAGGAATGCAGTCTTGATATCCATCTGTCAGATCTCATAATCATAGTATGCTGCTATAACAAGCAAAATCCTGATGGACTTGAGCATAACCACTGGTGAGAAGGTTTCATCATAGTCAATTCTTGCTTTTGTCTGAAATCCTTCACCATCAATCTAGCTTTGTAGGTTTCTACTTGGCCATCTGCTCCGATCTTCTTTTTGAAGACCCACTTGCACCCTATTGGGGTCACACCCTCAGGTGCATCAACCAATGTCTACACTTGGTTGGTGTACATCGAGTCCATCTCAGATTTCATGACTTCCAACCATCTGTCTGAGTCTCTACTCATGACAGCTTCCGAATATGTCAGTGGATCATCATCTTGAATGATATTAATCGAATTGTCATTCTTAATGACAAAATCATATCTTAGAGGTGCTTGATGCAGTCTATCTGATCTTCGGAGAGGATGTGTGTATTATGGATGTACATCATCTTTAGATACTTCTGATTGAGGATCTTCTTGTGGTCCAACCACTGATATTTCTGGATCGATTTGTAGATCATGAACTTTAGTAAGTTCAATATTTCTGCCACTGCTTTCTTTTTGGATGAATTCATTCTTCAAGAAAGTGGCGTGCCTACTAACAAATACTTTTTGATCAATAAGGTGGTAGAAATAGTATCCAAAGAAATATATACATACATATATATATATACATACATATATATATATATATATATATATATATATATATATATATATATATATTGATAGGCTCGTGATGTTGTCGTTAGGACACCATAATTATCAAATTAATTTTGATTTTTAAAAATTAAAAATATATAGAGAGTAGTGAGTTGGGTTGAATCTACAGGGAAGATAGTACTTTGATTTGAAATTTTGATTTATAAAAAAAATAAAATTTTGAAGAAAATAATTTAAGTCAGAAAATAAAAATTAAAAGTATAAAAAATAAATTAAATACTAAGATCTACTATTTAGATCCTACCTTCTACTTACAATAAAAATAAATAATAAAAATTTAAAAAGTATAAAAATAAATTAGTACTAAGATCTACTAATTAGATCTTAGCATCTATTTGCAATAAAAATAAAAGATAAAAATTTAAAATATAAGAAAATAAATTTTATATTAATTAAAATTAAAATTTAATTACAAGAATTTAAAAGGAATAATAAAATAAAATAAAATAAAATTATAATAAAAATTTAAAGTTAATCAGTGCAGCCTCGTCGGAGAGATGGTTGAGGATCTTTTCTTCTTTCTTCATACTCTATAGAGCGAACCGACTTCTCTTCTTTTTCTCCTTGGATCTCTAAACTTCTCCTATTTTTTTTTTAATTTTTTTTTATTTTTTTCATTGCTTTTCTCTACTTTTTTTCTTATTCTCGAAACTCCTTATTTGTAGGTGAATTTTTTCTCTTTTTTTGGTAGCAAATGGAGTCCCAAAAATCCTCAAAATCATATCAAACCCGTATCCCTTGCTTTTGGCCATTGGATCTTTTTTGGACACACAAGATCAGCCCAAAAATCACCACCCAGTGCCTCATCAAAGTCAGATTCAATGCTGGCCATTAGATCCTTCATCACATTGGCTCTGGACTGTCGGATCGCCCCTGATCTCTTATTCACAGTCAGAAAGAATGCTGACCATCGGATCGGGCTTTAGATTGGTTTTGGACCATCAGATTGTGCTAAAAAAATTCTCTTATGTTTAGTTCTCCCATCGATAATGAATACAGACTGTCAAATCTTGCTCAGGATCGCTCCTAATCATTGGATCATGCAGCTGCTATGGGCCACCACTGATTGATATGGTAAAACAGGTTTTGGACCGTCCGATCGCATGTTTTAGCCAATCTTAGCCATCTAATCCTTCAAAAGCCTTTCGTCCACTCATGAGCCATGTCGTGGACTACTTGAATTTTTGTGGACTATGCCCCTGATTCTATAAACTGAGCGATCGATCCATCGTACATCGAAGGTTATTTAAAATATTTTTTTTGATATTTTTGCTTGATTTTGCTCAAATTTTATGCTCGAAAAATAAAAAAAATATGAATTAAATTGCTCATTAATTTTTTATTTATTTTGATACTTAAATTACTTAATTAGCTTAACATCTATTTTTCATAAATATGCTCTAATTTTATATTTTTAAAATTATTTATTTTTATAAAAAAATTTAATTTATTTATAAAATTAAGTTTTTTAGAAGATGTTAGCATCATTAATTATCAAAAATATCTAAAATAAATATATAAATATATGACTTATCACATCCTCTAATTTAAACTTTGCTCATCATCGGATAAAGAAAGAATTTAGATTTAAGTATTGTTTAACTTAGAGTTTTGATTTTCACTAGATAATTATCAGAAAGACCATCGATGTTCAGTATAGAATGAGGAAGGTATGTCATTGGGATGTTAATACTAATCAATATGGGAGTTAAGCTAAGAATAACAATTTTTTTTTAAAAATTTTTTAAATTATCTCTATCTTTATCTCTAAATCATTAACCTTCAATAAATAAGTATATTATTACTTTCATCTTTCATTTATTGATTTTTTTTTTTATTGTTGTACTGCTATTGAGTATTTTAACTCCTTAAGCTTTCTGTTTGATCAATGTAGTGAGCTTTCAATCAATGACTCTCGAATCAAATGGTTTTAGAGCACTAGGTATAAAATATTCCACGAACTTATTTGCTCGAATCAAACAGATTATGAGTTAAAACTAACTTTACAATAAAGCTTCTTTGCCCTTCATACCTTTTGACGTGAAACTCAATGCTTGCTTAGGCAAAGAGGCCCGATTACTCAGCATGAAGTACTTAAATTTTTTTTATATATATATAAAGAAATATATAGTTATCCTATACAAGTCCATAGGAAATAAACTCTTCTTTGATGCTAGTAGAAAAAATTAGAAATACTCAAAAAAAATTATTTGTGTTCTAAACTTAACTTTTTATTGGAGTTTTTTAATACCTGATCTCTCAATATCTCATAAACTCTCTAGTTTGTACATCAATTTTTTTTTAAAAATGCTTGGTTCAACTTGATTCTTAAGTATAATCAGATGCTTAAATGCTAAATACTAATTTACTTGAGGACTTAAAAATTTAAAATTTTTTATTATTCTTCCTCCCAACTTGATTGACATTATCCTTAATGGAGTAAGAAAAAAAAAAGATGTATACAAATAAAAAAAAAAGAGAGATATCACTTGATCCAGAAGTCTTTTTAAAATTGGTTCTCTCTCCAACTTAGCCAATATTGGTTTCAAATCTCTACAAAAGATATTAAGCAAGACTCGATTAACCTAAATAAAATGCAAAAGATATCAAAAAAAATAGAAGCTGGGTTGCCTCCCAAAAAGTGCTAAGTTTATCGTCTTCAGCTAGACATAATGTAGCTCAGTTCAGTATAGGTTTGTTAATGCTACTTGATCAATAGTTCGATTTAGTGACATCTCTTCAATATATGGTTTCAATCTTTGACCATTTATCTTAAAAAAAATTTCAGATTTAGGACATAAAGTTTGATTGCACCATATGAGAATACTTGATTTACTATGTAAGGTCCATCCCATTTAGATCTTAATTTTTCTGGAAATAATTTTAGCCTTAAACTAAATAACCAGACTTGTTGATTTGGATCAAAGGTTTTTCTTGAAATGTGTTTGTCATGAAAGATTTTCATATTTTCTTTATAAATTCATGAATTTTCATAAGCCTCTCATCTCAATTCATCCCATTCACTCAGTTGCAATATCTGATTGGAACCAGCTTATTTCAAATCAAAATTCAGTTGCTTGATTATCCAATATGCTTTGTGTTCAAGTTCTATCGGAAGATGACATGCTTTTTCATAGATCAATCTATAGGGAGACATTCCAATAAGATTTTTATAAGCTGTCCTATAGGCCCATAATGCGTTATCCAATCGATCTGACCAATCTCTACGATCAGGCCTAATAGTCTTTTACAGGATGTTCTTGATCTTCCTATTAGATACTTCAATTTGGCTACTTATTTGCAGATGGTATGGTGTAGCTATCTTATGTGTGACCTCATATTTTCACAGCAGTATTTGGAACTAATAGTTTGGGAAGTGGGTACCTCCATTGCTAATGATAGCACATGAAAATCCGAACCTAAATCCTTTGAACAAATTTTATGACTATTTTATGATCATTGGTTCGTTTTGCCATTACCTCAATTCATTTAGAAACATAACTGACGGTCACCAAAATTTATTCAAAACCATTAGAGGGTGGAAAGGGTCCCATAAAATCAATTCTCTAAATATCAAAAATTTCAACTACCAAGATGGGGTTCAAAGGCATCATGTCTTTCCTTGAAATGTTTCCTAAAGCTTGACACATAAGATATTTCCGGCT
Organism: Elaeis guineensis; assembly: GCF_000442705.2. Lineage (NCBI taxonomy): Eukaryota > Viridiplantae > Streptophyta > Magnoliopsida > Arecales > Arecaceae > Elaeis > Elaeis guineensis. The sequence continues at coordinate 36,689,445 of NC_026006.2, read as the reverse complement.
AAAAGTATAAGCATCCTTAAACAATGTGGGCTAGTAAAAATCACTTTGTAATACTTTGGCTATAGTTTTCATCCAGAAAAATATCCTCCGCAAGCAAGAGTATGATAGAATTTCAAGATACTTAATTATTCAGTTTCAGAAACATATCTACAAATGATCTGATCAGCATAAATTCAAAAAAATTTAAGAACTTCCTAAAAATAATACTTGATTTGAGCAAAGAATCGATCTTTTTCATTCTTTGACCAACCATCAAAAATTTACCCAACTACTAAGTAATTCACAATATCTTCAAACTAAGGGTCCTTTATGTGTGAAACTACTAGAAGTTGCTCATTCAAAAAAAATTCTCCAATTGATGCAGGTTCACAATCTTCAACTAGGATCCTCGATAGGTGGTCTGCTACAATATTTTCAGATCCTTTCTTATGTTGAATTTCAATATTAAATTTTTGTAGCAGTGAGATCCTTCTAATCAATCATGATTTAGCATCTTTCTTTGAGAGCAGATATCTCAAAGCCGCATGATCCAAATAAATCATAATTTTTGATCCTAACAGATATGATTGAAACTTTTCTAGTATAAACACTATAGCTAATAACTCTTTTTTAGTTGTGATATAATTTATTTGAGCTTCATTTAGAGTTCTGTTGGCATAATAGATCACTATGGGATATTTATTTATCTTTTGGCCCAAGATAGCTCCTATGGCAAAATCAGAAGCATCGCACATAATCTCAAAAGATAGTGACCAGTCTGGAGATTGGATGATTGGAGCTTTGGTCACAGCTTCTCTCAAAAATTCATAAGCCTTAAGACATTCTTCATCAAAGTTAAAAGGAGCATCTTTAGCGAGCAGATTACACAAAGGATGGGATGTTCTAGAAAAGTCTTTAATGAAGTGACAGTAGAATCCTACATGGCCAAAGAAAGATCGAATTTATTTGACAGAAGTGGGTGGAGGAAGTTTAGAAATCAATTCAACTTTTGTTCTATCAATCTCAATCCCTTTCTTTGACACAATATGCCTTAAGATGATCTCCTCTTGAATTATGAAATGGCTCTTTTCTCAACTTAAAACTAGATCAGCCTCAATGCATCATTTTAATATTTTCTTCAAATTATTGAGGCAACTCTCAAAGGATTCTCCAAAGACTGAAAAATCATCCATGAATGTCTCTAGAAAATCTCCTACCATATCCAAAAATATTGACATCATGCACCTTTGAAAGGTCGTGGGTGCATTACATAGTCTCAAAGGCATTCTATGAAAAGCAAAAGTTCCATAGGGGCATGTGAAGGTTGCCTTTTCCTGATTACATAGTCTCAAAGGCATACTATCGGATTGTATCCTGAGTATCCATCTAAAAAGCTAAAATATTGTTGGCCAGGTAGTCCCTCTAGGATTTGGTCAATAAACGATAAGGAGAAATGATCTTTACGGGTGGTTGCATTAAGTTTTCTATAATCTATACAGGCATGCCACCCAGTGGAAAGTTGTGTTGGCCCTAGATCCCCATAGTCGATGCAGTCAATCGTGAGTTCAGATTTCTTTAGAACAACTTGAGTGGGACTCACCCAGTGGCTGTTAAAAATAGAATAAATAATACCAGCATCTAACTATTTAATTACCTCCTTCTTGACTACATCCTGCACATTCGAGTTGAGCCATCTTTGCATTTCTCAGATGGATTTGGCACTGTCCTTTGTATAAATATGGTGCATGCATATTGATGGACTAATGCCTTTCAAATCAGCAACGGTCCATCCTATGACCTTTCTATATATTTTTAACATATTCAACAATTGATTTTTTTGCTCAAGGGTTAGGTCAGAAGCAATGATTACTGATAAGATTTTTTCAGATCCTAGAAACATGTACTTAAGTGATTCAGGCAAAGGTTTTAGTTCAAGTTATGGTGGGGCCTGAATTGAAGGACGTAGAGGTTCAATTTCTAGCTTAGGTAAGGACTTAATTCTTATTGACTAAGGTAATGAATGTGCTGGATGAGGTGAATCAAGCAAGACATTCACCTCTTGATTTTGGGTTTCTTTAATGGGCTCATCCAGAAAATCATCTTCCATCAAATCTAAGGAGGAATCGATTTCAACTATCTCATCTCTCTGATCAATTATCGAATAGCTTTCCTCCTTTTGAGAGTACTTTGAGGCATTAAAAATGTTAATTCTCACCCTTTGATCCTTAAAAAAAATATCCATGGCTCCTATTTTACAATTGATATTGGCATTAGCAATGGCTAGGAATGGACGTCCTAAAATTATAGGACTTTGATTCAGCTCTTGAGATAGTTCCATATCAAGTATGAGAAAGTCTACTAAAAAATAGCATGTGTTTACTTTGACTATGACATCCTCGATCAGACTACATGGCATCTTTACAGATCTATCAGCTAGTTGCAAAATAATCGATATGGGTTTCAGTTCTCCTATCCCAAATTTTTTGTTAACTGAGGTTGGAAGTAGGTTGACACTAGTTCCTAAATCTAACAGGACTTGGCCAAAGGTGATGCCTCTTATAACACATGAAATCAAAGGAGCACCAGGATCTTTCATTTTCTGAGGCAATGGGTTCAACAGGACTGCATTGATATCCTCCGATAGCATAATTCTCTCTATTGCTCTCCGTTCATGCTTTTGTGTGTAGAGTTCCTTAAGAAATTTTGCATAAGCTAGAACGTGATGAATCACATCGAGGAGGGGTAAATTAATGTGAACTTACTTAAACAATTCTATTAGTTTCTCATTGCATGCTCCTTACTTTTTGCGAGAAGAACTGGCTTCTAGGGCTGAAGGGAATGAGACTTTAAGTTTATATGACTCAGGTAAATCATCTGCTCTTTTCTTCCCTTTATCTTTCTCACTCAAATTGGAACTAGCATCAGTATCAATTTCGGGCTTAGGTTCTTCTATTGGGTTAGTCTCAGTACTAACCTCTTCTTTCAAGTTTTCATTTTGGCTTGCATCAGTACTAGCCTCTCTCACCTGATCTTGATATGGGTCTTTAAGAATCTTACTACTTCTAAGGTCAGTAATTGCATTGATATTCTCAAATTGAAGATTCTTAGGGGAGATATTGAATTGATGATTAGGTCCAGATGGTTGGTGGATGGATGGGTTGTTTTTGAGATTTAGTATCAGTTGGTTAGGCAATTGACCTGGTTCTCTCCTCATAGTAGACTTAGCTAACTGTCCTATTTATGCTTCTAGCCTAACGATAGATTACTGTTGGATTATAATCAATTGTTGGAGTTGATTAAATCTATCATCGACTAGATTGATCTATTGAGGAGGTGGGTATGATGGCTGATTGTGATATGGTAGGTGGATAGGCTGACTAGGCTAACCTCTATTATAGGTATAATTTTGATATTGGGATCTATTTTGAAAGTTTTGCACCAGAGGAATTTGGGTTTGAGCCTGAGTCTGTTGGGGTCTTCAAGAAAAATTGGGATGGTTCCTCCAACCTGAATTATATGTGTTTGAGAATGGGTCATTGACAGGCTTGGAGTAACCTTAGACAGCTTGAACTTATTCTTGGATAAAAGGTGAAAACTGTGTAGCTATGGGACATTCACTCACATGATGGGTTGGGCTAGCACAGATAGAACAAATCTCCTAATAATTGAAAGGTGGTATGTATTGTGTAGAAGATTGTTGACTTAAGATTGTGTAGAAAGAGTGAAAAGCTTTGGGCATGCATGAAAGCCTGGGAGAGAAGGTTTTGTTGCACAAAATAAGAGAGAGTGGACGTGGGGGGCTTAGGTGGCGCAAGGTGAAATCCTAGTCTTACTAGGATTCAATCTATGTCTTGTTCAAATTTAATTTCTCAAACCAAATCAATCCAATTAAAATAGGTCTTAACCCAATTAAGAACCTAATTTAATCAAATTAAATTAGATTTAAATATAATTTAATTTTTTAATCGAATTAAAAATTAGATTGTCCCAAGTTCTAATTGGACTAGGACTAGTTTTTTCCTTGCACTTGGCTTATCCAATAAACTAATTGGACTTGATCCAATCAAGCCCAAACCAAATCTAATTAAATCATATTCAATTAGACTTAATCTTAGCCCATTGACTTCATCAAATTAAGCCAAATAGAAATTGACTTGCTAATCGATCCTCTTGTAACACTTTCACTAGGTTAAATGTCAATCATATTGACCGTTTAACCCTAGAACGATTCTTAATCGTTGATCAACCATCCGATCAGATTGTGAACTCTAATATGTGTGACCTCATATGTTCAAATCTAAGCCAACAACGTAGAAATAAATTTTTTTACCAATCAAAGTGACCATCTAATAATGGTACCCGACGGTCGAATAGGTCGAATGTGTAGAATAACATCCTTAGAACCCATGCGGATATAGTTTCCATATAATTCATCCCCTTGACCAAAATGCTCATAGGACACCTCAGAGTTTAACTATCAACTCTGATCAGGTTGTCCATAATGTATTTCAAAATATCAAATCCATCTGATGGATTATCTTGGCCAAGATTTTGCTAAATTGAAATACAGTGACTCATTCTTCTCCAACTATCGGAGTGGTCAATCCCATCTTGATCACACTCTAACTTCGCAAGTACTTGACTGTGCCCAGAAGCCTTTCGTCATTGAATTAAAAATTCAGTTAGTCCAGTACCAAAGCACAGTGAGTTGCTTGTAAGTCACTGAGGCAATCTCAGGTCTTAAGGGATATTTATACCTATATCCTATCAGAGACATTCTCGACAGCAGAATGCTCTGGAGTTGGTCACGTTCAATGATGATGTACCCTTACATTTTATCTGTGTGCCATACCAGTATCTCCATACTCCTTGGTTAAGAGGATAACTAACCCATATGGCCTATGGCGACCTATGCTTGATAGAAGCTGTCATCCTTATTAACAGCCCATCATTTGATCGTGAACAGTTTTAAAAACTAATCGATAAATCCTCTCTTTATCGAACCTAAATAGTCCTAAGGACTTCATCACAACAACGGAGTTTATTATTAGATGAAAACTTATGATGAAAATACCAAAAATATATTTTATTTATTAACAAATCAATTACAATACATGGTTGCTCAGCCGTCAATAGGTTGATGATTGACTTTTGGGACATATTTTCCAACAACTCCCACTTGTCCTAAAGCCACTCGGTATAGTATCTAATACCCATCTTCGACTTGTGGTTGTCAAACTCCTTTATCGTCGGGGCTTTAGTGAAGGGGTCGGCCAGGTTCTCTTTTTCATCGATCTTCTGAAAGTCGACGTCACCTCAATCCACGATCTCCAAGACTAGGTGGAAGCGGCGTAAAATGTGCTTCATCCACTGGTGTGCTTTGGGTTCCTTCGCCTGAGCTATGACACCAGTGCTGTCGCAGTAGAGCAGGACCGAACCATCGAGGGAGGGTGCTACTCCGAGCTTGGTGATGAATTTTCTCAGCCACACAGCTTCCTTCATGGCATCTATTGCTGCGATGTACTCTACCTCACAAACAGAATCTGCCACAGTATGCTGCTTGAAACTCTTCTAGCAGATGGCTCCACCATTCAAAGTAAAGATATAACCTGACATGCTTCTGCGGTCATCATGGTCAGATTGAAAGCTAGAGTCTGTGAACCCCATAAGTTTCAGATCTGACTCACCATAAACTAACCATTGGTCCTTAGTATTTCTTAAATACTTAAGGATGGCTTTAACCACTTTTCAGTGGATTTCTCCAGGATCAGATTGGTATCTACTCACTACTCCTAGTGAGTATGCCACATCTGGCTTTGTACATATCATGGTGTACATGATAGATCCCATAATCAAAGCATATGGGACTCTACTCATATGCTCTCTCTCTTTAGGAGTTGTCGGACAATCCTTCTTAGAGAGAGAAATTTCATGGTCTATCGGTAGATAGCACTTCTTGAAATTCTCCATGCTGAACCTCTTCAGCATAGTATCTATATACGTAGACTGAGATAACCCAAGCATCTTTTTAGATCTATCCCTATAGATCTTCATCCCTAGAATGTAGGATGCTTCACCCAAGTCTTTCATGGAGAACTACGATGACAACCAAATTTTTATTCCCTGTAGTGTGGGGATGTCATTCCTGATTAAGAGAACATCATCTACGTACAAGATAAAAAATACCATAACTGGATCATTTGTCCATTTATAGATGCAGGGCTCTTCTCTATTCTTAATGAAGCCATACGTTTTGATCACCTTATCAAAATGCATGTTCCAACTTTGAGAAGTTTGCTTCAATCCATAAATGGATCTCTGAAGCTTGCACACCTTGGACTCATCTGTGGATGTAAACCCCTCAGGTTGTATCATATACACCTCTTTGGTCAGCTCTCTTTTGGAAAGCTGTCATTACATCCATCTGCCAGATCTCATAATCCAGATGGGCAGCTATTGCAAGCATTATCCGAATAGATTTGAGCATTGCCACAAGAGAGAACATCTCGTTATAGTCAATACCATAATGTTGACGATACCTCTTGACAACCAGATGGGCTTTATAGGTCTCCACCTTTTCGTCTGTGCCCCTCTTCCTTTTGAAGACCCATTTACACCTAATGGGTTTAATTCCTTCAGGTGGGTCAACCAATGTCCATACATCATTGACCTTCATGGACTCCATTTCGGATCTCATGGCTTCAAGCCATTTCTCAGAATCAGATCTCTGCATTGCATCTATATAGGTGATCAGATCCTCATCATTCTCATCGAGTTCGATGGGATCACCGTCCCGGATCAAGAAATCGTAGTATTTGTCCAGCTGACATGGTACTCTACCGGATTGCCTTAATGGTGTAGGTACATTGATCTCTGGATCTAATCTAATCAAATCCGACTCAGGTTCAACTATTGGTGTCGATCCTTCTACCTGTTGAACTTCATCATGTTCAACCTTAGAGGCAACGGTTCCTTCACCAAGGAACTCCTTTTCTAAAAAGATTGCGTTAAGGATGACAAACACCTTTTGTTCATCAGCATGGTAGAAAAAATATCCTTTGGTCTCTTTGGGATACCCTATGAATGCGTATTTGTCAGACCTAGGTCCACGTTTATCTATAACTAACTGTTTGACATAGACCGGGCACCCCCAGACCCTAAGGTGTGAAAGTGCTGGCTTACGTCCTATCTATATCTCATATGGAGTCTTAATTACAGACTTACTTAGAATCCTATTTAACAGATAACAGGCCGATTCGAGTGCATATCCCTAGAAGGATATCGGCAAGCTGGCAAAACTCATCATGGATCAGACCATGTCTAACAGAGTCTGATTTCTCCTTTCAGACACACCATTATGCTGTGGTGTTTCTAGAGGAGTCCATTGGAGGAGAATCCCATTCTCTCCTAGATATGTGAGAAACTCACCAGAAAGGTATTTTTCTCCTCAATCAAATCGAAGAGTTTTAATACTCTTTCCAGTTTGTTTTTCTACTTCACTTCGGAATCGTTTGAATATTTCAAATGAATCTAACTTATGTTTCATCAGATAGACATATCCATATCTGGATAGATCATCCATGAAAGTGATGAAGTAGAAATATCCATCTCTAGCACTTGTGCTTATGGGCCTGCATACATCAGTATGTACTAGGCCCAAAAGCTCAGTAGCTCTCTCACCTTTTTCAGTAAAAGGTGACTTGGTCATTTTACCAAGAAGATAGGACTCACAGACTGGAAGTGATTCATAATCACTGACTTCGAGGATTTCCTCTTGAGTCAATCTATTTATCCTATTCTTATTTATATGACCTAGTCTACAGTGCCATAAGTAGACATCTGATACACTATCTAATCTAGGGTGCTTGCCTGTATAATAGACTACATTAACAGGTTGTGATAACATATACACACCATTGTTCAAATGTCCACAAAAAATAGTAACACCATTCATAATGATATTACAAACTTGTTTTTTTATTGAAATTTTATAATCATTTTTGACCAGAAGGCCTACAGAAATAACATTTAAAAAAAAACTGAGACAGAAATAATAATCATTAAGAACAACGGTATGGGACTCAAATACAAGTTTCAAGATTCTTAATGCTAGAACTGAAACTGGTCTTCCATCTCCAACGTTCAGGAACCTCTCACCTTGCTCGAATCTTTTACTGACTGCAACCCCTGCAACGAATTACAAATATGGTAAAGGCTACCGGTATCCAATACCTAGTCAGTTATATCACAAATAGAAAAATTGAAAGAAGTTATCATATAAATACCTTGTCCAGCAACAGCTTGCTTCTTTCTCTGCCTGTTCAGGTCCAGAGAGGCAATGTACTGAGGATAGTTCCTCTTCCAGTGCCCCCGCTTCTTGCAAAAGAAGCATTCAGCTTAACTCTTATCGAGCTTGATCTTTCTGGTCTGGCCCTATACTGATGTCCCAGCTTGAACTTGCACCTTCTTCACTTTCTTCTTCTTGTTCTTCTTCCTTTCTCAAAGGGTCGAGAACTAGAAGACGAACCTCCCACTAAGTTCACCGACTCCTTGTAGAGTTGGTGATCCTTCTCAAAGTTCTGAAGCAACCCCAGTAATCCGTGGTAGTTTACTTCAGGCTTTGTCATTCTATAATGAGTGAGGAATGGGAGATGAGACTTGGGCAGTGAGTTCAGTATTGTATCTTTCCCAAACTGCTCATGCAAGGGAAAGCCGAGCTTGCTCAAATGCTCCATCAGCTCGATCATGTATAATACATGATCAGTGACAGAGGCACCATCTCGCATTTTGGTATTGAAGATGGCACAACTAGTCTTGTGCCTCTCCACATCATCGGGTGTGCCAAAGGCATCCTCCAACACTTGAAGCATGTCCTTTCGCTGAGCCATCTCAAATCTGTGATTGAACTCATTGCTCATGGCAGCCAGCATGATGCAGCGCACCAGGATTCGATCACCGAGCCATTTCTGGTAAGTGTCTCTGATTGTTCCACGTGCATTGGCAGCTGGCTCCTCAGGTGCAGGATCTGTTATCACATATAGGATCCTTTCATGCTCCAGGACTATCTTCAACTTTCGATACCGGCTATCGAAGTTGGATCCCACCAACTTATCATGATCCAACAATGATCGGAGCGATATGGAAGTGGCCATATCTACACAAAGAAAAATCATAACCTAATTAGTAATTGATTCATTAAACCTAAAGATTTAGACTTTAATCAAAAGGTTTCTCTCACTATTTTATTCGAATTGGTAGCCTCTACCTCTAATTTGAGGAATTACCCTGATTCTTTAGTGGGTACTAGAATCTACTTAGACTGCACACAAGCCTAACTTTGGTTAGCCAACCCATGTACATCTAAGGGTAGGTTCATAATCAATTATTTCTCTAAATAATTTTTAGTAATTTTAATTTTGCCCCAATCTCTAATCAGTAGGCTTTGGCCTCCACTGAAAAAGTCAGGTTAGGTCCAACCATTAACATGACTATACTTGGCCCATCTAGCCAATGAATGATTAGGCCTAACTTTGGTTGGCTAACCTAACCATCATTTAGAAAGATGTAGTCAAGAAATCATATTATGAATGACAATTTCATCAGTTGATAAGCACTAGACCTTTGGGCCTCCAATGATTATCCAACTGATAGACCCATTATCATCCACTTAATGGGAGGCTATGATCTAGTTATCATCATAACTATTTCATTTTAAAGACCTAATAATTTTAAAAAATTTAATTTATTTAGAGGAGGAGGTCAGATGAACCAGCTTATCATGATCCTCCTACTGGCTTCACCAAGTCAGCTTAAGGGAGACCATTAAAAGGGCTGGTCTAGGAGCACCTAAATCAGTCACACTGATTTACCTAGCTGACATGGGTCAGCTCGAATAGTTAAGTGATCCGATCAAAATATAATTTCACCAAGAGGCCAGGTAAGTTCGATCGGTGGAGGGTGTGCCAAAGCTTGCCTTAGACGCCATCAGAAATGGTGTTGCCCAGCTATGCAACCCAAGAGGGGGGTGAATTGGGTTTCTAAAAAAAATTTTAAGCCCAACAGATAACTTATGAAGAACAAAACAATGGCTTAAACCAATATTAATTACCTAAAGCAGTATTGCAAGGATATAATAAAGAAATAAGATAAAGCGATAAAGCACACCACAAACACAAGGATTTATAGTGGTTCGGTGCTAACCTTGCACCTACATCCACTCCCCAAGATCCCACTTGGGAATTTTTATCCACTATCCTTTGTATTCAACCCGAATACAAAACGTCGGAAACTCCGACACTAGCTATCCCAAGCTAGAACACTTGTTTCTCGGGTACAAGTAAACCCAAAACACTCCATTTCAGGTTCGGATCAACCTTTCTTGTTTTGGAAATCCTCCAAAAACAAGAGCAAAAACTCACAAAGAGTAAGAATGTTTAGAGCACAGATTAATAAAATAACAGCTCCTTTTATGAGCAAATATAACAATAAAAGCTTTACTCAAATGAAGAACCCCTTTTTCAGATTTTCTCAAGATGAATGAACGGTTGAACGAATGCTTGAGAAGAGGTTGATCGTTGATTGAAGATCTCTTGAAAGCTTTGAACGATCTCTAGATCAAGGTTGAAATGATAGGCGTGAAGAATTCTCTCCTTGAAAGATCTAGCTTTTCTCTTTCACAATCTCTTTGGTATATTGTAGATCCTCTCTCTTTTTCTCTATGGATATTTCGTTGATCTCAGGCTTATTCTTGCAAATTACGGATCCTCTCTTCTATTCTTCTTTCTTTCTCGTCTTTCTCTTCTTCTTCTCTTCTTTTTGATTTCACGTTTGATCCGCTATTTAATCTGCAATTTCTTTCATCAAATTAAGCATTTTGTAGCATTAGAAGCAAGAGAAAATAATTTAGGCAGATAAAGAGCCGTTAGAGGATTTTTAGGAAGCATAAATGGCAATTAAAATGGGCAAAAAAATAGCCGTTGCTGACATTTCCCGTCGTAGGGGTCGACTCATGAGTCGACTCATGCTTCAGGGGTCGACTCATGAGTCGACCTCTGTTGCAAAAACCAGAGAATGCTTTTCTGGAATTTCTTGGCTCAAATTAGCAGGGGTCGACTCATGAGTCGACTCATGCCTTGTGGGTCGACTCATGAGTCGACTCACAGGTCGTGCCAAGCCAGAAAACTAGCGTGCCAAGGAGAATTTTTGCGTGCCAATCAGCTCACAGTGCCATGAGTTGACTCATGAGTCGACTCATGCACTTCAAACCTTCATAACTTCAAAAATATAAGTCCAAACACAATAAAATTTTCACCAATAGATTTCAAATCATTTGTTCTACCAAATGATACTATCAAATCAAGATTTGAGTGAAATTATGATTTTGCCCTTGAAGATCATAAGGACTTTTTCATTTTAAAATTATTTGAATCCCTTCAATCTGATTTGTAATCATCAAAATCAATCTAGGAGCAACAATCTCCCCTTTTTGATGATGACAAAACATTTGAACAAAAATATTTATGTTAATGCATTAATTTCAAAAGAATCCATTATAGGTGTATATGCTTGAAAAGAGTATGATGCAAAAATAGTTTGTCCATTTTCTTAAAGATTTGAAAAGGGTATTAGATCATTTTGAGTTCAAGATATATCAAGCAAGAGAAGATAAATAACTTTTTCTATGTATCAGAGCAAAAATAATTTTTACAATGATATCAGAAAAATTTTATAATGTATCAGAGCAAGAAAATTTTATAATGTATCAGAGAAAATTTCATACTGTATTAGAGCAAATGTCAGAGAAAATTTCACACTGTATCAGAGCAAATGTTATAATATATTAGAGAAACCTTCACACTGTATCGGATCAAATGTTATCATGTATCAGATCAAGTTAAAAGAAATTGTAGGATGTATCAGAGTAAAACAAATTTCTTATTGATGTATCAAGGTGAGTAAAATTTCAAAAGCAAGTTTGAATATCAGAGCTTATAAAAAAATACTTATTTGCATTGTACTCATGATTTTGCTTTTGATGGATGACTTTTTGTTAAATTCTGTCTGATACCAAATTTTGATACCAAATTTCTCAAAGTTTTGTTTAATCTTTCAATCCTTGTTTTTGTTTAATTTCTCCAATATTTGTTTTAATCTTCCAATCTTTAGTTTTTGTTTAATTTCTCCCCCTTTTTCTCATAATTTAGGGTTTTGCTTTTTGTCTAATTTCAATTTTTGTTTTAGTTTAATTTCTCCCCCTTTTTGACATCATCAAACATAGTTAACTCTTTCTTTTCTTTTTCTAAATATTCTTTAATTTCTTCTTCTTTAGAGTTTTTCACAGATGTTTGCTCCCCCTTAATATAGCAATTATCAACAGCAAACAACAACAAGGAGAAGATAATATTTCAACAGATGTATCAGAGATTGAAATATAACCAAAATATAATCATTACAAAGAGGTAGAAATATAGGTAAAAGATGATTCCATTAATATCATAATTGTTTCAATACATAAAATTCAACCAGCTAAATGTCAATACATGGCCCCAAGGTATAGATCCTAGAACAAGATACTAACTCCTAGAACCTAGTAAAGATCAAGATAAGTCAATGATCAAGACAAATCATGGATCGGAGTCATCAGATATGGTATGAGAAGATGATGGATCAGAAGTGCGTCCTCTACCCCGTCTGCCTCTGCCACGAGTAGGAGAACGAGATGAACTGGGAGGCTGAGAACGCTGAGATACTAGGACTGATACCATGAGTCTGATAGAATCAAGTACGTTCAGTGCTCTGGAAACAGATTGAAGTAGAGCAGTGAACTGGGTGGTAGCATGCTCACTCGATCCTCTGATCTCTTTCCTCAGTAGCTCATATCCACCTTCTAATGCTCCTCTGAGCCTGCCAGCCTCTGCAGTGAGGTCTGTGACCTCAATAGTAGACTCCTGTGGCTGGGGATGGGCCAATGCAAGGACTTGCCCCTGCAAGTCAAGAACTCTGCCAGTAAGTCTCCAGACTGTATCCTCAAGCTGCTGTATCCTGACGGACTGATCTGAAATCATCTGAAATACAGTGGAGATGTGGGGAGTAATGGTCTGATCAGAAGAAGTAGCTCCAGGTGCAAAAGAAGTACTACTCCACTGGCTAGACAGCAAAGAAGCCACACGCTGTGAAATATGCTCGATCTGATCGTCAGCCAGTCTGAACTCTGATGGAGGTGCTCTGCTCTCTGGCTGATACACTGGTGTGGGCATCCTAGTAAACTCAGAAGGGCCAGCCTCAGTATCAGGAATGAACTGGGTATCTGGTGAAGCTGCCCTGAAGTCATGTACAGGAGAAGATGGACCTTCTTCTTCTAATCTGCCTTCAGTTCTGTCTTCAGCTCTTTCCTCAGCTCTCTCCTCAGCTCTTTCTTCAGAGCCCTTGATCCAACCACCAACAGTCTTTGTAATTCCCATTCGGTGCAAGCTGTGTTGGTTGAAAGTGTCCACATGTGAGAGCTTGGTAGGTGTCTCCCCCTCACAGCTAACTCCAAACCTCCTAAAAACTTAGTAAGGGCCATACCATAAGGCAAGTGTGCCTTGGATCTGTTCAAAGTTTCTCTCATGGCCTCTATCATAAGTGCAGGGAGGTTTAGGGGGGTCTGAGTGATGATATGAAACATGACACATACATCTCTGCCAGATAGTAAGTCATGTCTACCACTCCTAGGAAAGAAGAGTTTCGTTACAATCTGATGCAGGACCCTCATCTCAATGGATAATAGCTTTGCTTCCAATTTGTTTAAACTTCCTGAAAAAGTTTCTCCTAAGATAATTCTGATCCCTTCTTCTTTAATTGGGAGTTCCATATATGAGTATCCTTCACTAGGCAACTGAAGTATTTCTCCCAATATCCTAGAATCCAAACAGATGTCAATCCCCTTTACAGTTGAAGTCACAGACCCGTTTCCATAATTTAGGTTCTGGTAGAACTCTCTGACTAGATCAACATAGGTGACTTCCTTAAGAGAGCAATAAAGTTCCCATCCTTGATTTTTGATCTTGGTAGCAAAAGTAAAGCCTTCTTTCTCAAAGAACCGAAAATCTATATTTTTCCCGGTTTCTACTTTTCTATCCGAAAGAGGATTTACACTGGGGCTTATGGAGGATTGAGAGAGACCTTGAGCAGGTACTGAAACTGGATCAGGAATACTGGAAGACTGAGTATGCCTTTTCTTTCGGACAATTTCCTCAGGCTCTCGGATTGATTTCCTTCTTTGGGGAAGTTTCATCTTTGGAGCCATATCCAAAAAATAGCAGACAAGAAGACTTGAATTCAGTGGAGGAGGGATCACAAGAGAGTAAAGAAGAATTTTGGTGGAGAAAAGAAGTGGATTTTGAATGAACGGTGAAGTTCTAGGGCACGTTCCACCCGCGCCAATCACTGCGAGAAAGCACAGAAAAATCCTGTTCAAGGAGGCGATTTTTGGTGGAGAGAAGGAGGGAGAATTGCCTCAGAATTGATCCTTGGATTTGGAGCAAAAAGAGTTGGAGAGGACGGCTTTCGGAAGGAAGACGACGAGAAGATGAGTCGTCTCATAAACAGGTTTCCCGTTTTAAAAACAATGAACCCGATGGAAGTTGGTGGGATTTACAAGTTTGCCATTGAGTCGACTCATGGGGGTCGACTCATGAAGTTCAGAAAATCAGGAAAAATACAAATAAATTCCAGAAAAATTCAAAATTTTGGGAGAAGGAATTTTGCTCAATGATAAGTTTTTAGAGTGATAAATCTGAGCTTTTGGAACCAGGATAGTTGTTGGAAATTGAGCTCTAAGAATATTTGATATTAATTAAGAGAAGTTTAGGCAAATGGATCTAGAATTCCTAGATTTCTCCTAATTTCACAGAATCTATCCTCACTAAGGGCCTTTGTAAAGATATCGGCTAATTGATTTTCAGTGCAAACATATTCAAGAATTACATTTTTGTTTTGAACATGTTCTCTTATAAAATGATGTCTTATTTCAATATGTTTGGATCTTGAGTGTTGTATTGGATTTTTAGATAGATTTATGGCACTTGTATTATCACATTTTATTGGAGTTTCATTAAGTTTGATTCCAAAATCTTCGAGTTGTTGCTTAATCCACAAGATTTGAGCACAACAACTTCCGGCTGCAATGTATTCGGCCTCAGCCGTAGACAGTGCCACCGAATTTTGTTTCTTGCTAAACCATGAGATTAGGTTAACTCCAAGAAATTGGCAAGTTCCACTTGTGCTTTTTCTATCTAATTTACATCCAGCAAAATCAGCATCAGAATATCCTAACAAATTAATTTGTGAGTCCTTAGAGTACCATAACCTATAGTTTGTGTACCATTTAAGTATCTAAGGATTCTTTTAACAGCATTCAAATGAGATTCCTTAGGATTAGATTGATATCTTGCACATAAGCAAACACTAAACATGATATCAGGCCTACTTGCAGTTAGATATAATAATGAGCCAATCATACCTCTGTAGTATTTTAAGTCTACGCTTTTACCTTCATCATCCTTGTCAAGCTTACTTGAGGGACTCATTGGTGTGCCAATTGGTTTGCAGTTCTCCATTCCAAATCTTTTGAGTAGTTCCTTGGTGTACTTGCTTTGGGTGATGGAGATTTCCTCTTTTGATTGTTTGATTTGGAGTCCGAGAAAGAAAGTGAGTTCTCCCATCATGCTCATCTCGAACTCTCCCTGCATAAGCTTAGCAAAGTCTTGACAAAGGGATTCATTAGTAGACCCAAAAATTATGTCATCAACATAAATTTGTATAATTAGCATATCATTTTGGTTTCTTTTAATAAATAGGATTGTATCTACATTGCCTCTTGAGAAACCATTATTTAGTAGAAATTTGCTTAGCCTTTCATACCATGCTCTAGGTGCTTGTTTTAGACCATATAAAGCTTTATTTAATCTAAAGACATGATTGGGAAAAGCATGATTTTCAAATCCAGGGGGTTGTTCTACATATACTTCTTCAGAAATATATCCATTTAAAAATGACTTTTAACATCTATTTGAAATAACTTGAAATTCATAAAGCAAGCATATGCAAGTAGAAGTCTAATAGCTTCTAATCTAGCAACAGGTGCAAAGGTTTCATCAAAATCAATTCCTTCTTCTTGATTATATCCCTTAGCAACCAGTCTTGCTTTATTTCTAATTACATTTCCATGCTCATCTAATTTGTTTCTAAAGACCCATTTTGTGCCAATTATTGAATAATCTTTAGGTCTTTTTACTAAGGTCCAAACATTATTTCTTTCAAATTGATTAAGTTCCTCTTGCATAGCATTAATCCAGTTATGATCATTTTCAGCCTCTTCAAAAGTTTTAGGTTCAAGTTGAGATACAAAAGCACAATGATTAAGTACATCTCTAAGTGAAGAACGTGTTTTTACCCCATGCATAGGATCACCGATAATTAATTCCTTAGGGTGGTTGTGAACATACCTCCATTCCTTGGGTAAGTCATTTGTACCTTGAGGTTGTTCTTGAATTTCTTCACCTTTCTCATTTTGTTCATCTTCTTGATCCTTGTCTTCTGGAGTTGCTGAATCTTTCAGAGTGATCTCCTTCATACCTTCTATTAGTGGATCTGCATCATCAACACCCTCATTCTTCCTTGAAGGAAGATCGTTAGATTCATCAAAGACAACATGTATGGACTCCTCAACTACTAAGGTTCTTTTGTTGAACACTCTAAATGCTTTACTAGTGGAGGAGTAACCTAGAAGGATTGCTTCATCTGATTTTGCATCAAATTTACCAAGTTTTTCTTTGCCATTATTTAATACAAAACATCGGCAACCAAAAATATGAAAATAGGCAATATTTGGTTTTCTTCCTTTCCAAAGTTCATAGGGGGTTTTCTTTAAAAATTGTCTTATTAAAGCACGATTTAAAATGTAACATGCTGTGTTAATAGCTTCCGCCCAAAAATATCTTGGAAGGTTGCTTTCACAAAGCATGGTACGGGCCATTTCTTCTAAGGTTCTATTTTTCCTTTCAACTACCCCATTCTGTTGGGGTGTCCTAGGAGCAGAGAAGTTATGGCCAATTCCATTTTCATCACAAAAATTTTCAAAATCATGATTTTCAAATTCTGTTCCATGATCACTTCTAATATTTTGAATTGAAAACCCTTTTTCATTAGTGACTTTTCGATGAAATTTAGTGAAAATTTGAAAAGTTTCATTTTTGTGAGCTAGAAAGAAAACCCAAGTAAAACGAGAGTAATCATCTATTATTACAAATCCATATCGTTTTCCTCCTAGACTAGTGGTTCTTGTTGGTCCAAATAAATCCATATGTAAGAGCTCTAAAGGTCTAGAAGTTGAAACAGTGTTTTTGGATTTAAATGATACTCTAGTTTGTTTACCTAATTGGCATGCATCACAAATTCTATCCTTTTCAAAATTCAATTTTGGCAAACCGAGAACTAAATCCTTTTTGATTAATTTTGAAAGAGAATGCATGCTAATATGTGCAAGTCTACGATGCCACAGCCAACTAGTCTCATTTATTTTAGCATTTAAGGAAACTAGGCATTGCATGTCTAATTTAGTTAAATCATTCAAGTCTACCATATAAACATTGCCATGCCTATGTCCTATAAATTTAATGCCATCGTTAATAGGACTCGTCACAATGCAAACAGATGATTCAAAACTTACTTTATACCCTTTATCACAGAATTGACTAATGCTAAGTAAGTTATGCTTTAAACCTTTAACTAATAAAACATTCTCAATGTATTTGGAGGGAGTGATACCAATGTTACCTATCCCGATGATCTTTCCTTTGCCATTATCTCCAAAGGTGACCATCCCTCCATCCTTAGCATCAAGCGTGATGAATTGTGATTCATCACCAGTCATGTGTCTCGAGCATCCGCTGTCAAGATACCATTTCCTGTTTCCTTCTTGGGATGCTAGACACACCTGCAAGCAAAGATCAAGTTTCTGTCTTAGGTACCCAAGCTTTCTTGGGTCCTTTCAGGTTAGTCAGAATGGTTCCTTTTGGAACCCATATTTTCTTTGTGTTTGCATATTTGTTAATAAGACATGTGTATGATTTATGTCCTATTCTTCCACATTTAAAACAAGTAATATTTGTAGACTTTTTGCTTGAATAATTTGCATAAATATCCTTCAGAAATTTTTGTTTCTTCAGGGGTTTATAACCAAGTCCAGCCTTATCATATATAGCTTTCTGATTATCAAGGATCATATTTAGCTTGTTTGAACTTAAGGTGAACTTATCTACTAAGATTTCAGCTTGTTCATTTCATCCTTTAAGTTTTGATTTTCTTGAATCAAGGTGAATTTTTCAATTGAAAGATTTTCAGCTTGTTTCACTAAGGACTGATTTTCCAATTTCAGCTCTTTGTTTTTCTTCCCTAGTTTCTTTAATTCATCAATTGAATCATAGAATGCTTCATGCAATTCTTCAAAAGTAAATTCACTAGTGGATTCAGAAGTTACCTCATTTTCATGTGCCATCAGGCACAGATTGGCTTGTTCTGTTGAGGTTTCCTCGTCGGAGCTTGAGTCATCACTCGCACTCCAGGTCGCCATCATTGCCTTCTTTTTGAACTTCTTTGGACCTTTCTTCAATTGTGGACATTCGGATCTGAAATGTCCTGGCTTCTTGCACTCGTAGCATATAGGGGTTTGATCTTTCTCCTTTTCTTTGCTTTGATCCCCTTTTGTGAATTTCTTTCTCATCCCCTGTTTCCTTTTTCTTAGAAACTTCTTAAATTTTCGGGTGATGAGAGCCATCTCTTCATCCTGATCTTCATCTTCAGAGTCATCCATTTCATAATCAGGCGAAGTTGTGGATTTGAGGGCAATGGTTCTTTTCTTTTTGACTTCATCCTCTTGATGTTGCTTCATGCTAAGTTCATGAGTCATCAAGGATCCAAGAAGCTCTTCTAGAGGTAGAGTGTTCAAGTCCTTTGCTTCTTGGATGGCAGTCACCTTGGCTTCCCAAGTTCTTGGCAGTGACCTGAGAATCTTCCTTACAAGTTCACTGTTAGTATAAGATTTGCCAAGACTCTTTAAACCATTGATTATATCAGTAAAATGAGTAAACATAGCAGTTATGGACTCATCATGCTCTATTTTGAACAATTCATATTTATGTACAAGCATGTTTATTTTAGACTCTTTTACTTGATTTGTTCCCTCATGGGTGACTTCTAACCTATTCCATATTTCTTTAGCAGATGCACAAGTAGAAATGCGATTAAATTCATTAGCATCTAGTGCACAATAAAGAACATTCATAGCTTTGGCATTTAATTGTGCCAATTTCTTGTCAACCTCATCCCATTCTTTCTCGGGTTTGGTTGACTCCTCACCATCTATAATCTTGGTGGGTGTGTGAGGACCATTCACTATGATACTCCACATATCATAGTCGAGTGCTTGTATGAAAATCTTCATCCGAGCTTTCCAATAGGTGTAATTAGACCCATTGAAAAGTGGAGGTCGGTTTGTTGATTGCCCCTCGGCTAGAGAAGTTCCAACATGGGTTGCCATAGATCTTTGGCTCTTTGATTGTTAGATCAAAGAAGGGCTAGAGCACTGGCTCTGATACCACTTGTTGCCCAGCTATGCAACCCAAGAGGGGGGGTGAATTGGGTTTCTAAAAAAATTTAAGCCCAACAGATAACTTATGAAGAACAAAACAATGGCTTAAACCAATATTAATTACCTAAAGCAGTATTGCAAGGATATAATAAAGAAATAAGATAAAGCGATAAAGCACACCACAAACACAAGGATTTATAGTGGTTCGGTGCTAACCTTGCACCTACATCCACTCCCCAAGATCCCACTTGGGAATTTTATCCACTATCCTTTGTATTCAACCCGAATACAAAACGTCGGAAACTCCGACACTAGCTATCCCAAGCTAGAACACTTGTTTCCGGGTACAAGTAAACCCAAAACACTCCGATTTCAGGTTCGGATCAACCTTTCCTTGTTTTGGAAATCCTCCAAAAACAAGAGCAAAAACTCACAAAGAGTAAGAATTTTAGAGCACAGATTAATAAAATAACAGCTCCTTTTATGAGCAAATATAACAATAAAAGCTTTACTCAAATGAAGAACCCCTTTTTCAGATTTTCTCAAGATGAATGAACGGTTGAACGAATGCTTGAGAAGAGGTTGATCGTTGATTGAAGATCTCTTGAAAGCTTTGAACGATCTCTAGATCAAGGTTGAAATGATAGGCGTGAAGAATTCTCTCCTTGAAAGATCTAGCTTTTCTCTTTCACAATCTCTTTGGTATATTGTGGATCCTCTCTCTTTTTCTCTATGGATATTTCGTTGATCTCAGGCTTATTCTTGCAAATTACGGATCCTCTCTTCTATTCTTCTTTCTTTCTCGTCTTTCTCTTCTTCTTCTCTTCTTTTTGATTTCACGTTTGATCCGCTATTTAATCTGCAATTTCTTTCATCAAATTAAGCATTTTGTAGCATTAGAAGCAAGAGAAAATAATTTAGGCAGATAAAGAGCCGTTAGAGGATTTTTAGGAAGCATAAATGGCAATTAAAACGGGCAAAAAAATAGTCGTTGCTGATATTTCCCGTCGCAGGGGTCGACTCATGAGTCGACTCATGCTTCAGGGGTCGACTCATGAGTCGACCTCTGTTGCAAAAACCAGAGAATGCTTTTCTGGAATTTCTTGGCTCAAATTAGCAGGGGTCGACTCATGAGTCGACTCATGCCTTGTGGGTCGACTCATGAGTCGACTCACAGGTCGTGCCAAGCCAGAAAACTAGCGTGCCAAGGGAATTTTTGCGTGCCAATCAGCTCACAGTGCCATGAGTTGACTCATGAGTCGACTCATGCACTTCAAACCTTCATAACTTCAAAAATATAAGTCCAAACACAATAAAATTTTCACCAATAGATTTCAAATCATTTGTTCTACCAAATGATACTATCAAATCAAGATTTGAGTGAAATTATGATTTTGCCCTTGAAGATCATAAGGACTTTTTCATTTTAAAATTATTTGAATCCCTTCAATCTGATTTGTAATCATCAAAATCAATCTAGGAGCAACATTATGCACAAGCATGTTGATTTTTGATTCCTTCACTTGATTAGTTCCTTCATGAGTTACTTCTAATCTATCCCATATTTCCTTAGCTGACATGCATATTGAAATACGATTGAATTTATTAGCATCTAGAGCACAGTACAAAATATTCACGGCTTTAGCATTTAGTTGAGCCATTTTCTTATCAATCTCATCCCATTTTTTTTCGAGTTTGGTTGATTCCACACCATCAATTATTCTAATGGGTGTGTGTGGTCCATTTACTATGATACTCCACATATCATAGTCAAGTGCTTGAATAAAGATTTTCATTCGAGCTTTTTAATAGGTATAATTTGACCTATTAAAAAGTGAAGATCGGTTTGTGGACTGTCCCTCGACTAGTGAAGTGCCAACTTGAGTTGCCATAGATCTTTAGCTCTTTGATGGTTAAATCAAAGTAGGGCTAGAGCACCGAGCTCTGATACCACTTGTTGCCTAGCTATGCAACCCAAGAAAAGGGGGGTGAATTGGGTTTCTAAAAATTTAAAATTAACTTACAACTATGAGGATTATTTAACAATGAGCAGGATAAATGTAGAGAGTAAAATTTATGTAAGGTGTAGAACTTGGATGCAAGAATGCAAGAACATAAGAAAATTTAAAAGGAGAGCAAGTAAGCACAACACAAACAAAAAGATTTATAGTGGTTCGGTGCTAACCTTGCACCTACATGTTGTGATCCAGGTGGTGTGCCCAAAGCCCAGAGGACCAAGGCTAAGGTCAAGGTCCATCATTCATGAGGGCTTCATGGAGGCTCTAGGGCTAGTTGGGCCCTAGGTTGAAAGGCTGTGGGCCTTTCGGGTTCTTGAGGTCTAGGTTATGTGGGCCTCAAGGGACCAACTCTTTGTTGGAGCATGATCCTGGCTCCTCCCATGGACCTTGGGTGCAGCGGAACCAGCAACGAACAAATATGGAGACTTCTGGACTCAATCGAAGGCCTTGACGAAATCAGCCTGGTTGCTGTCTTCTTCGTCAGCCTTTCGTTCCAGATGAAGAACACATCTAAGATCACCTCTAAAAAATCTAAGATTTGGTACCCAATCAGATCAGGCCAGGATCGAGGTCTTCCAATTTATAGATCTTGAATTGGGGTATTCTAGATAGGGAAGAAGGTAGATAGAGATAGACCTTGTAGATCTGTCCTGCTGCAGCTTTTTCTGTAGATCTGTTGATGGAGATCTCACCCGTGCCTCAAACGACCTCAGATCAACTCCAGATCTGAGAGAAAATTGTACCAACCTCTTCTCAAGAGATTTCAGATCCTGAACCTGATGTTTGGGTGGCTGCAAAAGAGGAAGAGAGAAAAGTGGTTTGCGGCACAAAGGGGGAGCCTAGCGCCTCCCCTTGCTTTTCCTGCCTTTTTGGGACCTGGCGGCAAGAAACCCTAGGGTTTCTTGCTCCTGGGGTGTAGAGAATAACTGGAGAGAGAGGGAGAAGAGAGAGAGAGATTTGGGAGAAAGAGTTTCATATTTCTTGGCTTAATCAAACCTATACAGTGCATGTATAATATAACACAGGGTCAAGTGACCCAAACCCAAAACTCCCTTGACCAACTCTATGGGAGATTAGGTTCACCCAAGCCCATGTACACCCATGACTCGACCTAATCTCAACTATTCTGGGCCCAGACCTGGCCCATAAAGTGTTGGTCCCTTGAGGCCCACATAACCTAGACCTCAAGAACCCGAAAGGCCCACAACCTTTCAACCTAGGGCCCAACTAGCCCTAGAGCCTCTATGAAGCCCTCATGAATGATGGACCTTGGCCTTAGCCTTGGTTCCCTGGGCCTTGGGCACACCACCTGGATCACAACAATCTCCACCTTGGTGTTCCAAGGCCTCAACCAGCTCCACTCTGTCCATCAGCTGCATCAGCTCAACACATCTCTGAAAGCTGTCCCGTGGAAGTACCTTCGTAAGTGCATCAGCTAGGTTCTCCTTGGTGTGTACCTTTACCAGCTCCACCTCACCATCCTCCACAAGCTCCCTGATCCGATGATATCGAATGTCGATATGCTTTGTCCTTGCATGATAGACTGAGTTCTGTGCTAATAGAAGTGCACTCTGGCTGTCACAGTGCACTCTAATGGCCTCCTGAGTAAGATCCATATCCGTCAACAAACCCTTCAGCCAAATTACCTCCTTAGCTGCTTCTGTCAGCCCGATGTACTCCACTTCTGTAGTGGATAGGGCCGTGATAGGCTGCAGACTTGATCTCCAAGAAATAGGACCTCCATACAGGCTAAAGATGAAGTCTGTCGTAGACCTCCGGGTATCCACATCTCTACCGAAGTCTGCATCTACATAACCGCCAATCAGCCCCTGAACCTCCTTGAACATGTCAGAGTGTCCCACTGTACCTCCTCGCTGTCCGTAGCAGATGCCAACTCCAACTGAACCCGTCAGGTATCTGAATATCCACTTCAGAGCTCTCCAGTGCTCCCTGCCAGGCTGCGCCATGAACCTGCTAACCTAACTCACTGCATGAGCGATGTCTGGCCTACAACAGACCATCGCATACATCAAGCTCCCAACTCCTGAAGCATAAGGAACCGTCTCCATCTCCTGAGCCTCCACCTCAGTCTGTGGCGCCATGGACTTCGAGAGTCTAAAGTGACCGGCAAGTGGCAGCTCTGCCAGCTTTGCTCCCTTCATCTCGAACCTCTCTAAGACCTTCTGTATGTAGCCCCCCTGAGATAGATGCAGCACCCTTCGGGCTCGATCTCTGAAAATCTCTATGCTTAGGATCTTCCTTGCAGGGCCCAAATCCTTCATCTCAAACTCCCGAGATAAGGATGCCTTCAGATCCTGTACAACCTTCCTGGAAAGTCCAATGCTGCGCACATAGGAGTCGAACCGCTTGTACCATTGCCTCGACGACTGCTTCAGCCCGTACAGCGACTTCTGCAACAAACAAACCTTTTCTTCTGATCCTGGATCCCTGAAATCAGATGGCTACTCCATGTAAATCCTCTCCTCCAAATGCCCATGGAGGAACGCCGTCTTGACATCCATCTGCTCCAGCTCTAAATCCTGAGCTGCTACAATGCTCAGCAACACTCTGATGGAAGTATGTCTGACGACGGGAGAGAAGACCTCGCTGAAGTCGATGCCTTCCTTCTGGGAGTATCCCTTAGCCACTAACCTCATCTTGAATCTGATACCTCCCTGCTCTGAAGGCCCTTCCTTGCGACTGTAGACCCATTTGCAGCAAATGGGCCTCTTCCCCTGTGGCAACTGCACCAATCGCCACGTCTGGTTTCGGTGGAGAGACTGCATCTCCTCGGACATCGCTTGGACCCACTGCTCTCTGTCCTGGGTCTCAATAGCCTCCTGATACATATATGGGTCTCCATTCGCTGTCACCAGGGCTTATGACAGCGTCTCCTCGAAGCCATATCGGTCCGATTGCCTGATGGTCCTCTTGGGCTTGTGTAGGACAACACTGATATTAGTCCTCGATCCAGCTCACTCCTGCTGGACCTCTTCGCCTCGATCATCCATCCGAGTCCTCTCCACCTGTGGAGACACCTTAGGTAGGTTCTCCACCTGAATGTCATATCCTCCCGTAGTACCTGTAAGAGGCAAAATCAAAGAGGTAAGATGTCCAGCAACGCCCTACTGGACCTCCTCCTGCTCCTGCTGCTCTTCCATGCCTGCTCACCTTCGTAGGACTGACTCCTCATCAAAAGTCACATCCTGACTAATGATGACCTTATTTTCCAAGGTATCCCACAGCCTGTATCCCTTAACTCCTCACGGATAGCCTAGAAACACCATCTTGCATGATCTGACATCTAGCTTGCTCCGCTCACCAGCTCCAATGTGCACATAGGCTGTGCACCCAAATACCTGTAGATGGCCCAGCCCAACTGTCCTCCCAGACCACACCTCCTCTGGAAGCCTGCCATCCAACCTGGTGTGAGGTGACCAATTGATCAAGTAACCTGCTGCATCAACTGTGTCAACCCAGAACGCCTTTGGAAGCCCTGCCTGCAGTCTCATGCATCGTACCTTTTTCAGAAGTATTTTGTTCATCCTCTCGGCCACCCCATTCTGCTGTGGAGTCCCCTTAACTGAGAAGTATCTCCTGATCCCACACTCCTCACTGTAATCTTGGAACTCTCTGTTGGTGTACTCCCCGCCATTGTCTGACCTCAGACACTTCATGCTCCTTCCCTGCTCCTCCACCTCAGCTCTCCAGATTTTGAACTTGGTGAAGACCTCAGACTTCTCTCTCATGAAGTAAATCCAGAGTTTTCTTGAGAAATCATCAATCAGGGTCATGAAGTATCTGGCCCCATTCCTAGCTGAAACTGGGGCTGGTCCCCACACATCCGTGTGTACTAACTCTAGAGGGGATGCACTGCGGGTTGTACTGATGTTGAACTGAACTCTCCTCTATTTTTTCATCTGGCAAGGCTCACAGATCTCTCCTGTAGCACCATCCTCTAGATCAGAGATGAGTCCTCTCCTGCTCAACTCCCTCAGCCCCTTGTCACCCATGTAGCCTAGGCGGTAGTGCCACATCCTGTAAGCCCCCTGCTGGTCCTATGCTGCAGCTACTGCATCAGACTCTCCGGTCACCATAGATCCCTCCATGCGATAGAGGTTATTGTCCAACCTCCTGCCTCTCATCACCACCATAGCTCTATTGGAGATGTTCAGTACTCTGCTTCTAGCCTACTGCTGAAGCTGTATCCACTGCGCTCCAAGTAGCCTAGTGACACCAGATTCTTTTCCAGCTCTGGGATGTGCTTTACATTTGTCAATATCCTCACAATCCCATCAAACATCCTCACCCTGACTGTCCATATCCCAGCCACCTTGCAAGGATGATTGTCACCTAGAGTCACTGATCCCTCATCTGTCTTGGTGTATGTCGCAAACCAAGACCTGTGTGGTGTGTAGTGATGTGAGCACGCAGAGTCTAGTGTCCACTCCTCTGTGTAAATGCCTGTGACCATCTGATACCACAAGTAGATCATCCTCCACCTGCTGTCCTGCAACTGCACTCACTGATTTTGAGCCACTTCTTTCTCCCTTCTTGCTCTTCCATAGTGGACATTCTCGCTTGAAGTGCCCGAACTCGTAGTACTTGAAGCATTTCATCTCTTTCTTTCCCTTCCTGGACTTGGACCACCCCTGGACTTACTTCTGCCTCTGCCTCTACCTGTCCTCTCCCCTACTACCAAACCCTCCTGGGGAGCCTGATCTTTGGTCAACTTTTTCTTCGCTCATTAGACCTCAACCACCGAGACATGTCCTCATATTCCAGAGTCTCCTTACGTAGAGCAGTGTAGTCACCAAAGAGTCATATGATCCTGGTAGCGAACACAAAGCAACAGGGACTTGTCCTCCTCATCCAACTTCACCCTGATATTCATCAACTCCGTGCACAACTGGTCAAACCTCTGAATGTGGCCAATCACATCAGATCCCTCCTGCATCCGAAGACTGTACAACCTCTTCTTCAGCATTAGCTTGTTTGCACATATCTTCCCCATATATATGGTGTGCAACTTCGATAA
>NC_026006.2:36602239-36662680 GCF_000442705.2 Elaeis guineensis | reverse complement strand
GATCCATGCACAAAAATATGGAGGAGGTGCTCAAGAGTTGGGCGTCCCTTAACTTGCCATGTTTGGATAAGCCTTGACTAGGTGTTTGACCTAGACAAGGACTCTATCATATCTCTCTATATAAGATGAGTTTCTTCATAAAATTTTAGGAGGAGACACAGATTTGAGAGACCTTTGTGCCTTCCAAAAATTAGAGAGAAATATCTTTGGGTCATGGAGATATAAAAGATGCAAGTTTGGGTGTCTAGAGAGAAAAACGTGAAGAAGAAGAGGGTCTTCTTGTAGGGTTTTTGTTTTCATATCTTTCCTCCCTCCATCTTGAGTTTCCTGAGAGTGTCTCAGATCTGAAACTCCTCCTTCTACTTTCTATCTTTGGAATAGTCCAAATCAAGAAGAAGGAGGCACCTGATCAACCATCAAAGAAGGATCAGCGCAGTACTAGCATACTGTGTTGATTTCCTGAAGCAGGACTTCTGATCAAGATTCGTGGGCTCGTCTGGATGACTTCTAGAGGCCGGATGCGTGTGCGGCTTGCAACATCATCCTTAAACCCGGATCAGTGAGGTTAGAGTATCTATCTTGCAAGGTAATAGATCTGATCTATTGTTTAATACATACATTAGATGTAGTATAGAAACATGTTGATATGATCAACATGTAGTTCATGCTATATTTATATATTTTAATTTTTGATTTAATACTATATAATAATCATGTAATAGGATCTTAGATCTAGGGATTCTCTGGTTTTAAAAATAAATTTTGATTTATTTTAGTCTTCCGCTGTATGATCTTGAAAAAGTTTCAAGATCTAACCCTGAAACCCTAGATCAGGTTCCTTCACCAACCTCCAGACTAGTCACTATCTTTTGAGATTATGTGCGATGCTTCTAATTTTGCCATAGGAGCTATCTTGGGCCAAAGGATAAACGAATGTCCCATAGTGATCTATTATGCCAACAAAATTCTGAATGAAGCTCAAATAAATTATATCACAACTGAGAAAGAGTTATTAGCTATAATATTTATACTAGAGAAGTGTCGATCATACCTGTTAGGATCAAAAATTATGATTTATTTGGATCATGCGGCTTTGAGATATCTGCTCTCAAAGAAAGATGCTAAATCATGATTGATTAGATGGATCTTACTACTATAAGAATTTGATATTGAAATTTGACACAAGAAGGGATCTGAAAATAATGTAGCAGACCACCTATCGAGGATCCTAGTTGAAGATTGTGAGCCTGCATCAATTGGAGAATCATTTCTGGATGAGCAACTTCAAGTAGTTTCACACATAAAGGCCCCTTAGTTTGAAGATATTGTGATTTACTTAGTAGTTGGATAAATTCTTAATGGCTAGCCTAAGAATGAAAAAGATCGGTTCTTTGCTCAAATCAAGTATTATTTTTAAAAAGATCTTAAATTTTTTCGAATTTGTGCTGATCAGAACATTCATAGATGTGTTCTTGAAACTGAACAATTGAGTATCTTGAAATTCTATCATACTCTTGCCTACGGATGATATTTTTTTGGATGAAAAACTACAGCCAAAGTATTACAATGTGGTTTTTACTAGCCCACATTGTTTAAGGATGCTTATACTTTTGGCTAGAAATGTCTTATGTGTCAAGCTTTAGGAAACATTTCAAAAAAAGATATGATGCCTTTGAACCCCATCTTGATAGTTGAAATTTTTGATATTTGGAGAATTGATTTTATGGGACCCTTTCCACCCTCCAATGGTTTTGAATAAATTTTGGTGATCGTCAATTATGTTTCTAAATGAATTGAGGTAATGGCAAGACAAACCAATGATCATAAAATTTGTTCAAAGGATCTAGGTTTGGATTTTCATGTGCTATCATTAGCGATGGAGGTACCCACTTCACAAACTATTAGTTCCAAACACTGCTACAAAAATATGAGGTCACACATAAGATAGCTACACCATACCATCTACAAATAAGTGGCCAAGTTGAAGTATCTAATAGGAAGATCAAGAATATCCTGCAAAAGATTATTAGGCCTGATCGTAGGATTGGTCGGATCGATTGGATGATACATTATGGGCCTATAGGATAGCTTATAAAACCCTTATTGGAATGTCTCCCTATAGATTGATCTATGAAAAAGCATGTCATCTTCTGGTAGAACTTGAACACAAAGCATATTGGATAATCAAGCAACTAAATTTTGATTTGAAATAAGCTGGTTCCAACCGGATATTGCAACTGAATGAATGGGATGAATTGAGATAAGAGGCTTATGAAAATTCATGAATTTATAAAGAAAAAATGAAAGCCTTTCATGACAAACACATTTCAAGAAAAACCTTTGAGCCAAATCAATAAGTCTGGTTATTTAGTTTAAGGCTAAAATTATTTCCAAAAAAATTAAGATCTAAATGGGATGGACCTTACATAGTAAATCAAGTATTTCCATATGGTGCAATCAAACTTTATGATCCTAAATCTGAAATTTTTTTTAAGATAAATGGTCAAAGATTGAAACCATATATTGAAGAGATGTTACTAAATCCAACCATTGATCAAGTAGCATTAATAGATCCATACTGAATCGAGCTACATTATGTTTGGCTGAAGACGATAAACTTAGCACTTTCTGGAAGGCAACCCAGTTTCTATTTTTTTATATCTTTTGCATTTTGTTTAGATTAATCGAGTCTTACTTAATATCTTTTGTAGGGATTTGAAACCAATATTGGCTAAGTTGGGAGGAGAACCAATTTTGAAAAGATTTTGGATCAAATGATATCTCTTTTTTCTTTGTATACATCTTTTATTTTTCTTACTCCACCGAGGATAATATCGATTAAGTTGAGACAGAGAATAATAAAAATTTTTAAATTTTTAAGTCCTTAAGTAAGTTAGTATTTAGCATTTAAGCATTTGATTATACTTAAGAATTGAGTTGAACCAAGTATTTTTTTAAAAAAATTTGATGTACAGTCTAGAGAGTTCATGAGATATTGAGAGATCAGATATTAAAAAAACTCAATAAAAAGTTAAGTTTAGAACTTAAATAATTTTTTTTAAAAATTTCTAAATTTTTTTACTAGCATCAAAGAAGAGTTTACTTTCTATGGGCTTATGTATGGTAACTATATATTTATATATATATATATATATATATAATTTTAAGTACTTCATGCTGAGTAATCGGGCCTCTTTGCCTAAGCAAGCATTGAGTTTCATATCAAAAGGTATGAAGGACAAAGAAGCTTTATTGTATAGCTAGTTTTAACTCGTAACCTACTTGATTCGAGCAAGTAAATCTGAGAGATATTTTATATCTAGTGCTCTAAAGCCATTTGATTCAGGAGTCATTGACTAAAAACTCACTATATGGATCAAACAGAAAGCTTAAGGAGTTGAAACATTCAATAGCAGTACAACATTAAAAAAAAATTAATAAATGAAGGACATAAGTAACAATATACTTATCCATTTGAAGGTTAATGATTTAGAGATAAAGATAGGGATAATTTAGAAATAATTTAGAAAAGATGTATTATTCTTAGTTTAACTCCCATATTGATTAGTATTAATATCCCAATGACATACCTTACTCATGCTATACTAAACATCGATGGTCTTTTTAAAAATTATCTGATGAAATTTGAAACTCTAAGTTAAACAGTACTTAACTCTAAATTCTTTCTTTACTTGAGGATGAGTAAAGTTCAAGTTGGAAGGTGTGATAAGTTATATATTTATATATTTATTTTAGATATTTTTGATAATTAATGGTGCTAACATATTCTAAAAAATCTAATTTTATAAATAAATTAATTTTTTTTATAAAAATAAATAATTTTAAAAATATAAAATTAGAGTATACTTATGAAAAATAGATATCAAGTTAATTAAAAATTTTAAGTATCAAAATAAATAAAAAATTAATGAGCAATTTAATTCATTTTTTTATTTTTCAGACATAAAATTTGAGCAAAATCAAGCAAAAATATCAAAAAAATTATTTTAAATAGTCTTCGATACACGGTGGACCGGCCACTCAGTCTACAGAATCAGGGGCAAGGTCCACAGAAATTCAAGCGGTCCACGACATGGCTCATGGGTGGGCAGAAGACTTTTGTGCGATTGGATGGCTAAGATTGGATGAAACATGCGATCAGACAGTCCAGAACATGTTCTACCATATCAATTAGTGGTGGCCCACAGCAGCTACACGATCCAATGATTAGGAGAGATCCTGAGTGAGATTCGACGGTCTGTATTCATTGCCGATGGGAGAACTAAACAGAAGAGAATTTTTTTGGCACAATCTGACGGTCCAAAACCAATCTGAAGCCCGATCTGACGGTCAGCATTCTTCCTGACTGTGAATAGGAGATCAGGGGCGCGATCCGATGGTCCAGAGTCGATGTGATGAAGAATCTAATGGCCAGCATTGAATCTGACTTTGATAAGGCATTGGGCGATGATTTTTGGGTTGATCTCGTGTGTCCAAACAAGATCCAACAGCCAAAAGCAAGGGATATGGGTTTGACATGATTTTGAGGATTTTTGGGACTCTGTTTGCTATCAGAAAAAAGTAAAAAATTTACTTACAAATAATGAGGTCTGAGAATAAGAAAAAAAGCAGAGAAAAGTAGTGAAAAAATAAGAAAAAAATAAAAAAAATTAGGAGAAATTTAGAGATCTAAGGAGAAGAAGGAGAGAAGCTGGTTCGCTCCATAGAATATGAAGGAAGAAAGAGAGATCATCAACCATTTTTTTGATGAAGTTGCACTGATTAACTTCAAATTTTTATTATAATTTTATTTTATTTTATTATTTTTTTAAATTTTTTGTAATTAAATTTTAATTTTACTTAATGCAAAATTTACTTTCTTGCATTTTAAATTTCTGTCTTTTACTTTTATTGCAAATAGATGCTAAGATCTAATTAGTAGATCTTAGTACTAATTTATTTTTATACTTTTAAAATTCTTGTTATTTATTTTTATTGTAAGTAGAAGGTAGGATCTAAATAGTAGATCTTAGTACTTAATTTATTTTTTATATTTTTAATTTCTATTTTCTGACTTAAATTATTTTTTTTAAATTTTTTTTTAAATTAAAGATTTCAAATTAAAGTACTATCTTCTCTATAGATTCGACCCAACTCACTACTCTCTACATATTTTTAATTTTTAAAAATTAAAATTAATTTGATAATTATGATATCCTAACGACAACATCATGAGCCTATCAATATATATATATATATATATATATATATATATATATATATATATATATGTATGTATGTACGTATGTATGTATGTATTGAAGGAAAAACTGTCTTTTTCTTTTGTAGGATCTTCCAGATTTCATCACATCTGGGGCGAAATAATTTAAAAATTTTATCCTACACTATTTTAGATCTAATTTTATTATCTAATATTTAAAATTTAAAATTAAATCTAAAAGTATGAGAAGTATAGACATACCTCAAGGGTAATCTGATTACCCTTTAGATGATCTCAGCACAGCCCGAGGTTCTGATGTAGCCACGCAAGTGCCTGGCCTCTACCGATATCCACTTGGGTAGGACCTGAAATATCTTTTCCTCATAAATCTATGCTCCAAAAATTAGATCTCTATCTGATTTGGAAGTACTTCAAAACTCCTTCTGAAGTTGGAGCAGCAGCCTGTCGAAGATGTCCTGCAGCCTTCCTGTTCTAGGCATCACCACGCCTTTTCCTTGCACCAGATGAACGTCCAACTCCTTGGACATGAAGAGGGGAGATAGGAGAGTAGGGAGGATGTGAAGATGAAGGGAGGGGGTGGCAGATATGATAGTTTTTCATAAAAACTTAAAACCCTAGGCGCAGACAGAGTTTATATAGACCCTGCTGCGCTGCGCAGTGCCACATCATTCGACCAATCAAAAAATTTCAATAAATTTTGGAAAAATTTTGATTGGTGGAGTGATATCATCTGATCACATTAGATAAGAACCCCATCCTCTCTCCTATGTTGGCACCAACTTTGGATAAGCACAAGCAAGGTGGTGCCCAAGAGTCCATGTTGATCAAGACACCTTCCATCCTTATCCACTTGGGATGCCCACTTTAATCCAATTGGATTCATGCCATAATCTGATTATGGTGCCCAATTCAATATGAATTTGGCATGTGGATACTTCACAAAAATTCTCCAATGAGCTCTCTTCAGTTTAAGACCCATATGTCAACATTTGACAGATGTCCTAAAATAAAATTGGCAGGTGACAGGAATTAGCAGGTGCTTGTCTTAACTTCATCTCATGAATTAAGATAAGTCTTTTCTGAGCTGGACAAGCTTCATTTAGACTGAGAAAAACCTTCACAAGATTCTCTGGATGAGTCAAATTATATTTGGCTCAGTAGAGACAGAAAAGATTACACGAGGAGAAAGTTAGGCTCAATCGTGTGCTAGCATGATTTTCTTGAACCAATTGGATCTTATCCAAATCAATTGGGTTAGCCCAATTGATGACATCCAGACCCTAACCCTTGATTGTGTGACCCAGTTGGGTTCAATTCCGTATGGTAATGAGACATGTCGTGATCTCATCATCGACATCATCGAAACTCCTTTCGATGGACCAGAACTCTTCTGATTAGAATGATCGATCATCAATATCATTCTAATTGCTCTCAAAATCCACCAGTTTCATCTAACAGTATGTGGTGGCAACCCATCAGAACTAAAGATGAACCTCTCGGTGTAGCTACCTGTGTGATTGAGTTCCTCTATCATGAGTCCCGACTGAATTAGGGTTAAGGTGAACTCGTCAAACCCAACATCAGTCATATGAATCAATCGATCGATCCGAGTCTGATGTGAAACCCCAATGAAAAACTTTTTTTCCATTATTTCACTCTGCCATGGCCATGGACTTAAGGATTCAATCTTTCGATCATCATAGGACTACTCCTCTCATCTACCGAGATTGATAGATTCTATCTTAATGTGACCTAGTTCCTACAATGAATATGCTACAGCCAACATACACCTCAGGGTTTCGAATGGCTAGGAGATTGAGTTATGGTGTAGTCAAACTATAACACACTCAAGGTGAACTATCAATGCACCTCAGGTCAAAGAACCAGACACACAACTGCAGCATCGAGCTAGTCATCGACGAGAAGGTAGACTTCTTTATGACTGCTCGATATGGTCATGCTCAGTACTCTCATTCTCAACGAATACCTGTACTCTCGCTCTGGTGTCTCCACACCGTAGACTCAAGATATATTTACTCTAAGAAAGCGATCGTACACCAACCTTTCGGATCGATCACCATCCTCGTGATGATCCTATAATCAGGAGCTGTTTATGAGTTAGTTATGTAAATTCATGTCTTAAATTTTCAACTCTTAAAAATTTGAATTGATATTTCTACTAACTCAAAGGATGTATCACAGACACAATGTACACAATGTGATAGAAGAATAACCCATTTATTGATTTATAGTCAAAATTATAAATTTGCCCTTAGATTTGTACAGGAATGTGTCAGCCAATCTGGCATCTAGGGCACACATCTAATAAACTCCCACCTGACCTAATGCCAATTGACTACATATCTAAGTCCCATCTTCTCAAGGTAGGCTTCGATCTTCTGCTGGCCTAATGGCTTTGTCAGCAGGTCTGTCACATTGTCTGTGGAGTCAACTCTCTTGACCTCGACATAACCCTTTTTGAGGTAATCACAGATCAGATGGAATCACCGCTCAATGTGTTTGGACTTTTGGTGAGACCTTGGCTCCTTAGCTAGGGCTATGATGCCATTATTATCGTAGTAAAGAGGTATGACATCCGATGACATCACTCCAAGCTCTGCGGCAAACTTTTTGTACCAGAATGCCTCCTTCGTAGCTTCTGATGCAGCAATGTACTCTGCCTCCATGGTGGAATCAGCAATCACTGTCTACTTGGAACTCTTCCAGCTGACTGCACTACCATTGCAAATGAACAGACTCCCAAATGTCGACTTTCGATCATCTATATCAGACATAAAGTCTGAGTCTGTATATCTCTAAATCTGAAGTTCTTCATTTTCAAAGACTAGAAACATATCCTTAGTCCTTCTCAGGTACTTAAGGATACATTTCACAGAAGTCCAGTGCTCTTCATCTGGATTCGACCGATATCTGCTTGTGACACTCACAGCATGGGCTATATCAGGTCGTGTACATAGCATGGCATACATGAGGCTTCCTATTATCGAAGCATAAGGGATCTTGCTCATGCATTCAATCTCCTCAGGTGTGCTAGGGCACATCTTTTTGGAGAGATGAATACCATGTCTAAAAGGTACTAAACCTCTTTTGGAGTTTTTCATGCTAAACTTTTTTAGCACCTCCTCTATGTACATCTTCTATGAAAGTTCGAGCATCCTATTTGGTCTATCTCTATAGACCTTAATATCCAATATAAAGGATGCCTCTCCTAGATCTTTCGTAGAGAACTCCTTAGACAACCATACTTTGACTGAGGTCAACATGAGAATATCATTTCCAATTAGGAGGATGTCATCTACGTACAATACGAGGAAGACAACTGTGCTCCCACTAATCTTTTTGAACACACATGGTTCCTCCTCATTCTTGATGAAACCAAACATTTTGATCACATCATTGAAATGAGTATTTCAGCTCGGAGATGCTTGCTTAAGTCTATAAATGGACTTTTGCAGCTTGCAGACGTTGTGATCATTATCACTGGATGTGAAATTAAGTGACTGTTCCATATAGATATCTTCCTCAAGATGTCCATTTAAGAATGCCATTTTTACATCCATCTGCCATATTTCATACTTGAAATATGCTGCAACAGCAAGCAATGTACGGATGAATTTTAGCATGGCTACGGGTGAGAAGGTATCCTGATAGTCAATGCCTTTGCGCTGACTGTAATCTTTCACTACGAGCCTAGCCTTGAATGTCTCCACATTTCCATCTGCACCTATCTTTCTCTTGAAGATCCATTTACACCCAATAGGTACAATACCTTCAAGTGGATCTACCAAGGTCCAGACTTGGTTTGAGTGCATCGAGTCAATTTCTGATCTCGTTGCCTCTAACCATTTCTCAGAGTCGATATATGATATCGCCTCGTCATAGGTCTTGGGATCATCACCATGAACCCCATTTCTCGTGAGGAATATTTTCTCTACATCCTCTTGTATGGTACCTAAGTACCTTTAAGGAGGACAAAAAATCCTAATCGATCTACGAGGTGGAAGAGGTTGTGTTAAGACTGGTTCTGATTGATTTGGTTCCTCAGGTTCTTTAGCTCGTTGCTCTTGGGAGATATTCTCCTTGAGCTTAATTATTCTTCCGATGCCACCATCTTGAATAAACTATTTTTCAAGAAAAATAGTATTTTGACTCACAATCACATTATGATCTTTCAGAATATAAAAATAGTATCCTAATGACTCTTTAGGATATCCTATGAACCGAGCTCTAAAAGACCTAAACTCTAACTTGTCCATCTGCTGTCTCTTGACATGAGCCGGACAACCCCAAATTTTGAGATGATTCAGACTTGGCTTCTTACCATGCCATATCTCATATGGTGTAGTAGGAATGATTTTAGAGAAAACCCTATTCAATACATAAATGTTGTCATGAGACAATATCCCCAAAGAAATTCAGGGAGGTCCATGAAGCTCATCATGGAACGGATCATGTCTAATAAGGTCCAATTTCTCCATTCTGAAACCCCGTTGAGTTGAGACATTCCAGGTGGAGTCCATTGAGAGACTATACCATTATCCTTAAGATAGTCTAGGAACTCCCAATTAAGGTATTCACCTCCTCGATCTAATCGAAGAACCTTAATGGGCTTTCCTGTTTGTTTTTCTACCTCATATCTGAATTCTTTGAACCTTTTAAAAGTTTCAGACTTAAATTTTATTAGAAATACATACCTGTACCTAGACATATCATCGGTAAAGGTAATAAAGTAGATGTAGTTGCCTCTAGTCGGCACATCAAATGGGCCGCACACATCCGTATGTACTAGGGCAAGTAGGTCTGTGGCCCTTTTCCCATATCCCACAAAAGAAAGCTTGGTCATTTTACCTTGAAGGCATGATTCACAAACTGCATATGACTCGAAAGTCAACGGACTCAGTAGCCCAGATTTCTCTAATTTGTTAACCCTGTCTTCCGCTATATGACCTAGCCTTAGGTGCCACAGATACCTATTATTTAGACTATCTCTAGGCCTTTTAATTCCTATGGCATTCATATTTTGCTCAATATTAAATACAGATACATCAACATGTAACTGATAGAGATCGTTAATGATAAAATTATTTGTAACTTTATTATTTTTATAAAAAATATTACAATGATCCTTATGAAAGCTAATCACATAGCCTTCTTGTGCGAAACATGAAACAGAAATCAAATTTCTGCTTGCTGCAGGCACATAATAATAGTCTCTTAAAACTAAATCTAATCCTAATGATAATCGCAGAGGGTAGGTTTCCACGGCCACAGCAGTAACTTTGCTCCATTTTCGATGTGTAGGATCATCTCCCCATCTCTCAGCCTCCTGCTCTCCTCAAAACCCTGCATAGAAGTGCACAAATGAGCACTAGAACTAGAGTCAAGCACCCAACTGGATGCAGAAGAAACCGTAAGGTTAGATTCTAAAATGAGCATACCTTCAGAAGGACCATCCTTCTTGTTCTTTAGGGTGGCCAGGTACTGAGGATAGTTTCGCTTCCAATGATCGTTTGATTGACAGTGGAAATATTTTTCCTTATCAGCAGCCTTCTTCTTTGGTTCTATCTTCTTCTTCTTGCCATCCACCTTCTGCTTCTTCGCAGACTTCTTTTTCTTTTCAAAAGATTTTTTCTTGGAAGAAGTCCACTCCACAGTAAGAACTGAGCCTTTTAAACCCTTCATAGAAAGCTCAGTCGTAACCAGCATGTTCATTAACTCAACCAAGGTACACTGCATCTTATGCATATGAAAGTTCATGATGAACTAACCATATACGTCGGACAAGGACTGAAGGATCACATCAATCTAAAAATTCTTATTTAAGATGATATCAAGCTTCTCAAGCTCCTCAAGATCCTTGATTATTGTTAAATAATGATCTTGGACTGACTGCCCATCATGCATTTTAGCCTTAAAAAGTTTTTGACAGACTTGATACTTGGCTGCGCTACTTTGTTCACCAAACAACACTTGTAGGTGAGCCAATATTTGGTGGGTAGTCAAAATATTCTCATGCTGGCGCTGCAAGTCATCAGACATTGCATCCAACATATAGTACCTTGCTTTGTTATCATCATCTGTCCATTTTTCTAGAGATGCTCTCTGTTCAGTAGTCGGATGTGCTGGCATGGCAGGTGGGTCCTGGTCCAAGACATGAGTCAATTTTTTAGATCCTAAAATAATTCTGTAGTTTCTCAACCAGTCTTTGAAATTGGGTCTAGTCAATCTGTGGGTGTCTAGTATTTTGGTCAGGGGGTTGGAGGTAGACATGTTTCCTGTAGAGAGTCGAAAGTTTCTAGTTAGATTTTATAATCAGATTTAACCAATTTATTTAGGGGTTTCATTTTTAAATAAATTAGGCTCCCACTATTTTCTCAGATCCCTATACTCCCTTGGTAGAGATGTGAAAATCTCCGTAATCAGTGATTTCTAGTGGGTGGTGTGGTCTCACCAACTGGCTCATCATCTCACCTAACAGTTATTGATGATGGGTCAACCGATGAGTGGACAACTCTTGTCCTATGATTCTCTAATTATGGTGCACCCAAAATTTGATCTCTAATTCATGAAGCTCACCATGTCCAGAATATTGCTCCAATCCTTAGTTAAGTCAGACCCACTATTTGCATGAACTAGATTCCTGATTGGGTCCCTCACCGTATCCAGAATATTGAGCCCAACCCATCCTTTAATTTATAGCATCCAATGCCTAATGGATATAGTTGCATCTTCCTGGTGCAACTGAGCCACTGTAACCAGCTAAGAACAATCAACCTCGGGAAGGGCTCGCACATCCATAATGATGGAAGACCTAGACTTAATATTTTCTTAGGGAGATTTGATTTAGATCTCATTAAACTTGACTTGACATAGTCATAACAATTATGACTAACCTAGTGGCATGGGTTAGCTCAAATTGTTAGCCACCTCAAATCAGAACTGGATCAACATATATGGCCAGGTAAGTGAGACCGGTGGAAGGGATATGCCATTAACTCGACATGAATGCATTCGAGTCGAGTAGCTCCCAATTAAAAATCAATCGATCACATCTATCCAACTTATCTTAGACAGCAAATTATCGAACCAGAACTAATTGGGTTAGCCTACAATCCAGACTCTAACCACTGAGCCAAATTAGGTCTTAACTTGATCAAGTCACATCTAAATATGATTTGACCTTGACCCAGACTTAATCCTATTAGGCTGGTCAATTATTAGCTTTCATGATCCCACCTAACCAACTGTTGATTCGGTTTGATCAACCGCTAGACCTAATTGAGCTACCCAAGTTCGAACTCAATTTTATAAAAATATTTTAGATCTAAAATTCTCAATTTTAGATCAAATTGATTTTATAAACTTAATTTATTAATTATGTTTGGGTTCATAAATAAAATATATAAAATAAATCTTAAGATTTTAGGATCTAGG
This sequence comes from Elaeis guineensis, assembly GCF_000442705.2. Taxonomy (NCBI): domain Eukaryota; kingdom Viridiplantae; phylum Streptophyta; class Magnoliopsida; order Arecales; family Arecaceae; genus Elaeis; species Elaeis guineensis. Next base: position 36,649,983 of record NC_026006.2, on the reverse strand, counting down.
ATTTTGCAGAAAAGTAAATTTTGATTTCTGATTAAGGATGAACATGCGGCACCCCAACACTTCATAAGAACACCCCATTGAATGGGAAGAGAGGGTCTTAAAACTCTACTTCATTCTTATGACTGGACGGCCATGAGAAATACCTTAATCAGAAATATAAATTTTAACTATAAAACTAGTTAGATCTAAATTTACATATCTTATATACAATTTAAGATCTAACTAATACATGCTTTGCATACATCTCACGTATCAAAAATTGATCTAATTAATATACTTTCAGATCTGATACATCATATGTAATATCTAAAAAATAAAATTTAAATTAAACTATTCAAAATTAAATCTATTCTAGATAAGTTACTGGAATAATTCTACAACTAGTCTAGGCATGCAACAGATCAATTTTATGGAAAAATTAAAATTTTATTTTTTATTTTTTGATCTGATTATAATACTTATAATATTAAAAAAATAGAAAATAAATTAAATTAAATTTATATTTTAATCTCATTAAAATATAAAACTTAAGACTGTTCATGGATTCAACTAATCCTAGTCTAGTCATGCATCTGATACATGTTAGATCTTCTTAGATTTAATTTTAAATATTTTGATTTTAGATCTTATCATATCTGATGTGATATCTAAAATATTTTAAATATTAGATAAATAAATATAAAAAATTAGATCTAAATTAGATCTGAAATAGAGCTAAAAATCTGGCTCTGATACCAGTTGAAGGAAAAACTGTCTTTTTTCTTTGTAGGATCTTCCAGATTTCATCAAATCTGGGGTGGAATAATTTAAAAATTTTATCCTATGCTATTTTAGATTTAATATCTATTAGATCAATTTTATTATCTGATATTTAAAATTTAAAATTAAATCTAAAAGTATGAGAAGTATAGACATACCTCAAGGGTAATCTGATTACCCTTTAGATGATCTCAGCACAGCCCGAGGTTCTGATGTAGCCACACAAGCGCCTGGCCTCTATCGATATCCACTCGAGCAGAACCTGAAACATCTTTTCCTCATAAATATATGCTCCAAAAGTTAGATCTCTATCTGATTTGGAAGTTCTTCAGAGCTCCTTCTGAAGTTGGAGCAGTAGCCTGTCGAAGATGTCCTGCAGTCTTTCTGTTCTACGCGTCACCACGCCTTTTCCTTGCACTAGATGAATGTCCAACTCCTTGGATGTGAAGAGTGGAGATAGGAGAGTAGGGAAGATGTAGAGATGAAGGGAGGGGGTGGCAGCTATGATGGTTTTTCACAAAACTTAAAAGCCTAGGTGCAGACAGGATTTATATAGACCCTACTGTGCTGCACAGTGCCACATCATTCGACCAATCAAAAAATTCTAATAAATTTTGAAAAAATTTTAATTGATGGAGTGATGTCATCTGATCACATCAGATAAGAACCTCCACCCTTTCTCCTATGTTGGTGCCAACTTTGGATAAGCACAAGCAAGGTGGCACCCAAGAGTCCATGTTGATCAAGACACCTTCCATCCTTATCCACTTGGGGTGCCCACTTTAATCCAATTGGGCTCACGCCATAATCTGATTATGGTACCCAATTCAATATAGATTTGGCATGTGGACACTCCACAAAAATCCTTTAATGAGCTCTCTTCAGTTTAAAACCCACATGTCAATATTTGACAGATGTCCTAAAATGAAATTGGCAGGTGACAGGAATTAGCAGGTACTTATCTTAAATTCATCTCATGAATTAAGACAAGCCTTTTTTGAGCTGGACAAGCTTCATTTAGACTAAGAGAAATCTTCACAAGATTTCTGGATGAGTCAAATCACATTTGGCTCAGTAAAGATAGAAAAGATTATACGAGGAGAAAGTTAGGCTCAATCGTGTGCTAGCACGATTTTTTTGAACCTAATTGGATCTTATCCAAATCAATTGGGTCAGCCCAATTGATGACATCCAGACCCTAATCCTTGATTGTGTGATCTAGTTAGGTTCAATTTCGTATTGTAATGAGACATGTCATGATCTCATCATCGACATCATTGAAACTCCTTTCAATGGATCAGAACTCTTCTGATTAGAATGATCGATCATCAATATCATTTTAATTACTTCCAAAATCCATCAGTTACACCTAGTAGTATATGGTGGCAACCCATCAGAACTAAAGACAAATCTCTCGGTGCAGCTACCTGTGTGATTGAGTTCCTCTATCATGAGTCCTGAATGAATTAAGATTAAGGTGAACTCGTCAAACCCAACATCAGTCATATGAATCAATCGATCGATCCGAGTTCGATGTGAAACTCCAATGGAAAATTCTTTTTTTATTATTTCACTCTGCTATGGCCATGGGCTTAAGGACTCGATCTTTCGATCATCATAAGACTACTCCTCTCATCTATCGAGGTTGATTGATCCCATCTTGGTGCAACCTAGTTCCTACAATGAATATGCTACAGCCAACATACACCTCAGGATTCTGAATGGCTAGGAGATCGAGTTATGGTGTAGTCAAACTATAACACACTCAAGGTGAACTGTCGATGCACCTCAGGTCAAAGAACTAGACACACAACTGCAGCATCAAGCTAGTCATCGATGAGAAGGTAGACTTCCTTATAACTGCTCGATATGATCACGTTCAGTACTCTCGTTCTCAATGAATACCTGTACTCTTACTCTAGTGTCTCCATACAGTAGACTCAAGATACATCTATCCTAAAGAAGCAATCATACACCAACCTTTCGAATCGATCACCATTTTCGTGATGATCCTATGGTCAGGAGCTATTTATGAGTTAGTTATGTAAATTCATGTCTTAAATTTTTAACTCTTAAAAATATTAATTGATATTCCTACTAACTCAAAGGATGTATCACAAGCACAATGTACACAATGTGATAGAAGAATAACCCATTTATTGATTTATAGTCAAAATTATAAATTTATCCTTAGATTTATACAGGAATGTGTCAGTCAATCTGGCATCTAGGGCACACATCTAATATGTATGTATGTATGTATATCTTTGGAAACTATTTTCTTTTTTGCCTTATCCTTCCTTGCTCCTCCAATCTCATCCATCCATTCTTCCTTGCTTCTTCATCTCATCTATCCATCTCCTAGCCCTTGTCCACATCAATAGTCCCACATTGAAAAAATATAAAAACTTTCTTCCTCCTAACACCTATAAATAAAGGTCAACGCCTCTACTCTTAAATATCTCTCTCCACACCATACCTCTTGTAGGGACCTACATGATAGATGGGAATACCCACCTTTTAAATTTTTTAGCCACCTTATTCCCACTTTCTTCTACCCTTCCAACACATGAGAAGGAGAATCAACTAGGGGGAGGTGTGAGAATCAGAAGAGGAGGAAGACTGCGAGAAGAGATCCTAATTAGGTGATTTTTTCTTTTATTTTCGGAGAGTAGATTGATTCTTTAAACTTTAATCTTGTATTTTTTCTTTCATATAATTAAATAATCTTGTAAGCTTTTGAATTTTAATAAATAAATTTTAATTTGCTTTCAAGATATTATGCTTAATGTTATATGTTGTTAATCTTTAAATAGTTTATGTGTTCGTTGAGATGGATTGTGATCGGGAGATACAGTCTATGCTTAGATGAAATAGGCTACCTTAAGGATCAACACAGATCTATTTGTTTGTTTGATTTAAGATTCTTCTTATGATTTAAGTTTGAATAGCTTATGCTTTAGGGAGATAAACCATGATCAGAAACCTGAGACATTTTCCTACTTGAGATCTTTTCCTATCTGATATCTTGTTAGATTGTTATTTTTCTGCAACTAGTTAATTTTCTGATCATCAATATTTTCTAAAACAAATCTTTCTCTATTTTATTCATCATTGTTTTACTACTATTTAACCTTATGATCCCTGTGGAATCGACACCCAATGCACCCTATACTACTGTTTTATTTATTTGCATCAGGGTATTTTATTTTTGATCACTCTCGTGATAAGAGCACATTAAAAATCATCTGTGTAAATCTAGATTTGCTGTAGAACTAGCCATTAAAGCTATCAGCCACAATCGAGTTGACTCAAGATCAAGTAGGGATCGACTCAAGCAATCTATGAGTCAGCTCAATAGAAACAGAAATCAACTTGAAGATTGGTCTATAAAATGTGATTTTCTATCTTTCCTAAGAGAGTTGACTTAAGGCCAAATAGAATTCGACTTGAGGTCTGACATTAAAAGTTCTGCATTCTGTGTGATTGAGAGAATCAACTCGACCAAAGTAGAGACCGACTCCTAGTCTATGCCACTTCACATATGCATGCCAGAGTCAACTTTTTGAAACTAAGAGGCAGCTCTTAATCTTTTCCTCTTGATTTTTTATAATGTGTTTTCACTATTTAGCTTTCTTTGGTTCCAAAACCTGTCATTTGATAATTGCTTTCAAGAATGATTTTAGCTTTCTAAAACATTCTTCACAAGAACTTCAACAACTGATTATTACAAAAATAAGTATTTAAATATTTTATATTTATCATAATCAATCCTTGGATCAATATAATTTTTTTCTCTTTTAAAATTATTTTTAAGCAAAAATTTACTTAATTCTTCATACTAAGTGCGGGTTGCTTATTTTAATCCATACAAAGCTTTATTTAGTTTAAAAATATGGTTTGAAAATTTATGATTTTCAAAACCAGGAGGCAGTTCAATATAAACTTTTTCTACAATATATCCATTCAAAATATCCACTTTTAACATCCATTTCAAAGGGTTTGAAATTTATATAGCAAGCAAATGTAAGAAGTAACCTAATATTTTTTTAATCTAGCTACTAATATAAAAGTTTCTTCAAAATCAATACCTTATTCTTGATTCTACCCTTGTGCCACTAACCTAGTCTTACTCCTAACTAAATTTTCTTGTTTATTTATATTCCAATTATTTTAGCTGGGTTTACAATCAACCTAGATTATTTTGCATAGGTTCACCAACTAAAACCATCTCAACTAAGTCTCTCAAGGCTTAGTTAATACAACCATCCAATTTAGGACTTGGGCAAACCTCTCCCATAAGTTTCCATCATAAGAACTTTTAAAGAAACTAAGGAATATAAGAAGGGATTGAGTTAAATGACCTATTTCTTAGGAAGAAAAAACTCATTGTAGCTCAATTGAAGTCAAAGTAGATTGCTCTTTAATGCTTGACTACTTCTCTGTAATGCATACGTGGCTCATGAATGACTACTAAATATGTACTTAGGGATACTTAATCAGTAAATACTCTTAATTTCTCTTAAAAAATTGAATGCACTCTTGAATGATGATTGGTGTGCTCTAAGATTTTAATTCACTATTCACTACTTTTATCTTGCTTCCTAATTTGATTTCATATCTTTTATAGGTTTAATTTTGGTTGGAAATAATAATCTAGCCATTATGGAAGCCAAAATGGACATTGGAGTTGAGTTTTGCCCATTAGAAGTTGTCAGAGAAACTAGCTGTTAGGCTGTCACTTGTAGAGTAGCTGACATGTTTGTTTTAGGGTGGACTCGTTTCACTCTCAAGTCAGCTTATGAAAACTGCATTTTTGGTCATTCTCTATCTTTTATTTTGGTGTTGGCTCATGTAGAACCAAGAGTCGACTCATTAACCCCTAAATTTTGGGCACTCTCTATGCTTTGCCTGTGGTCACTCGAGAATCAGCTCTTGCAGAACTTGGGGTCGACTCATGAAGCATGCCTGTTTCTTCCAACATACCGGAGTTGACTTATAGATTTTTGGTAGTCAACTTGAGAGACCTTCAAAAATATGGGTTCTTTGTATCTATCTATGGTCATTCAGGGTTAACTTGTAGTATTAGGAATCGACTCCTAAAAGCTAAAACTTGTAAAATTTATCTTAGAAATCCTTTTGACTTGGCTTATTTGAGAGGCTTCCTTTATTAAGTGGATTATTTTGATTTCATGAGAAGTCCTACAACCATTTTTAAAGTACTTTATTGGTAACATTTGTACACAAATATTTTTATTATCACCAAAATCAAAGCCTTGGATCAGTAATCACATAGAGGCCTAATAAGTCATATATTTTTACATTTATTTATGGTACTAACATCTTGTAAAAAATCTAATTTCATAAATAAATTAATTTTTTTATAAAAATAAATAATTTAAAAAAAATATAAAATTAGAACATATTTATGAAAAATAGATGTCACGCTAATTGAGCAATTTAAGCATCAAAATAATGGAGAATTAATGAGTAATTTAATGCATATTTTTTTTATTTTTCAGGCACAAAATCAAAGCAAAAATTTAGCTAAAATACTCTAAAAAATATTTAAAATAGCCTTCGATATACGATGGATCGGCCACTCGATCCACAGATTCAAGGGTGCGGTCCACAGAATTTCACGCAGCACACGATGCAGTCTACGATGGATGATTCATTTTTGTACGATCAGATGGTAGAGATCGCTCCAAATACAAGATCGAACGGCTGAGATCATATTATCCCATGTCCAGCAGTGGTGGCTCACTTTCAGTGCGCAATTCAACGATCCAAATTGATTTGAAGCGAGATTCAATGGCTGCTATTCATTGCTAGCTGAGAACTAAATGAAGAAGAAATCTAATGCACCATTCAATGGTTGAAAAACTATCTATCACACGATCCAATGGCCAGAAGCATTTTCGACTATGAATAGGAGAGATTGAGCACGATCCGATGGTCGAAAATAAATCAAACATATGATCGAATGGCCAGCATTGATCCTAATTGAGAGAAGGATTTAAACACTGATTTATGGGCTGATCTAGATGATCCAAATGTAATCCAACAGCCAGAATTAATAAATATGGATATAATATGAATTTTAAGGATTTTAGGACTCCTTTTATTATCAGAAAAAGATGAAAATTTATCTATAAATAGGAGGTCAAGGAATAAGAGAGGAGAGTAGAGAAAATCAATAGAAAAATAAAAAATAAATAAAAAAAATTAGATAGATTTAGAGATTCAAGAGAAAAAAGAAGAGAAGTCGGTTCGCTCCATGGAGTATGAAAAAAGAGAGATCGTCAATCATCTTCCCGACGAGACTACACCGATCAACTTCAGATCTTTGTTATAGTTTTATTTTATTTTATTATTATTTTAAATTTTTTATACTAAAATTTTAATTTTAATTAATATAAAATTTATCTTATTATATTTTTAAATTTTTATCTTTTATTTTTATTGCAAGTAGATGCTAAGATCTAGTTAGTAGATCTTAGTACCAATTTATTTTATGTACTTTAAATTTTTATTATTTATTTTTATTACAAGTAGAAGCTAGGACCTAAATAGCAAATCTTAGTATCTGATTTATTTTTTATACTTTTAATTTTTATTTTCTGATTAAAATTACTTTCATCAAATTTTTTTTTATAAAATCAAAGATTTCAACTGAAAGTACTATCTTCTCTATGGATTCAACCCGACTCACTACTTTCTATGTATTTTTAATTTTTTTTACAAAGTCAGAATTAATTTGATAATCTTGATATCCTAACGACAATATCACGACTCTATCAATTTTTGGTGCCGTTGCTGGAGAAGGCATCAATTTTAATATTTATTTTTTTGATTTTTTTATGAATATAGCTTTTAACTTTTTTATTTTTTTATCTTTTTGTAGAAAAAAAAGAGAAGAAAAGAAGGGTGAAATATTTCAATTTGATGAGATCAATCCTAACCCTAACTCTAACTTTTTTTTTAATATTAATTATTATTTTTTTCAAATAAATCTAAAATTTACCTATATAAACCTAATAAAAATCACATGACAAGAGTAGAAACTTAATTGTTTAGAAGTATTCATCATCTTAGATTTACTTTTGGTGATCACTAGAGATAAGGTAAGTTTTCAAGTTTGATTAGTTTCATGCATCTAATTTAGTTGCATAGAACCCCTTATTTGAAATTGGTTGTGGATATTCATCTCAAATCAACTTAAGGGCACCACCCATTAATAAGATAAGGTAGAGATTTTTTCATCCTTTCTTAGCCCAAAAATCACCAACCAGCATCCCACATTAACACAAGCCTAATTAAAATTCAGTAGATGTTGGCCCCTAGGATCAATTGAGTTCAATTTGAGTATTGTGGTGAAGTCAAGTGCAAAGTAAGTTTGGACTCACCCCTAAAACTAGTGTCTAAGGTAAAAGATTACAAAGACTAAGCCTAAGTGGACTCGTGGTTATTTAATTGGTTCTGTTAGTTTACCTGGCCAATCCAATTGGTATCTAAGGCAAGCAATGGGGGGACCCCCATGACCCCACCTCTTACCTAGCTAGTTGAAGGAAGTAAGAACAAACCCAACTTGCATCTAGGTCTAAGAAATCTATAGGTGTATAGGTTTAATTGCTTGCTAACTTGATTAACACTTAACCACAGCCAATTCTTCCACTAATTCTTCACATCTATTGTCTTTAGGTCTAGGGCTTTCTAAAGTTCTCATCTTTAGAACTTCTCTCTTTCTTTCTCTTCTTTTTTCTTTCTCCCTCTTCTTAAAAAAGAAAAATCTGAACCACACACATTAGGGTTTGTGCTAGTTTATGCATGGTAAAAGATTTTTTCTGACCTGGTTGAATCGAATTATGAAATTGAATGGCTGATCCATGTTAAACCCGATAATCAAATGACTAAAAACTTAGAGAACCACCTAGGCAGATGAAGAAATATTTTATTCCTTCCACCTATAACCCATCGATGTTTCCATCATTCTATGGATCAAATATTCAGACTTTAGTCCTATGGCTGATTTGAACCTGATAGCCTAAAAATTAGATAAAGTCGATCTTCTTATCGATAAATTTTTAATCCTAAGTCAACAATCTCCTACACAATATACACCACCTTTCAATTATCAAGGGATTTATTTTATCTGTGCTAGCCCAGCCTATCATGTGAGTGAATATTCCATGGCTGCACAGTTTTCAGCTTTCATCCAAACTAAGTTCAAGCTACCAAGGTTACTCCAAGTCTGTCAATGACCCATTCTCCAACACATATAATCCAGGTTGGAGGAACCATCCCAATTTTTTTTGGAGACCTTAATAGACTTAGGCCCAAATCCAAATTCTTCCTATGCATAACTTTCAAAATAGACCCTAATATCATAACTATGTGATAAGTGGTATATTTTTGTATTTATTGAAGATATTTTTGGTAATTTATGGTGCTAACATCTTCTTAAAAACCTAATTTTATGAATAAATTAAATTTTTTTGTAAAAATAAATAATTTTAAAAAAAATAAAATTAGAACATATTTATGAAAAATAGATGTTAATTTAATTAAGCAATTTAAGCATCAAAATGATAAAAATTTTTAAAAAATTTAATGCATATTTTTTTCTATTTTTCAAGTAAAAAATCAGACTAAAAATAGAGCCAAAATATCCTAAAAAATAAAAAATATTACCTTCAGTGCATGATGGACTGGTCGCTCGGTCCACAGAGCCAGGGCACGGTCTACGAGAATAGTTATGCAGTCCACAGGCACGGTTTACAGTGAGAAAGAGATCCTGGGCGCGATCCAATGATTGAGATTTAATCCAACTTAGATCCAACGGCAGTTGTTCATTGTCGGTTTATAAGAGGACTCTTTTGCGTGATCCGACGGTCCAGAAGTAATCCATCACGCGATCCAACAACTGTTATCACTCCTGACTTTGAATAGAACTCTTTTGCATGATCCGATGGCCCAAAATGAATCCCAGGCACGATCGGATGGCTGTGGTTCGATCCGACTTTGATAAGGATTAAAATGGCTGATTTTTTATCAGATCTGAACGATTTAAGCTCCATCCGATGGCCAAAAATATTCCTAAGGGGATTAATATGATTTCTAAAGATTTTAGGACTCTTTTTTCTACCAAAAAATTATAAAAAATTTATCTATAAATAGGAGATCCGAGAATAAGCTTTGGGAGAAGAAAAATTAAGTAGAAAGTGTAGAAAAAAATTAAAAAAAAATTAAATAGCTTTAGGGACCAAAGAAAAAGAAGGAGAGAAGTCGGTTCGCTCTACGGAGTATGACGGAAGATGGAGAGGTCATCAACCATCTTTCCAACGAGGCTTGGCTGATCAACTTTAGATCCTTATTACAATTTTATTTTTATTTTATTTTATTATTTTTTTAAATTTTTTGTACTTAAATTTTAATTTTAATTAATGTAAAATTTATTTTTTGTACTTTAAATTTTATCTTTTATTTTTTGCATGTAGATGCTAGGATCTAATTAGTAGATCTTAGTATCAATTTATTTTTATGCTTTTTAAATTTTTATTATTTATTTTTATTGCAAGTAGATGTTAGGATCTAGTTAGTAGATCTTAGTTCTAATTTATTTTTTACACTTTTAATTTTTATTTTCTGACTTAAATTACTTTCTCCAAAATTTTATTTTCTTTTTGTAAAATTAAAGATTTCAAATCAAAATCCTACCTTCTCTATGGATTCGACCTGACTCACTACTTTCTACATATTTTTAATTTTTATTGAAGTTAAAATTTGATTGATAATCATGGTGTCTTAATGCCAACATCGCGATCATATCAATTTTTGGCGTCGTTGTCGGAGAAGACACTAATTTTAATGTTTAATTTCTTTGGTTTTCTTATGACTATTGCTTACTAACTTTTTTATCTTTTTACAAAAAAAAATTCAAAAATTAAAAAAAAAAGAGAAATAGAAAGCTTCCAAGTTGGTGAGATTAATCCTAACCCTAGCCTTAACTATTTTTTTAGTATTAATTACTATTTTTTTAATTAACCTAAAATTCATCCACATAAACCTAAATAAAATTGTATGATAAGATTAGAAACTTAATTTTTAGGAGCATTCATCATTGTAGATTTATTTTTGGTGATTGCTGGAGACAAGGTAAGCTTTCAAGTTTTATTAGTTTCATGCATCTAATTTAGTTGCATAGAACCCCTTATTTGAAATTGGTTGTGCATATTCATCACAAATCAATTTAAGGCAACACCCATAACAAGATAAGGTGGGATTTCATCACCCTCCCTTGGCCCAAAAACAACCAACCAGCATCCCACATTAACCCTAGCCTAACTAAAATCAAGTAGACATTGGCCCCTAGTATTAATCGAGTTCAGTTCTGAGTATTGTAGTCAAGTCAAGTGCAAAATAAGTCCAGACTCACTCTTGAAACTGATGTCTAAGGCTAGAGGTTATAAAGGCTCAGCCTAAGTAGATTTGTGATTATTTAATTAGTTCCATTAGCTTACCTGGCCAATTCAATTGGTGTCTAAGACAAGCAACGGGGGACCCCCACGATCCCACCTCTTACCTGGCTAGTTGAAAGAAGTGAGAACAAACTCAATTTATATTTAAACTAAGCCACTCTACATCAAACTGTTAGGTCTAGGAAACCCATAGGTGTCTAGGTTTAATTATTTACTAACTTGATTATAATTAACACTAAACCATAACTAATTCTTCCCACCTTATGTATCTAGGTCTAGAGCTCTTTCTTTCTTCTCTCTCCTTTTTCTCTTAAAAAAAATGAAATAAAAACAAAACTTGAATCATACATTAGGGTTTGCACTGGTATATGCAAGGTAGAAGATCTCTCTATTCTGACCTAGTTGAACCCAATCCTGAGATTGAACGGTTGATTCACATTAAACCTGAAAATCAAATGGTTGGAGATCCTAGAGAACCACATAAGCAGATGAAGGAATATTTTATTCTTTCCACCTATAACCCATCAACTTGTATCCACTTACCTGATATCCCTACAAGCCACTATGAGATTAAGTCGACCACAATCCAGATGCTCCCGTCTTTCTATGGGAATACTAATGAAGATCCTTACAAGCATCTAGATGAGTTCTTAAAAATTTATTCCACGATAAAATTTAAAATTTTACTGATGATGCACTTAGATTGACCTTATGCCCCTTCTCACTTAAAGACAAAGCCAAGTACTGGCTTGGCACAATAGGGAGACCAATCCAAACTTGGGCTGAAATGCAGCATGAGTTTCTTAAGAAATTCTATCCCATAGGTCGAACCAACACCATGAGGCGAGCCATCACTGGATTTGCTCAGCTTCCAGAGGAACAAATTCATGAATCATGGGAGAGACTTAAGAAACTTCTTAGAAAATGCCCACACCATGGTCTATCTAAGTGGCAAATTGTTCAAGCTTTTTATGAAGGTTTAGGTGACCAATACAGATAGATGGTAGATGCATCTTGTGAGGGTGCATTCATGAGTAAAAGTGAGGATGAAGCTACACTTTATTTGAAACTTTGAGTGAAAATTCAATCAATCATACTTCATTATCCTCCTACGAAAGATCAATCCCTCACCAAAAGTGGGCAGGAATTTTTTAGATCAAGCAAACATACTCTAGTCCCAAGGCTGATCTGAACCTAATAGTCCAAAGATTAGATAAAGTCGACCTTCTTGCCCAAAAATTTGATCAGTTCCTAGCATTAGGTCAACAATCTCCTGCACAATACACACCACCACCTAATTATCAAGAGATTTATTCTATCTGTGCTAGCCTGACCCATCATGTGAGCGAATATCCCACGGCTTACAGTTTCTATCTTTCATTCAAAAACAAGTTCAAGCTGCCCAAGGTTACTCCAAACCTATCAATGATCCATTCTCCAACACATATAATTCAGGCTCGAGGAACCATCCTAATTTTTTTTGGAGACCCCAACAGACTCAGGCTCAACCCAAATTCTTTCTTTCTAAAACTTTCAGAATAGGCCCAAATACCAAAATTATACTTATAATAGTGGTCAGCCTACTCAGCTATCCTTTACAATCAACCGTCATACCTACCTCCTCAACAGATCAATCTAGCTGATGATAGATTCAACCAACTTCAACAAATGATTATGACCCAAAAAATCCCTCATCAGGTTAGAAGCACAAATAGATTAATTAACTAAGTCTATCATGAGGAGAGAACTAGGTCAATTGCCAAACGAACCAATACCGAATTTTAAAAATGACCCACCCATCCACCAACTACCTGGACCAAGTCATCAATCCAATGTCCCACCTAAGAATCCTCAATTTGAAATTGATATAGTAATCTCTGAGCTTACAAGAGATATAATTCTTAAGGACTCATACCAAGATTAGATGAGTGAGGCTAGTACTAATGCTAGCCGAAATATAAATTTGAAAGAACATGTTAGTATTGGACTAATCTGATAGAAGAATCTGAGCTCAAAATTGATATGAGAAGATAGCAGATGAGTTACCTGAGATATATTCATCAAAAATTTTGTTTGCTTCAGCTTTAGAAATCGATTATTTTTCTTTAGAATCACAATCCCCTCCAGAATTGAAATTGCCTTGATCACATCTGAATATGCATATTTAAAATCAAAAGACACCCTTTCAGCACCCATTACTTCAAACTCAATTCCTAACCTAAAAACTCAAATCATGAGCATTTTAGAAGAACAAATAGGAGAAATTCTTGATAAATAAGGGTCTGTGAATGGATTTGTGAACTATCTTTCTAAAATTAAGAACGAAGATGTGAACTACTTTCTAAAGATTGATAATAAAATATTAAAATTTATTATAGACCATCTTTTTGAGATTGGCAATTCAAAATCATTAGAATTTATCAATCCAATATTCAACACGGGATAGGTGAGAGAATCAGCATGGTCTGACTGAAGACAGTAAACTTAGTGCTTCCTGAGAGGCAACCCAGTATTCAATTTTCAGTTTTGTGCTGTTTGCTATCTTTTGCATTTTATTCAGGATAATCGAGTCTTGCTTTGTATCTTTTATAGGGATCTGAAAATAATCTTGGCTAAGTTGAGAGGAGAATCAATTTTGAAAAGACTTATGGATCAGGTGATATCTCTCATTTTCTTTCTCTTTACATGCACCGTTCATTTTTTCTACTCCATTGAGGATAATGTTGATTAAGTTGGAGAGAGAATAAAAAAATTTTTTAAAAATTTTTTAAGTCCTCAAGTAAGTTAGTATTTAGTATTTAAGCATCTAATTATACTTAAAAATTAAGTTAAACCAAGCATTTTTAAAAGAAAATTGATGTACAAATCAGAGAGTTTGTGAGATATTGAGGGATCAAGTATTAAGAAAACTCAATAAAGAGTTAAGTTTAGAACTTAAATAGTTTTCTTTGAGCATTTCTAAATTTTTCTACCAACATCAAAGAAGAGTTTACTTCTTATGGCTTGTGTAAAGTAACTATATGTTTCTTCATATATTCAAAAAAAAAAATTTAAGTACTTCATGCTGAGTAACTGGGCCTCTTTGCCTAAGCAAGCATTGAGTTTCGCATCAAAAGGTATGAAGGGAAAGAAGCTTTATTGTAAAGCTAGTTTTAACTCGTAGCCTATTTGATTCGAGCAAATAAGTTTGAGGGTATTTTATACCTAGTGTCCTAAAGTCATCTGGTTCGGGAGTCATTGACTGAAAACTCGCTACATGGGTCAAACAGAAAGCTTAAGAGGTTAAGACACTCAATAGCAGTACAATATTTAAAAAATAAGAGAGAAAAAAAATCAATCAATAAATGAAGGATGGAAGTAACAATATACTTGTCCATATGAAGGTGAATGATTTGGAGATAAAGGTAGGGATAATTTGAAAAATTCAGAAAAAATTTAGTATTCTTAGTTTAACTCTCATATTAACTAGTATTAATACCCCAATGACATATCTCATTCACACTCTACGGAACATCAGTGGTTCTTTTGAAAATTATTTGATGAAATTTAAAATTTTAAGTTAAACGATACTTAATTCTAAATTCTTTCTTTACTTGAGGACGAGCAAAGTTCAAATTAGAGAGTGTGATAAGTGGTATATTTTTATATTTATTAAAGATATTTTTGATAATTTATGGTGCTAACATCTTCTTAAAAATCTAATTTTATGAATAAATTGAGTTTTTTATAAAAATAAATAATTTAAAAAAAATATAAAATTAGAGCATATTTATGAAAAATAGATATTAATTTAATTAAGTAATTTAAGCATCAAAATGATGAAAAATTTTTAAAAAATTTAATGCATACTTTTTTCTATTTTTCAGGCAAAAAATCGGATAAAAAATCGAGCCAAAATATCCTAAAAATAAAAAATATTACCTTTGATGCACGGTGGACCGATCGCTCGCTCCACAGAGCCAAGGTGCGGTCTATGGGAATAGTTATGCGGTCCATAGGTGCGGTTCACAGCGAGAGAAAGATCTTGAGCACGATCCAACAGCTGAGATTTAATCTAACTTAGCTCCAACGGCAGTTGTTCATTGCCGGTTTATAAGAGGACTCTTTTGTGCGATCCGATGGCCCAGAAGCAATCCATCATACGATCCAACGGCTGTTATTACTCTCAACTTTGAATAGAACTCTTTTGCACGATCCGACGGCCCAGAACCAATCTCAGGTGCGATCGAACGGCTGTGGTTCGATCCGACTTTGATAAGGATTAAAATGGTTCATTTTTTATCAGATCTGAGCGGTTTAAGCTCCATTCGATGGCCAGGAATATTTCTAAGGGGATTAATATGATTTCTAAAGGTTTTAGGACTCCTTTTCCTACCAAAAAATTATAAAAAATTTATCTATAAATAAGAGGTCTGAGAATAAGCTTTGGAAGAAGAAAAATTGAGTAGAAAGTATAGAAAAAAATAGAAAAAAAATTAAATACCTTTAGGGACCAAAGAAAAAGAAGGAAAGAAGTCGGTTCACTCTAGGGAGTACGACGAAAGATAGAGAGATCATCAACCATCTTTTCGATGATGCTTGGCTGATCAACTTCAGATCTTTGTTATAGTTTTATTTTTATTTTATTTTATTATTATTTTTTAATTTTTTTATACTTAAATTTTAATTTTAATTAATGTAAAATTTATTTTTCTACACTTTAAATTCTTATCTTTTATTTTTTGCACATAGATGTTAGGATCTAATTAGTAGATCTTAGTATCCAATTTATTTTTTGCACTTTTAATTTTTATTTTTCGACTTAAATTGCTTTCTCCAAAATTTTATTTTTTTTTTGTAAAATCAAAGATTTCAAATCAAAATCCTGCCTTCTCTGTAGATTCGACCCAACTCACTACTTTCTAAATATTTTTAATTTTCATTGAAGTTGAAATTTGATTGATAATCATGGTGTCCTAACGACAACATTGCGATCGTATCACTATGCCTATAATAGAGGTCAGCCTGGTCAGCCTACCCAGCCATCCTATTACAATCAGCCTTCATACCCACCTCCTGAATAGGCTCCTCTAGTGGATGATAGATTTAGCCAACTTCAATAAATGATTATGACCCAACAGCAATCCATCGTCAGACTTGAAGCACAAATAGGTCAGTTAGTTGAGTCTTCCATGAAAAGAGAACTAAGTCAATTGCTGAGCCAACCAATATCAAATTTCAAAAATAATGCACCCATCCACCAACCACCTAGATCTAGTCATCAATCTAATGTCCCACCTAAGAATCTTTAATTTAAAAATAATAAAGTAATTTCTAAACTTAGAAGTGATAGGATTCTTAAGGATCCATATCAAGATCAGATGAGAGAAGCTAGTACTGATGCTAGCCAAAATGTGAACTTAAAAGAAGAGGTTAGTACTGAGACAACCACATAGAAGAATCTAAGTTTAGAATAGGTACTGATGCTGGTTCCAGTTTGAGTGAGAAAGATAAAGAAAAGAAGAGAGCAGATGAGTTATCCGAGATATATAAACCAAGAGTTTCATTTTCTTCAACCCTAAAAGTTGGTTCTTTCTTTCTTGAATCACCACCTCCTCCAGAACTGAAGTCACCCTTGGTCACACCTGAGTATGTATGTTTAGAATCAAGTGACACCCTTCCAGCACCCATTGCATCGAACTCAACTCCTAATCCAAAAACTCAATTCATGAGTATTTTAGAAGAACAAATAGAAGAAATGCTCAACAAATAAGGGTCTATGAATGGGTTTGTAAATTATCTTCCTAAAATTAAGAATAGGGATGTGAACTACTTTCTAAGGATTGACAACAAGATATTAAAATTTATCATAGGCCATCTTCCTGAGATTGGCAATCCAAAATCATTAAAATTTATCAATTCAATATTCGACATGGGGGAGGTGAAAGAATCGGCATAGTCTGGCTGAAGATGGTAAACTTAGCATTTTCTGGAAGGCAACCTAATTTTAATTTTAATTTTTTGATATCTTTTGCATTTTATTTAGGTTAATCGAGTCTTACTTAGTATCCTTTGTAGGGATTTGAAGATAATATTGACTAAGTTGGGGCAAGAGCTTTTGGATTTGTACCTTAGAAGCCAATTGTTGGTTGACACATTATGTAATTCTAGGATCTAAACTTATACTTGTAATCTTTTTATTATTAATAAAAAACTTTTTCATTCCAACCATGTTTGTGTCTATGATTTATCCTAGAAATTAACAAAGATGATTTTTATATATTTTTAAAGAGTTAAAAATTTGAGATATATATTAATTAGTAGTTAATTTTTAAATACTCTCGATCAAAGAATCATCACAGAGGATAGTGATCAATCCATTTGAGATCTGTGCATGGTTCACCTCCCTTTTAGACAAATAAGTCTCGGATCTACGGTATAAAGACACTCGATGAAGGTGCAGATGGTTGTTAAAAAATAACTTACATTGAGTGTGACCAACATGAGAACCACATAGATATCTACTCACTCGTCAGTGATCTTCTCGATACTACAGTGGTGTGAGTAGTCCTTTGACCTATGGTACCATTGGCTATTCACAGTGAGGCTACTGAGTTTGACTGCACGTTCCCTTGATCCCTAGCCATTTGGATTCTTGCTGTGTATGTTGGCTTCAGTAGGTTCAGGTTCGCTATTTGGAATAGGATGCACCTAGATGAAATCTATCAATCTTAGTAGAAAAGAAGAAGTCTTATGTGATTTACGAGACTGAGTTCAGAAAGTCTTTGACCAAAGCAAGTGTGAATACTAAAAAAAATTTCTACGAGATTCATAAATGAACTCGAGTCGAGCCAATCTAGCACATGACTAACGATGGAGTCTGACGAGTTCTCCATGACCTCCATCAAATCAAGACTCATGATAGAAGGACTGAATCATACGATAACTGCACCTAAGAGTTTATACTTTCATTCTACTAGGTTGCCACTACATACTGCTAGGTGTCACTGGGAGATTGTGAGACTTATCAAGCATCATCTTGATGATCGATGGCCCTCGAAGGGTAGAATTAGAAATATTTCAATCTATCAAAAAGAGTTTCGATGATATTATGATGGAGATCATAATATATTTCACTATCAGATAGAATAAAACTTATGGGGTCACATATTAAGAAATTTAATCTCAAATTTATCAATTAAACTTATGAAGTTTCAATTGGATTAAGATTTATTGAAATCCTATTAGGTTTATGAGAACCATGCTAGCACATGGTTAAACCCAATTCTTCTCAAAACTTTGATTTGATCAAGTCTATAGCCTTGAATCTAACCTAAATCTATTTGAATTTAATTGAGCTCTTAATTATGAGCCCAAGAGGATTTGATTAAGTCAATTAATTGTATAATTATCCTAACATTATCTCTTCTTTATCTCCTAATTATCTCTAAGTGTGCATGTGGAATAGATGGAAGATTGGGTGGCACCTTCCTTCTCTTTTGGAAAGAATTAGGTGCCAAATCCTAGAAGGACCCGCCCCCTCTTATATGGCATGACGTGGAGGAGAGAGAGTGGGACACGTCCTTCTCATATTTGGTTAGAAATCCTTTTGTGGGGCACCAAGAGTTGGCGTCCCAACTACCTGACATGTATTCCTATGACGCCTCTTGTATATGCTTAAAGGAGCTGATCATATAGCATTTATATCTGATTTTAATTAAAATAAATCAAATTAAAAAGATAGAAGATTCTTATGAGATAAGGATCTAATTTTTTAAGATAATTGGATTCTTATTATGTGTCAGGATAGTGCCTATATAAAGGGTATGTCTCTAGGGTTTCTAGCTAATTGATTTTTAATAAAAAATCTCTCTCTCTCTCTCCCTTCTCCATAACTCCTCTCCTCTCTCTCTTCTCTTCCACGCCCAAGAGTTGGGTGTCCCCTTTTTTTCACACATCAAGAGGTGCTGCTTTGTCTTCAAGAGTGAAGATCGAGGAGAAGAAGAAGAAGACTACTGATCAAGGAGTTGATCCCGTAGTCCAGATCAAGATATTGATCAAAGTACTCAAGGCTAAGATTCTTCTTGAGAAGAAGAGTCTTTTATTAGAAGAAATTAATTCAAGATTGATCCTGATGGATATCCGTAAAGATCGGACACGTGTGCAGCTCGAGCATCTACGAATCCATAATCATTAGAAGCGATGAAAATCTACCCATGCTAAGATAATGAGATCTGATCTCATTTTTATTTTTAAATTTTAGATTATATATATGTGTTTTCTTCTAAGCTTGGATAGGATTAGATTTGATCTCTTGCATGTGGAGTTAAAGAGTTTAACTCATTTTATTTTTTGCTGTGTATTTCAAAAGTTTTGAAATCTACACATGCTGCCTATCTAATTTTCTAACAGTGGTATCAGAGCCACAAATTTTTGAAAACACATATGATCTAATTTTTAGATTAAATTTAAAAATTTTAATGATTTAAAATCAATTTTATGCTGATATAAGGTTGTCCTGGTATAGGGTTTACCCCCTATATTGCAAAGATTGTCCTAGCACAAGATTGATCGATTTTGAAAATTATTTTTAAAATAATTAAATTAAATCTTTTAGATCTAAAAATTAGCATATGTGATATGTTTAATTTATGATTAGATCTGAGATTAGAATGATTAAAAATTTACATCAAACTGATATAAGGTTATCCTGATATAGGGTTTACCTCCTATATTGTAAAGATTATCCTAGTTTGATGTGAATCGATTTTTAAAAAAATATTTTCAAAATATTTTAATTCTTATTTTAGATCTAATTTTATATATATTTGATATATATAAATTTAGTTTTAAAACTAAAATTTGATGTATATGTGATATATTTTTATTTAGATCTGAACTACATATATTTGATATATAAAACTAGGTTTAGATCTGAAACAGTTTCAAGATCATAAGCCATTAATTGCATATAATGAAATATAATCTAAAAATTATTTTTAGATATGAAATCATGTAGTTGTATATGGGTATGGGATGAACAAATTAGGTCAAGTGACCAAACTACAATTAGAGCCTAATTGATTAGATCAGTCTAGAAACCATTCAATTTTGAGCAGTTGATTGAACCTAATCAATGGATAATTAGGATAAGATCAAAGGGGCTCAAAATTGAGTTTAGTTATAGTTAGTTGCATCGATTCATATTTTGATATAAATTGATTGACTCAAGATCGAATTTGGCTTAGTGGTTCGGGCCAATTTCAATAGATTAACCTAATCGATTCTAATCGGCGCATTTAATGTCTAAGGCAAGTATTTAGATAGTGGTTATTTAATTGATTCCATTATCTGATTTGACCAATTTTGATTGGTATTTAGAAAAAGCAACAGGGACATCCTCATGCATCTTAACTTACCTGACCATCTTGGGAGATTCAGTTTTGTGTTAGGTTACTTGTTGACTCGAGTTCACCCATGCTGACTAGGATAGTTAGACATATTGATGTGTTGACCTAATTTAATTAGTCGGATGTCAGATCTACTGATTTAGAAGAAACTTAAATCTAAATTTTTTCATTAAATATTAAGTCTAGAGGTCTTCCATCATTGTAGAGATGCGGGTGTCTTCTTGGCATTGATCGTTCTAGGCTGGTTACAGTAGTTCGATTGCATCGAGAAGGTACAACCACTCTATTAAAATTTAATATCCTGAGGTAGAGATGGGGTTGGGCCTAATAATTGTTAAGTGAGGGTTCCAATGATGGTTGTGTGCTCGTTGGTGAACGATGGGTCTAATTTAACTAAAAAATATGCCAATAATTGTTAGGTGAGGTCACAAGACTTAAAGACCAAGCTCACTGCATCTTGCTTAATGAAGTAATGGATAAAATATTGTCCACTCATTGATCTGTACTCATCAATAACTGTTAGGTGAGGTGTGTATAGATTAATGGGACCGTAGTATCCACTTGAAACTGATCGCATATAGACTTCCATTTTTCCATCCGATGAGTTTGGAAGATTCGAGGAAATAGTGAGAGTCTTTGTTTATTTTTTAAGTTTCTAGAATAAACAATCTTATAAGTATTAAATCTAACTAAAAACTATTATCTCTATAGATAATCATGTCGAGTTCAAATCTTTTAGCCCAAATTCTCGATACAAATAGATTGACCGATACCAATTACAAAGACTCACTACAAAATAGGTTATTAGCGATAAAAAATTTTATCGCTAATAAGTGATTTTCGTCGCTAATATGTATTAGTAATGAAATTTTCATCACTAATTTTTCATTGCAAATAGTCCCATCATTGATAATATTTTATGATGAAAAAAATATTTTATCACTAATAAAGGATATTTGCGACAAATACTTTTCATCGTTAAAAAAAATTAGACAAAAAAATTTAATCTAAAAAATAAATATTTGTGATAAAAAAAATCATTGGTGATAAATAAAAAATTAATAGTGATGAAATTATTTTCATCACTATTACTTCCAAAAGTTTTAGCAATAAAAAATTTACATCATAAAAATATTTTTATAATAAAAATAATTCATCACTATTAATTTAATAAAAAATAAATAAAATTGAATAATATTAATGATGAAAACTTTCATCACAAATAAGATAATTTTTGATAGAAATTTATGTCGCTAATAATTATTTATGATGAAAAAATATTCATCACTGTTAATTATATATTTATTAATAAATTAAGTTGTGTTAGTAAAATATTTTTGATGATGAATATTTCATCAAAAATAATTCCATCATTAATAATTTAGTCATATTTTTTAAAAAAAATTATGAATATATATTTTAAATTTATATGTATAATATTTTTTATAAATTAAAAAAATAAAAATAAAAAATTTACATAATCAAATGATAAATAAATTTTATTATTTTATTATATTAAATTAAAATTATAAGATGTTTGAAATAAAAAAAGTACATCAATAAGCCATCAAATATTGACATCTGAAGAATGAGCTGGAGATGGGGAGCGCTCGACGGAGCTCAGATCGACGATGGTGCTCGAATCGGCCTACTACTGTCTCATCAACTGTATCATCTGCTCCATCTACATCATCTGCTCCATCATCTGGATCTGAAAGTATTGATAGTCATCGATGCATGTAGCCAACTCCTGAGCTCACTTCGATCCTTGACAGGCTGCCTCTGCTCTCCGTTAGCTGAGCTTGGCATGCAGAATGGATCTCAGCCCTAGATGATCGTGAAGATGAGGGAGTAGTGATCTCATGTCTTAGACCCCTAACATAACAGAGTCTCATACCGAGCACCCGATCACAAATCTCATCATCTATGGGTGCGATCGAGCCCTCAGGGGTAGGTTGGAATCTCATGTCGAGCATACGATCTTGAAAATAAAAATTAGAGTTATTTTAATTTTTTAATAAAAATTAAATTATGAAAAAAAAATAATTGAAAAAATTTACAAAGAGCTCCTTGCACCCCATTATCCACTCCTCCGACTGTCGCTGGTGGGTCCGCTGGTAGATAATGATCCTACCAAGAAGCTCGCCACTCTCAGCATCTCTCTACAATTTGAGAATTAATTAAAAAAAATTTAAATAATTAGAAAAATATATCTTAATTAGAAATTAAAAAATACCTACCATGTGCTCCATGTGGCGAGCAAATGATCTCGAACCCCCACAATGCGACACGACCTGTCTCATCCGGTTCGCCGCATTCTGGGTACATCATCTCTGTAAAATTAGCAGTAAAATTAGTAGATAATAAATTTAATTTAAGAATAAATGATTAAATCACTAAAGTCTAAAAAAAAAGTTTAGATGTGTAACCTAATATGCCGGATCCTCATAACGCTGACATATGGTAGTCCAATCATCGATGGTGATGCTATCATAGGGCTGCAGCCATGCTGCCTCCTGCCCATGAGCTTGCACCATCCAGTACCAATGCTGATGCATATGACGGTGATAATCCCTGAAATATAAGGATAGGTGGATGTCGACCGCTCACCTCACATGATCATCCTCAAAATTGATGATGTCAAATACACCCTACGAATAACAAATATTAGAAGAATACTATGCAAATTAAATATTCATAATATAATTTATTTTACCTGTAAGTGGATGTAGAAAATCTCTCTCTGAGTCAGGACAATGTGACGCTAATCAAAGAGCATCACGGGGGCATAGCTGTGACATATGATGCCCAGCTCGATCTGTCATGGCTCACACCATCCCCTAATGGGTTCGATGTAGTCGGTCGGTATTTCGATCCAGAGATGCTGTCCCGGGTGCTCGTGTCTCCAACGCTCTAAAGCGAGGTTCTTTGATGGACCTCACCCTCGCCTAACCACTGATGGAGACTGACCTGAAACAACAATAAATAAATCGTTAGTATGATCCAAATTAAAGAATCAAATTTTATTATATATAAAGTGTAATAATTAATACCACTGGGATCCGCCTCACTGGAACCCATCTCATTGGGACCGCCTCACTCGTACTCGGCTCACTAGGACCTACCAGTGTAGGACCCTCTGACACTGGAGCCGGTGAGGCAACAGAGATCGGTGAAGGCACCTCAACCTCTGAGCTATCTGCAGGTAACTGTGAATGCGACCGTCATCATCTATCTCCTGGTGCCATATCTACAGGAATTGAGATGTAAATAAATATAATGTTAAATAATAATAATAGAAATCAAATAACATTCTAATGAATATAATTATATCACATACCATTATTGCAATACAAAATTGAACGAAGAATAAAGATCTACTCATCAATATTCGTATCTTCTTTGATGTGTAGATCCTCGTCTAAATCACAGTAATCGATATATGTATCATCTTCTATCTCATCGTCATTTATGAACTGATCGTCACCCTCTGACTCATTCAGATTAAATACAAAATCAGTTTCAACTTTGTTGGATGGGAGATCAGCCCTATTCAAAGGTGCCATTACAAGTTTTTCATCAATAAAAAACTCAGCTAATATTTATTCTTCTGAAAAGCTTCCTCTTCATGTAAATCCAAAATTTCATCCATCTCTAATCGAGTTGGTATGTCATATACATCTCTAGGTGTTATTTTTTGTACGACATACCAATTACCTCGATACTTTAAATATTTTAAATATATTACTTATTTTGCTTGAGTTGCTAATATATACGGCTCATTTTGGTACTATGTTCGTGCAAGATTTACACTGATAAATTATGAATCGATATAAATTTTGATCTTTTTATTACTAATATCTCATCATTCACACTGAAACAAAAATACAGAATTACTAGACCCATACTTCAGTTCTATGATATCTACCAGTACACCAAAATAATCAATCTCTTCTTCTCCTTTATATCCTATTGTAGCAATTCCACTATTCTGGATCCATCATTGCATCTCAAGCTCTCTTATGTGAAATCATATTTCTCCAATGATACAGGATGTGTAGTGATTAACCCTTCGATTGGGATCACATGCTAAATTGTGCAACTCATCGATTGCACCCACTTTTTATTGAAATACTTATGTTTCATCTGCATCATAAGATAAAAAATTATGTTGGTTGAAATAATAATATTTATAAGTAAATAAATAATATATCACTATTGCAACTTACAAGATCATCAAACTATTTTGCAAATTCCTCCTATGTTGATCATCGGCATCCATATTATTCTCTCTACATAGTATACTCTTGTGCTCACTGCAAGAAGTTATAATTTTTAATTTTATACCAACATAAAAAAATTTTTGATCATTAAACAGTATCATAAGATGATACTTACTCAATAAAATCTTCAATTTCTTCACAATTATTTAGAACATAAAAATATACCTTAGATAGCTCGTTCACGTCTATAAATTCATATTTTCTTGCACTAATAGGTCGAACCGTTTGTTTAAATATAGACAATATTGGCTCATTGTCATCCCATTTATGGTCTGCATTACGATCTGCACGATTAAATCTTGTTTCGATATTACTAAGATACATCGAGCAGAATGTGAGACACTCGGTAGCTACATATACTTCTGCTATAGACCCTTTAGGCCTTGCTTTATTGCGCACATACTTTTTTAAGGTGCACAAGAATCTATAAATAAAAATAAATTTAAATTTTAGAAATATATTTACATCTTATAATTGATATGATAAAATACGTATAACTTCTTTACCTTTCAATAGGATATATCCATCGATAATGTATCGAACTGGCCAAAAGAACTTTCTTTGGAAGATGGATAGCCAGATGCACTATAACATCAAAAAATGATGGTAAAATTTTTTTTTCTAACTTACAAAGAATGAGTACGATATCCTTCTCTAATTTTTTTAAGTAAATTAATCTTCAATTTTTGATAATATAATTTTCGAAAGAACACTCCCAACTCAATCAATACAGTTGGAACATCACCACCCAAATAGCCATGCATAACCACAGAAAGCAAACGTTGCATCATCACATGGGAGTCATGACTTTTCATGCTAGAGATATTACCGTCATTGTCCCAACACACCATGATACTTTTGAAGCGTATGCATCAGAAAACTTTATGATTTTAAACCATCCACAAAAATCTTTTTTTTCCTCTCCGAATAGCAAATAACATGTAGATGGCATAAAAAATCTCTCACCTCAATGAACTAAATGCAACTCTGACTAAATTCTCATTTACTGCAAATTAAGATGAGTTTTTGTACCATCTTTTATTTTTCTTAGAATATTCAATACAGTACCGATGATATTATCACAAATATTCTTTTCAATGTGTATTACATCCAGATTATGATGAAGTAGTAGCTGCTTCCTATACAGTAGTTTGAAAAAGATGCTTCACTTCGTTCAATTCAGCTCAGCTTCAGTATGCTTCTGCTTGTGAGTACCCGATGTTTTTTCAAATTGAAGATTTTCAATGACTTCAAGTTATTCTAAAATTTTTGTTCTACTTAACTCTTTGGGTGGCAGATGCCGATCAGACTTACCATCAAAGAATTGGTTATAATGGGTCCTCCAAGAATGATTAGCAAGAAGAAACCATCGACGATCCATGAAACATATTTTTCGTCCATGCTTTAAATGTAAGGAGGATGCATCCCTATTGCATATTAGACAAGCCAGATATCCTTTAGTGCTCCATCCAGATAAGTTTTCATATGCTGAAAAATTATTTATGATCCATAAAATTGAAGCATGCAACTTAAAATCACTTCGACTCATAGAATCATATGTCTGTATCCCATTTTTTCATAACTCCTTCAGATCATCAATTAAAGGTTGTAGATATACATCAATTTCATTACCTAGTACTTTCGGATCCAAAATCAATAGTGATATAAAAATAAATAATTCTTTTATGCACTTCCAAGGTGACATATTATATACAACTAGCATCACAGGCCACATGTTGTAAAAGGTACTCATATTGCCAAAGGGATTAAATCTATCTGTCGCTAGACCAAGCTTGATATTGCGCGGATCACTCACAAAATATGGATGCTTTGCATTGAAGTCTTTCCATACTAAAGAGTCGATCGGGTGGCTAAGTATGTTCTCCTTCAGAATCCGCTGCTTATAATGCCATCTCATTTCTTCAGCTGTTTTGTGGACATATACAACCTTTGAAGTCTTGGAATCAATGAAAAATATCTCAAAATTTTTTAAGGTATCTTCTTTTCTTTTCTATTATCGATTTTGTATCTAGGCTCACCAGAATTCGGATATTCAGTTGCTTCTTCGTTATCCTTATAAAATAATATACAGTCATTTTTGCAAGTATGTATAGGAGTATAGCCAAGTCTCATTTTTTGTATGTATATTTTTACTTCAAAATATGATTTTGACAGTCTCTCTCTATCGAACAGAGCTGCTTTAATCAATGTTAAAATTTGATCAAATAACTTCTGACTTCATCGGTTCATGATTTTAATATGAAGCAATTTTATCAAAAACTCTAACTTGAAAACTTGTACAATTTGGATAAAGTGGCTCTCGTGCATCCCTTACAAGCTTTGCAAACTATTCAAAAGTCTTTTCTACCTCAAGCTGGATATTATATTCATGATCAGGATTACTTTCAGATGCAGCAGTATTCATGCATACATTCGAACAAGCACCTTGATGCAAATCATCTAATAAATCTTCTATACCACTATGTTCGACAAATCCATCAGCATCACTATCATCTTCAGTATCATCATCGTCACGCACCACCTCATTCGGATCACCCTCCCCATGTCATGTCCAACAAGTATACTTCTTATCCATACCATATTGTAGCAAATGCTCCTCAACAAGTATTATGTGACGATATACCATATTGACACATCTCTTACATGAACACTTTATCCGACTAGCACTGTCAGCCTTATGCCGTGCAAAGTCAATAAAATCTCAAACTCTTTTTCGATATTCAGGCAAAAAAATACCTCTAGCATTCATCCAACTTTTGTTGATATTCATCTAACAATAAACACAAAATCATTAACAACCAAAAAAAGTTTCATAGTATTTAGGATCCCGATCCAAATTTCGAACTGAATCGCATTTCGAATTCCAGCCAAAATCTCGATCCGGATCTAGATATGCAAACTGAACATGCAAAATAACACATACTAAAAAAGACATGCAGACTGAACATTAACACAGAAAATATGTGGCCCTATCTCTTTCTGAAGTAAAAATACATGATCCTATCCTTTTCAAATTATTACTAATAGGTGTGGCCCTATCCCTTTCAGAAAAGTAATAATCTCATTATTATTATTAGTGGATATTTTATCTCATTTTTATAAAAATTTTGACAGCATCTCCTCATGGTTCTCCAAGTATATGATGTGGATATGGTGCCCACGCACCCTATCCACCATATATCCGAAGAATAATGGACAGATAACTATTGAATACCACATAATGAAATAAAATATCAACTATTAATAATAATATATTATTATTTTTTTAAAAAACCAATACGAGACATCCAAGTTTCAATCTCAATGAAGATCGAAACTTGAACGGAAATCTACAGCTCAATATAATTTAAGTACCATCTTTGAACGTGCATTCGAAGATGAATTTTTAATTTATCAAAAAGGAATAACTTCGTATTAAAATTTTTTGATAAAAAATTTCAATAGAATTTTCTCTAAAATATAAATATCTTTATCATTTATAATTTCAGCATCATACAAAATAGTATATAAAATAATTTAATTATAACAAGTAACAGCAATGTGCATTATGTTAGTGAAAAAATAATTAGTCAAATAATTAACTAACTTTAGCAGTAACACTAAAAAATAATATACAATAATTATAAAATTTTAGCATCATATTTTATCCTCATAAAGACCTAACCTAACCCGCCCCATTCCGACCCCACCTGCCCTAGCCCGGTCCGACCTCGATCAAACCCGACCGACCCGACCGACTCCACCCAACTCACCCTAGCCCAACCTGACCAGACCCGGCCCGACCCACCCCATCCCGGCCTGAATCGGAATCGACCCAGCCCAGACCCTACCATCCCCGACCCACCCCATCCCGGCCCAACCCGACTCGGCTCCACCCGACCAGCCCCAGCCCGACCCGACCCAGCCTGACCCGCCCCACCCTAGCTCCACCATCCCCGGCCCCAGCCCGACCCGACCCGGCTCCACCCGACCCACACCAGTTCGATCGGACCCGGCTCGACCGACCCCATCCAGGCCTGACCCACCGAAACCTAGGCTCAACCCACCCCAACCCATGCGTGCCCAGCCCGCAGGCCCTGCGGCCTACAGGCCACACATGCCCGGCCCGCCATCCCTGGCACAGCCGCACCCTAGCTCGTCGTTGCCGGCTCTAGCTCTGGCTCACCGACCCGACCCCTCCCCGACCCACCATCACTGGCCTAGCCTGTAGGCCCCGACACAGCTGCAATCCGACCCCATCCCGGCTCACCATCGCCAGCTCCAGCTCTGGCTCCGGCTCGCTGGCCCCGGTCCCTCCCCGATCCACCATCGTCGGCCCGGCCCGCAGGCCCCGACATGCAGCCCCCATGTGGCTGCGGCCCGTAGGCCCCACGTGGCCGTGGCCCACCGTCCCGACCCAAGTGTGCCATCCCCGACATGCTGGCCCAATGCCATTCCCCATCCTCATCCCCGTCCCCGGCCCGAACCCACCCAAAAAAAAATGAATAGTCGACGTCACTGGCTCCAACTTCGGCTCATCAACCCACCCAGCCCCTCCCCAGCCTGCCGTCGCCGACCCGGCTCACAAGCCTGACACGTAGGCCCAACATGGCCACGGCCTGCATGCCCCACATGGCTGCATCCCGCCGTCCCAAGCTTGTTATTGAAACTAATCTAACGATTTCCTCTTCTTCTAGTTGGGTTCTTAATTCTGGTTCAAGTGCTCATTTGTGCACTTCAATGCAGGATCTTAAAAAAATTAGGGAGCTGAGGGAAGGCGAGATCACTCTCTGGGTCGGCAATGGAACAAGGATTGCTGCTGTGGCCATTGGAACCTACCCTCTATGACTACTGTTAGGATTTAGTTTGCTTTTGAAAGACTATTACTATATACCTGTAGTTAGTAGAAATTTGATTTCTATCTCTGTACTGGCACAGGATAATTAAAATTTTTATTTCAATAAAGACATATGCTCTATTTATTTTGAAAATAAACTTGCAGCATATGCTTTTTTGATTGATAGTCTTTACCATTTGCATACCGATGCAAGTGTAAATATTAACAAGCAAATAGTGAATGCCATAGGGTTTAAGAGACCTAGAGATAGGATCAGCCAAAAGTATCTATGACATCTTAGGCTAGACCATATTGAAGAAGATAGACTCAACAAATTGGAGAAAGATGGTCGTCTTAGATCATTAACCTTCCAGTCTTATCCAGTCTGTAAATTGTGTCTTCAAAAAAAAATGATCAAGCTGCCCTTTGTAGGACAAGGAGAAAGGGCCACTGAGATATTAGCCTTGGTATACACTGATATGTGTGGTCCATTCGATGTACAAGCCAGGAGTGGCTATATCTACTTCATAACTTTTACCGATGATTTTTCATGATATGGGTTTATGTATTTGATGCACCGAAAGTCTGAAGTCTTTGAAAAGTTCACAGAGTTCAGACATGAAGTAGAAAAACAGATCGAAAAATCTATAAAGATTCTTCGATCAGATCGAGAAGGAGAATATCTTAGTAAAAAATTTTGGATCTATCTCAAAGATAATAGTATAGTCTCATAGTGGACATCTCCAGGGATACCTCAGCTCAATGGGGTATCCGAAAGGAGGAATCAGACCCTATTAGATATGGTCTGATCCATGATGAGCTTCATAGACCTTCCTAACTTTTTTTGGGGATATATTTTTCTTACTGGATTTACAAAAGGAAGATAGGGTTAGATGGTAAGGTAGAGACCTATAAGACAAGACTAGTCACGAAAAGTTATAGTCAATGCGAAGGTATTGACTATCATGAAATCTTTTCACCTATAGCCATGCTGAAATCCATCCATACTCTGCTTGCCATAGCAACATTTCATGATTATAAAATTTGATAGATAGATGTGAAAACTGTCTTCCTAAATGGATATCTTGAGGAAGATATCTATATGGAGCAGTCTCTGAATTTTACATCCAGTGATAGTGATCATAAGGTCTACAAGCTACAAAGGTCCATTTATGGACTCAAGCAAGCATCTCAGAGTTGGAACACTCGCTTTAATGATGTGATCAAAATATTTGATTTCATCAAAAATGAAGAAGAGTCATGTGTGTATAAAAAGGTCAGTAGGAGCACTGTTATATTCCTCATATTGTACGTGGATGACATCCTTCTGATTGGAATGATATTCTCATACTGACGTCGGTCAAAGTATGGTTATTAAAAGAGTTCACCATGAAAGACCTAGGAGAAGCTTCCTACATTCTTGGTATAAAGGTCTATAGAGATAGATCTAAGAGAATGATAGGACTCTTACAGCATATGTACATGAGGAGGTGCTGAAGAGGTTCAGCATGAAAAATTTCAAGAGGGGTCTTTTGCCCCTTAGCTATGGCATTCATCTCTTCAAGAAGATGTGTCCGACACACTTGAGGAGATCTAGCGCATAAGCAAAATTCCTTATGCTTCGGCAATAGGGAGCCTCATGTATGCCATGTTATGTACACACCCTGATATAGCAATTGCCGTGAGTGTCACGAGTAGATATGAGGCAAATCCAGATGAAGAACACTAGATTGCTGTTAAAAATATCCTTAAGTACTTAAGGACTAAGGATTTGATATTGGTCTTTGATGGAGGATTGGAGCTGAAAGTTAAGAGATATATGGATTCAAATTTTATGACTGATGTCGATGATAGAAAGTCTATATCGGGGTGTATCTTCTTGTATAATGATGGTGTGGCTAGCTGGAAGAGTTTCAAGCAGTCAATCATTGCAGATTTGACCATGAAAGTTGAGTACATTGTCATCTCTGAAGCTGCTAAGGAAGCCTTTTAATTCAAGAAGTTCATTGTGAAGCCGATGTGATGCCATCAAATGCTATTACACTTCACTGCGATAATAACGGTGCCATAGCCCTCACTAAGAAGCCAAGATCTCATTAGAAGTTCAAGCACATAGAGCAGCGATTTCACATCATACGTGAATACCTTGAGATGAAGTTCGTCAAGATGCAGAGAGTCGACTCCGTGCTAAATGTGGCAGACCCACTGACCAAGCCTCTCAGCTAGTAGAAGATCGAAGCTCATCTTGAGAAGATGGGTCTTAGGTATATGGCCAATTGGGTTTAGGTCAAGTGGAAGTTTGTTGGATTTGTGCCCTAGAAGTCAATTGTTGGCCGACACATTATATAATTCTAGGACCTAAACTTGTAATTTTTTTGTTATCAATAAAAGATTTTTTCATTTCAATCATGTTTGTGTCCATGATTTTTTTAGAAATTAACAAAGATAATTTTTGTGTATTCTTAAAGAGTTAAGAATTTGAGACATACATTAATTAGTGGTTAATTTTTAAATACTTCGATCAAAGGATCATCACGGAGGATAGTGATCAATCCATTTGAGATTGATGCATGGTTCACCTCCTTTGTGGGCAGATGAGTCTCGGATCTGCGATGTAGAGAACAACTTACACCTTTGCATGGTTCACCTCCTTTGTAGGAAGACGGTGCAGGTGGTTGTTAGAGAACAACTTACACCAAGTATGACCAACATGAGAATCACATGGATGTCTACTCATTCGTCAGTGGTCTTCTCGATATTGCAGTGGTGTGAGTGGTCCTTTGACCTGCAGTGCCATTGGCTATTCATAGCAAGACTACTGGATTTGACTGCATGTTCTCTTGGTCTCTAGCCATTTGGATCCTTATTGTGTATGTTGGCTTCAGTAGGTTTTGATTCGCCATTTAGAGTAGGATGTACTTAGATGGAATCTATCGATCTTAATAGAAAAAGAGAAGTCCTATATGATTTGCGAGACTGAGTTCAGAAAGCTTTGGTCAAAATAAGTATGAATACTGAAAAAGAGTTTCTACAGAATTCACAAATAAACTCAGATCGAGCCAATCTAGCATATGACTGATAATAGGGTCTGATGAGTTCTACATGACCTCTATCAAATCAAAACTCATGATAGAAGGACTAAATCATACAATAACTGTACCTAAAGTTTATACTTTCATTTTATTAGATTGTCACTACATACTACTAGGTGTCATTGGTGGATTGTGAGACTCATCGGGTATCATCTTGATGATCGATGGCTCTCAAAGGATAGAATTAAAAATTTCCAATCCATCGAAAAAAATTTCGATGATATTATAATGGAGATCATAATATATCTCACTACAGATAGAATGAACCTATGGGGTCACATATTAAAGAATTTAATCTCGAATTTACCAATTGAGCTTATGAAGTTTCAATTAAATTAGGATTTATTGAAATCCTATTAAGTTTATAAAAATCATGCTAGCACATGGTTAAACCTAATTCTTCTCGAGACTTTGATTTGATCAAGTCCATAGCCTTAAACCTAACCTAAATCCATTTGAATTTAATTGGGCTCTTAATTATGAGTCCAAGAGGATTTGATTAAGTCAATTAGTTGGCATAATTATCCTAATAATATTTCTTCTTTAACTCCTAATTATCTCTAAGTGTGCATGTGGAATAGATGGAAGATTGGGTGGCACCTTCCTTCTCTTTTGGCAATAATTGGGCACCAAATCCTAAAGGGGCCCTCCCCTACTTATGTGGCATAGCATGGAGGAGAGAGTGGGCCACGCCCCTCTCTTATTTGGCTAGAAATTCCTTTGTGGGGTGCCAAGAATTGGCGCCCTAGCTACCTAATATATATTCCTATGATGCCTCTTGTACATGCTTAAAGGAGCTGATCATATACCATTTATATCTGATTTTAATTGAAATAAATTAGATTAAATAAAGATTCTTATGAGATAAGGGTATACCTTTTTAAGATAATTAGATTCCTATTATGTGTCAGGGTAGTACCTATATAAAGGGTATGTCTCTAGGATTTTTAGCTAATTGATTTTTGATGAAAAATCTCTCTCTCTCCTCCTTCTCCATGCCTCCTCTCCTCCCTCTTTTTCTCTTCCATGCCCAAGAGTTGGGCATCCTCTTTTTCCACACACCAAGCGGTGCTGCTTTGTCTTCAAGAGTGAAGATCGAGGAGAAGAAGAAGAAGGCTACTGATCAAGGAGAAGGAGTTGATCCCATAATCTAGATCAAAGTGTTGATCAAAGTGCTTAAGGCTAAGATCTTCTTGGGAAAAAGAGTCTTCTAAGAGGAGAAATCAGTTTGAGATTGATCTTAATAGATACCTATGAGTCGGACACGTATACGGCTTGAGCGTCTACGAATTCATGATTATTAGAAGTGGTGAATATCTACCCACGTTAAGGTAATGAGATCTAATCTCATATTCATTTCAAAATTTTAGATTATATATATGTGTTTTCTCCTGGGCTTGGGTAGAATTAGATTTGATCTCTTGCATGGAGGTTAAAGGGTTTAATCTATTTTGTTTTCTGCTGCATATTTTAAAGTTTTGAAATCTGCACATGTTGCCTACCCAGTTTTCTAATAAAAAATAATTTTGAAAAGACTTTTGAATCAGGTGACATCTCTCTTTTTCTTTCTTTTTGTATGCACTCTTCATTTTCCCAACTTTATTGAGGACAATGTCGATTAACTTATGGGGGGAGAATAAAAACTTTTTTAAATTTTTAAAGTCCTCAAGTAAGTTAGTATTTAGCATTTAAGTACCTGATTATACTGAAGAATCGAGTTAAACCAAGCATTTTTTTAAAAAAAATTGATGCATAGATCAGAGAATTTGTGAGATATCGAGGAATCAAGTATTAAGAAAACTCAATAAAGAGTTAAGTTTAGAACTTAAATAATTTTTTTTGAGTATTTCTAAATTTTTCTACCAGCATCAAAGAAGAGTTTACTTCTTATGGGCTTGTGTAGGGTAACTATACGTTTCTTCATATATATATAAAAAAAAAATTTCAAGTACTTCATGACTGAGTAACTGGGCCTCTTTGCCTAAGCAAGTATTGAGTTTTACATCAAAAGGTATGAAGGGCAAAAAACCTTTGTTGTAAAGCTAGTTTTAACTCATAGCCTGTTTGATTCGAGCAAGTAAGTTCGAGGAGTATTCTATACCTAGTGCCCTAAAGCCATCTGGTTCGGAGTCATTGACTGAAAACTCGCTACATGGATCGGACAGAAAACTTAAGGGGTTGACATTCAATAATGATACAATGTTAAAAAGAAATAAAAAAAAATTAATAAATAAAGAATAGAAATAACAATATACTTGCCCATATGAAGGTTAATGATTTGAAGATAAAGATAGGGATAATTTAGAAAAAGTTTAGAAAAAAATTAATGTTCTTAGTTTAACTCCCATATTGACTAGCATTAATACTCCAATGACATACCTCACTCATGCTCTACTAAATATTAATGGCTTTTTTAAAAATTATCTGATAAAATTCGAAACTCTAAGTTAAACGGTACTTAACTCTAAATCCTTTCTTTACTCAAGAACGAGCAAAGTTCAAGTTGGAGAGTGTAATAATTCGTATATTTTTATATTTATTTTAGATATTTTATGATGCTAATATTTTCTAAAAAACTTAATTTCATAAATAAATTAATTTTTTTATAAAAATAAATAATTTTAAAAAAATATGAAATTAGAGCATATTTATGAAAAATAGATGTCAAGCTAATTGAGCAATTTAAGCACCAAAATAATGAAGAATTAATGAGAAATTTAATGCATATTTTTTTTTATTTTTTAGGTATAAAATCAGAACAAAAATCAAGCCAAAATATCTTTAAAAATATTTAAAATAGTCTTTGGTGCATGGTGGACCGAGCTTGGTCCATAGATTCAAGGGTGTGGTCCACAAAATTTCATGTGACACATGACATGGTCTACGATGGGTGACTCATTTTTGTGTGATCGGACGATGGAGATCACTCCAAATACGAGATCGGATGGCTGAGATCATGTTATCCCATATCCAGCGGTGGTGGCCCACTTTCAGTGCACGATCCGACAGTCCAAATTGATTTGAAGTGAGATCCAACGGCTACTGTTTGTTGTCGGCTAAGAACTAAACGAAGAAGGAATCTGATGTGCCATCCGACCACTGAAACCCATCATCATGCAATCCGACGGCCAGAAGCATTTCCGACTGTGAATAAGAGAGATTGAGCGCGATCTGATGGCCGAAAACAAATCAAATGCATGATCGGATGGCCAGCATTGATCCCAATCAAGAGAAGGATTTAAATGCTAATTTTTGACTAATCTGGGCAGTCCAAATGTAATCCAATGGCCAAAATTAATAAATATGGGTATAATATGAATTTTAAGAGTTTTAGGTCTCCTTTTGCTACTAGAAAAAGGTAAAAAATTTATCTATAAATAGGAGGTCCAGAAATAAGAGAGAGGAGCAAAGAAAATCAATGAAAAAATAAAAAAAATAGAAAAAAAATTAGAGAGATTTAGGGATCTAAGGGGAAGAAGAAAAGAAGCTAGTTTGCTCCACGGAGTATAAAAGAAGAAAGAGAGGTCGTCAACCATCTTTCTGACGAGGCTGCATCGATCAACTTCAGATCTTTATTATAATTTTATTTTATTTTATTATTTTTTTAATTTTTATACTTAAATTTTAATTTTAATTAATATAAAATTTATTTTATTATATTTTTAAATTTTTATCTTTTATTTTTATTGCAAGTAGATGCTAAGATCTAGTTAGTAGATCTTGGTATCAATTTATTTTATGTACTATAAATTTTTGTTATTTATTTTTATTGCAAGTAGAAGTTAAGATCTAAATAGTAGATCTTAGTACCTAATTTATTTTTCAAACTTTTAATTTTTATTTTTTGACTTAAATTACTTTCCTCAAAATTTTATTTTTTTTATAAAATAAAGATTTCAAATCAAAGTACTGCCTTCTTTGTGGATTCAATCCGACTCACTACTTTCTACGTATTTTTTATTTTTTAAAAAAATTAATTTAATAATCACGGTATCCTAATGACAACATCGCGACTCTATCAAGGCCCAATCAGTCTATTGGCCTAAGGGAAAGACTCTTCTAAGAGTCTCATTTCAAGAAAAGCACAGAGCTCTAAAGCACATTGATCAATCAAAGACCTACCACATTTAACACATGAGAGCTTAGCAGTACATCTATAGCTTCAATTAGATGTTTTATGAAGGTAAAGCAGTATGGACTGGAAGTCCCCCCAACCCATTGCCTTCACTATCATCATCAATACCCCTCTATTGACCATGCTCCATAGACATTATCTAACTCTATCTTAATACAAAGTTTGATCGAATAGAGACTATGACTCCATAGTCAACAACGCTTGCCACCACCCTCTATTATTTAGTAAAGCATGCTTGGTGAGGAGGGACATTACTGAAATTTTAGTTACTAGCTAGGAGATGTCCAAACCACCAAAGCTAGAGAAATTGATGACAACAAATCTAGCTAACAATATGTAGACAATTTAGAGTTGGCCACCATACCCCTCCAGACCTCCTTTTTATAGGATGATGGGCCGACACACTTGAAGAAAAGAAGTACTCCATCGGTTGAAGTTACCAGTGGCTTGATCTTCCAAGACTAGGACTTTCTGCTGCAAAGAAAATTCTGATCCAATGGACTAGGAAGAGTGTTCTAGTTTCCCTGGGGACATCTTCCTTTTCTCCATTTGTTGGGTACATAAAATACTCATTTGCAGTTTACCTTGGCAACATTAGCCTCCATAAGCTGTGTAGCATCTAGCTCCTAAGAAACATCCTGAGTCAATAGATTAAATCGAAACCATGCTATAGCTAAACCCTATGCCTTAGAAACTGTTGGCGATTTAGGAGGAGACTTTTGTGCTAATCGCGTTGGTTACTTCTAGCCAATAATAGACTAACTACCAAATACAAGTGGAGTGGGAATCACCTCTTGTCTTGGCCCACAATTAGAGAAGCTGATGCTCGAGCAACATGAATTCATGCACCATAGATTGGCTTCTTTGGAA
This sequence comes from Elaeis guineensis, assembly GCF_000442705.2. NCBI lineage: Eukaryota > Viridiplantae > Streptophyta > Magnoliopsida > Arecales > Arecaceae > Elaeis > Elaeis guineensis. The sequence continues at coordinate 36,612,137 of NC_026006.2, read as the reverse complement.
CCTCTTCCTCAACTCATGTAAAATCACACTCCTCCATTACATGCTTATCTTCCCACATACAATGAATGCATGTTGGATTTTGTTGACTACTTCTGAACACTTGCTCATCCTTTGCAACCAAATTTCATGCATAATATAATCAACAAAAGACCTAGCAGGTCTTAACAACCCCCTACCTTTAAGCCTTAGCATTCTTAATGGGATGAAATTCCACAACCATTCAAATCCAATCTCAAGTACCATATATGTAGTAAGAAATAATATGACCAGTCCAAAAAGGGAGCACAATGCACTGGTGATGGATCCCATACTCCATTATGCATCTCAAGTTGTCGCCTATAGAGGGTTGTTGACTGACATTGATGTAACCACCAATCTTGTCGACCTTTACCTTGGCTATAGTCATGCATCCTTGAACCCCTTCATTGATGGTCCCAAATTAAACTTTCATTCCCCAACTTAGATAGTTGCAATCCAAATTTGGCTGGTTCAAACTACTAAATAGGATTACCCAGCCAACCTTGTCTTTCTTTCTTTTTTATATTTTTTCTAAGTGTAATCACTCCACAATCTACTCTAATCATTAGTTTCAGGTCAATGTAGGGATGCAATCATTTTGACAAAAAGACTTTGAGCAAGGGTTTTACATTATAGCCCTCGAATCATGGTAAAACTCTAATCATTTATGTGTTAAGTTTTCGAACTAGGCTAGCATAGGGAAATCTAGGATTAAGGGCAATTCGAACATTAAAATTTTAAAATTGAAAAATTAAAGAATAACTAAATATAATCAAAATTCATGATAGTTGATCAAGGGCAAGTTGGTCATATATAGATTTTAAGTTTTTTGGACATGTTAGGCATGCATTAAGATTGACAAACATGTATCTAGAATTAGTTGGTTGTAGAGGTATCAATCTCCTTGCATAGTAATTTTTGTGGATGTACGATGTAAGTATGTATGTATGTATGTATAAACATTAATATTTATTTATTTTTTTTGGATGAATGATTTTGGTTGTGCATAAAATATGGTAGTCATTCATCATGCACTCAACTATATGAGGATATATGGTCCTATATGAACATATCATCACTCATTGATGAGTTCAGTTTATGTGGAATGTGGTACCTCCGTGCATTGAATTTTACAAGAAATATCATACTAAATGGTATTTCATTTCAAAAGTAAGAAATTGAAGTTTTCTTGTAATGGGATGGTTGGTTATGGTTATTTGGGGCTAGGCATGTTGTGGTTGTCCCACCATAGGGTCGGAATATGACAGTATGGTTGCACTATCATAGGTTGGAAATCTGGCATTATGGTTGCCACATCATGGGATGGAAATGGGGCATTCTTCATTCCCCCATCATGGGTTAGATATGGTTGTGGTTCATCCAAGGCTGAAAAGCTAAATACCATCAATTCTAAAACATGCTAATTAGAAATAGATAATTTATTTGAAACCATGTTGCTTGGAAGAGTTGTTTTACTTTTTAGAGTCATAGGTTGCTTGGAAAAGAAAGTTGCAGGATAATCATTCAATGATGGAGTAGTTAGTGTAACTCTTATAATAGATAAACAATGGAACTATGAAGTTGAATAAATTTGGATATTTGTTAATGATGGACTTTTATTTGGATTGATATAGCAATTATATAAATTTGTAAAACTTTCTAGTATCATCGAGGTTTTGATCATTCAGAAGGCCTTATATGTTCTCTATGGGTTATAACCTTAAGGTCGTATCGCCATGTCACATGGCCAACTAAGGTCATGGTTTTGGGTGTGATAATACGAGAACACTTCGGAGCCACTCACAAGACTTCTTCTGTGTTCTCTTGATGACCCATCATAGTTCCTATCTTTGTAGAAATATAGGCTAGAAAATTTGGCTATTCAAGCAACATAGTGACAAGTGTTCTATATCTTCTACAGTAGCACAGGTCCCAGTATATGTCGGATTGATATAAAGACCCTTATGTAGGCTCCATGCTAACAAGTAGAGAACTTGTAGAAACCCTCTTCCAAAAAAATAATATGTGTGATGACTATCTTTTAAATACTACGATGCCATTGGTTGCTATTATTTAAAGTAAAATACTTCATTATTGTTATAGCAACAACCAAATATGCACTATTATCTTGCCTCTATGCCAACTACATAGGAAATGAGTTCCCCCAGAACTCTTTGTTAGCTTTCTATTTACTTTTCTTTATCCATTTCTTAGGTCAATATTTGTTCACTTCATCTATTGTCCCTTGTTGGTAGTTCTTTGAGGTGTGTGCTCAGAAATGACTATCAATTAGTTGATTCTCCCATTGTAGAAGCCAAAGATCAAGCTTAGCCATTAAGTGTGTAACAGGGCAAGTGTACTCCAAACTACGCCATCTAGAGGAACAAGGATGCAAAGACTTGCACAACCAAGAGCAAAATACTTTCTTTTCCATAGATGTAATGTGATTTCTTGAGTTAATCCATACAAATGTAGCAAACAATATGGCAAATAGAAAACTATTTGTGATAAAAAATAATAAAGTACAAATACTTTTGGGTCAGGCGCCTTTATGGGTTGGATGCCCATATAGTTCAGATTTGGCTCATATCTATGGATTGAAGGCTAGATGTGCACTTTTAAACTAATTTTAGAACAAGTTTCGATTAAATCAGATGTATTTTCTCCAAATTTTTTTCCAACATAATCGGAGCTACATCCATTTTGTAACCCAAGTCAAACTAAAGTCTAGGCCTCAGCAACACAGTTGCAAACCTTAAAAAGCAATAATGTGTGTATATACATACATACATAAATAAAAATACACATATACATATGTACGGATGTATGTATATGTATGTACATATGTATATATGTGTGAATGTGTGTATGTATGTATGTATGAGGATACATGTAACATGTCACCATCGTAAAGATAGATGGTGGGCAGTGGATGGAGATCTATCATCCCATTTGAGTGGAAATAATTCTACAACATGTCTCTTAATCAAAGTTTGCCGTAATGAAAAATAAAAGTCAGGCACTAGGTGGCTTTCCCACCACAAGTAAAAAAGAAAATAAAAAGAATGAAAAAAGAGAAAGACCTAGCTGATGCAATTAGTATAAGATCTCCCTACTAGAGATTTGTCATGATGCTATACTTGGATTTTTGTTAGAAACAAAACCAGCTATGGAAACATGACACGAGACAGACACAAAGAAGTTCAACTTTATTATATAGTAGTAAGAGTTCATCATCTTTCAGGCACCATGCCTGAATACTATGTACTAATTATCAAATGCTAATAGAAACAAGAAGATCAATCTTGCTAAGAGTTTGAGGGCCCTTCCATACGGATGTAGTCATACATAATTTCCTGAAAAGCACTCTGGTTCCTTGGTTGAGTGAGAAATATCGTATTATCACCTTGAACAAGCCAAGCACTTTGTATATCGATATTGTACAACCAGTATAATCCATGGATTCTGTTGGGATATACCAACCGACTCCATCCGACCGACCGATTCCATCCGACCGACGGCGGGCGACACCGACAGCGGCTACCGATTGTGCCTTGACCGGGGTGGATCGGCCTAACGACTCGATGCCGCCTCCGATCGCCTGAGGGCCGACCCCCCGCCACCGACTTCCTATCGGATGGGACGCTGACTACTCACCATCAGTTTGGATGACTGACGTCCCACCTCTACAGGCCCTCCTAGACACCGGATGAGCGGCATGGGCTGCAGTCCCATCAAGTAAATGCCCTATGAACACCAGGGGGCATTACCCTTCCAAGAAGCCTGGGGCGCTGTCTTGCTAAGGATGAGAATTAATTCCTAAGACCTGTCAACTTTGTCAACGACGTGACAACCTCCGACGATTTGACAACTCTTCAGTTGTCTACATCACCGACGGCGGGCCATACCACCTCCTACTATAAATCGGGGAAGGCAACAGTGCTAGGGGGCTCCTTCGGAAAAAGAAAAGGCTCAGGCTCTCTCTCTCTCTCTCTCTCCCTCTCCCCGTAGAGCTCCTTGTCTCCCTTTTTTACTGTTGCCTAGTCTCCTCTCTGACTTGACCGTTGGAGGGTCCCCACCGGAGCCGCCTTCGGTTAGCGTGGACTTTCTTTTGCAGGTGCTCATTCCCGGCGATCAGACGATGAGGGGATTGGCCGCAACAGATTGGCGCAGCAGGTAGGGGTGACTCTTAGTGGTACTTTACCCCCATGAAATCCGAGATAACAAAGATAAGAGCTCAACGATCGAGGGTCACTGGATTGGCGAGGCACTCTTCCCATCGGGAAGAGGCCTCCCCTCCACCCTCCATGGTGGAGCCCAGCTCTCCACGTCCCACAGTGACCGTGGAGGCACAGATCGCGGCAATAGTTCGGCAGATGACCGTGCTGACGGATGCGGTCAAAAGTCTTCAGCAACAACCGATCCGGCTGCCGCCTTCCCTGGGCAAGCAACCGGTGGCACGTCCGATACCCTCCAGGAGTAGCCGCCGACGCCCGCACCGATCATCGTCGCCTTCTCCAGAGCCCCTGTCACGTCGCTCCCACTGGAAGGAGGAGGAGCACCCACGGCGTGACGCCCGTCGGTCTCGATGGCCCTCCCTTCCCAGCTGGAATGAGCAAGGAAGGAGAAGCGACCGCGAATGCCATCCGCCTCTCTCTCGGACTCCTCTGGAGACTCCACTCCTGGGGTCTCCCAGCACCGGCGGATCGACGACTACGAACGTAGGTTCGATGAGATCGACCGTCGGCTTACCCAGTTGCAGGTGGACGGGCAGAAGTCTCGAACGACGTTGACTTTTAGACCGCCCAACCTCTCTCCCGACTCATCCTTGACGAGCCGATCCCCAATCGGTTCAAAATGCCACACGTGGAGCCTTACGACGGCTCCACCGACCCGATCGACCACCTGGAGAGCTACAGAGCTCTCATGATGATTCAGGGGCAATCGATGCTCTCCTTTGCATCGGCTTCCCCGCCACGCTATGCAAAGCTGCCAGGGCCTGGTTCTCCGATCTTCGATCGAGAAGTATCCACTCCTTCGGACAGCTTGAGCACTCCTTCGCGGCCCACTTCAGCACCAGCCGAAAGCCACCCCGAACATCGGACAGCCTTTTCTCTCTTAAACAAGGAGAAAATGAGATGCTCCGACACTTCGTGGCGTGATTCAATGCGGCCATGCTCAAGGTTCGGGACCTCAATGAGGACATGGCCGTCTCGGCCATGAAGCGCGGGTTGAGGGCATCTCGGTTCACCTACTTCCTGGACAAAACCCTCCCCCGAACGTACGCTGAGCTGTTGGAGCGCGCTTACAAGTACATGCATGCGGACGAGGGAGCTTCTGATCGGCGTCTGGCCGAGCCCAAAGGCCCGAAGGAGAAGCGGAGGAAGGGTCGGGACCCCGCTGTGCCTAGCAGGCCCCTGATTTATGATGCGTCCGATCATGTTGTGGGCGCAATCTTAGGTCAACGGATAAATAAGCTGCCTAGAGTGATATATTATGCAAGTAAAATCTTAAATGATGCGCAGCTTAACTACACCACAACTGAGAAGGAGTTCCTTGCCGTTGTCTTTGCTTTATAAAAATTTAGATCTTATTTGGTTGGGACCCACACCATTATTTACACCGATCACTCAGCCATTAGACATCTCCTAGCAAAGAAGGATGCCAAGGCACGCTTAATCAGATAGATTTTGCTCCTTCAAGAATTTGACCTAAAAATTAGGGACAAGAAAGGCACTGAGAACGTTATAGCAGATCATTTGTCCCGAATTTTAGTCGCACCATCTAGTGAACCACCCATCAATGAATCTTTCCCAGATGAGCAACTCATGTCTGTGTCTACTGAACCTTGGTTTGCTGATATTGTAAATTATTTAGCCATAGGTAAGATACCTTCTCATTGGACTAAGCAGGATAAATATAAATTCTTTGCCCAAGTGAAGTATTTCATTTGGGATGATCCTTATCTTTTTAAACAATGTCCTGATCAAATTATTAGAAGGTGTATCCCAGATAATGAAGTCATGAATATTTTATCTTTTTGTCATGATCAAGCATGTGGGGGTCACTTCGTGTCTAAGAAAACTGCTGCTAAGGTTCTCCAATGTGGTTTTTATTGGCCCAATTTGTTTAAGGATGCTCATGAATATTGTAAAAGTTATGCTCAATGTCAGAAAATAGGTCGAATCACCAAGCGACACATGATGCCACTCAACCCAATCTTGGTAGTTGAAGTTTTTGATGTTTGGGGGATCGATTTCATGAGACCATTTCCAAATTCCTTTGGAAATGAATATATTCTAGTAGCAGTTGATTATGTCTCAAAATGGGTAGAAGCAATTGCATGTAGAACACCCGATAGCAAAATGGTCATTAAGTTTCTTAAAGAAAATATTCTCTCCCATTTCGGTATTCCTAGGGCAATCATTAGTGATCGGGGAACCCATTTTTGTAACCGATCTTTTGCAACATTGATGAAAAAGTATAATGTCACCCACAAATTGGCCACACCATATCATCCTCAAACTAGTGGGCAAGTTGAAGTGTCAAACCGACAAATCAAACAGATCCTGGAAAAAACTGTTAGTGCCAATAGAAAGGATTGGTCTTTGAAATTAATTGATGCACTTTGGGCATACCGAACCGCTTTCAAGACCAATCTAGGAATGTCTCCTTATAGGATTGTGTTTGGTAAACCATGTCACTTGCCTATTGAGATAGAACACAAAGCCATGTGGGCCATTAAACAACTAAATACAAATTTGAACGATGCTGGAAACCATAGGAACTTCAGTTGAATGAATTAGAAGAACTTAGAAATGAAGCCTATGAAAATGCAAGGATATACAAGGAACGAACCAAAGCATTTCATGATCAATCAATTATGAGAAAAACTTTCAATATCGGACAAAAGGTGCTCTTATATAACTCTAGATTACATCTGTTTCAGGAAAGCTTAGGTCTAGATGGACAGGACCATTTTTAGTAAAAGAAGTCTTTTCACACGGAGCTGTTGAGATAGAAAACCTAAGTAATGGTGTTATCTTTAAAGTTAATGGTCAACGATTAAAATCATTCTTGGAATTACCTGTCGAGACTGTTGAAGATGCCATGGTTCTTTATGAACCAACTTATTCTGATTAAATTGCTTCGAGGTTTGGTCTGGCTGAAGACATAAAACTTAGCGCTTCAGGGAGGCAACCCAGCTTATTTAATTTCTAATGCTTTCTTTGTTTTCAGTTTGCTTAGGACAAATAAATTAGATAAACTCCATTGGGGACAATGTCGGTCAAGTTGGGGGGAGAGCTTGAACAAAATCAGGTGTTATCATTTCCTTTTCCTTCCACTATGAGTTATTTCTTGCATTTAATATATTAAAAAAAAATTTGAAATAAATTAATCTAGAAAAGAAATAAGAGTAAGTTAGAAAGTATTTGCTAATAAATGTAGTGAGTCACGGAGAAGATTAGCTGGTTAGACTCTTGGTGGCCTAGGTCATTTAAAGACTATTAGCACTTCCAATTGCACATGCACACTAACAAGGTAAAGTAGGTGTTAATTGTAAGGCCAATTAAAGATTTGAGTATTATTTAAATTAGATAATTTTTTCTACACCCCAATTGAAGAAATTTGAATTTAAGGAAAGAGCTACCTGCCTGAAATAAAATACAAAACATAGAGTAAATGTGGATTGCCCTAAGCCTAGTAACCGGGTCTCTTCACCTAAGTCAAGTGTTGAGATTCGCATCAAACGGTGGTGGGAAGGCCAGGATGCTCAGCAAAAAAAAAAAAAAAACATTGTGAAATCTACCTTAGTTCTTTGTTTAATCTGGGGTGTATAGAAAATTAATCGAACTAAGTTATGAAAATGATACAATTGGCCTGTACAAGTTAATACTGAAATACTAAGTTAGTTATCACTCACACAAGTACTATAAAACTTTAAGTGTACTCTAAGAAAGCTCCTAAGTAGACTGACTACCGATTCTAATTCGAAGCTCATTACTTAGTAATACTAGAAAACTTTTTGAATTTCGATCTTAAATTAATTTGCAAAGGAAGGATCTTTTTGGAATATGATCTTATTTTGGTACATTGCTAAGGGACTAGCAATGATTAAGTTGGGGGGTGTGATTTATGTCACAAATTGACATAAAAAGTATCAATTAATATCTAAATTATCTAACTTTATTAGGAAATTGATATTTATTATTATATTTTGCAGAAGAAGAGGTTATCAATAGAAAGAACAAGAAAAGAGGATTCCAACGGCATAAATTTTATGCAAAATGGAGTTAAATCGACCCAGAAATTGAAGAATGAAGAAAGAAGACTCAATTGGGTCAAATCCAGTCAAATCAGGTCAAAATTGGTCAAAAATCAACTGATTTGGTGATCTGGTTAGCCGCCTGGTCCACAGCAACAGGTGCCTGGACCATGGACCCATTGGCGCACCATAAACCAGTCAATCAGCGAGTCTCGGCTCACCGCAACGCATCGCGAGCCCGATCCACGCGCGCGGTCCAGGGCTCATGAGGAGAGAGAAGAAGGTCCGAAGGGCAACCTGGTAACTTCACATCACTCGATGGTCTGATCTTCTCTGATCAAGATCCAATGCTCCATATTTTTGCGCCATCGAACGGCCACCATCGCAACTGGTCAAGATCCAACCGTAATCATGGTAATTGCAAGAATCAATAAACACTAGGACAACACGGGATCCTTCTACAGCGTGATCCAACGGACGAAATCTTCCAGCGCCTTGATCGGACGGTCTGCGATGCATCTGACCTGATCCTATCTCTGCAGATGATCCAACGCAGCGCTTCACCCAGATCGTGATCCGACGGCCCAGAATCGCTCCCGGCTTGATTTATTAGTTGAATTGGGTCCTTTAGATGAAGATCGGATGGCTGAAACAATTTCTAAGGTTTCTTGATGGATTTAAGTACTTTTTGAGCGAGATTTGAGCTCCTAAACCCCTCTAACAGCCCTCTAAAATCTCTTAGTCCCACATCTAAAGTTTTGAAAATCTTATAACCCCCAAATGCCTATAAAAAGCCCCCAAAGGCCCTTGTTTTAAGGATTCTTGCCTTCCGATCAAGCTTGTAACCCTAGATAGTGGGGTTTTTAGCTTTCTTCTCAAGCCTCGAGCTTTGAGGTTTTTGTAATAATTTTTTTTATATAAAATCTTATTTTTATGTAATTTTATCTCTTTACATTATGCAATTTATTTTTCTTGCAATTAGGATAGTTTAATTTATGCAATTTAATTTTATGCAATTAGGTTAGTTTAATTTATGCAGTTTAAATTTATGCAATTAGGATAGTTTAATTTATGAAATTAGGTAGTTTATTTTTCTGCATTTAAATTTTGCAAGTAGATTTAGATCATGTCTAGCTAAGCATCCCTTCTAGGGTTTGCGATGAAGCTAGATCATGATAGGGGTTTTACATAGGGTTCTTTCTTTTCTTAGGGTTTCTTTTTCTTCCTCTTTTATCAAAAATTTTTAATGAACTACAGTTGGGTCAGAGTCCCTTCATAGCTCATGCTTGATTCAGTGCATAGGAGGAGAAAACCCTAAGGGATCCTAGTTACTACTCCCCTGTAAAGAATCTTGATGGGTTATCGTTGGGCCTTAGTCCCTTCATAATCTATGCTTGGGAAAGACAAGCGGAGTAGTCGTTAGGATCAATAAAAAAAATTCTAGGTAGAATTTCCTAATCTAGATCTAGTAGATTCGAAAAACCCTAGATCCTTAGTCTTATTGTCTTTAGCAAACAACTTTCGACTTTCGATTTTCGTTAAAGCCGCTTGAGTATAGATTTGAAAATCATTTTTAAACCAAGTCTCTGTGGGATCGATCGTACTCGCTGCATG
>NC_026006.2:36510939-36602139 GCF_000442705.2 Elaeis guineensis | reverse complement strand
TCTCCCACATTCACAAAAGGTCTCTTCTCTTCTTTCTTACATGGAAGGTGGTTTGGATCAAATCTAAAAGGAATAAGTTTGGATTTCGAATTCTATGAGATAGAGTTTTAGAAATCTAAAACTCTTTCAATTTTGCACCGAATTTATCCAAATTTTTTTTGGAATTTTTGTGGCTTTTAGGGTTTACATTGTAATCCTTTGCTGGTGATCCATGCACAAAAATATGGAGGAGGTGCTCAAGAGTTGGGCGTCCCTTAACTTGTCATGTTTGGATAAGCCTTGACTAGGTGTTTGACCTAGACAAGGACTCTATCATATCTATCTATATAAGATGAGTTTATTTGTAAAATTTTAGGAGAGATAGGGATTTGAGAGACCTTTGTTCCATCCAAAAATTAGAGAGAAATACCTTTAGTCGTGGAGATATAAAAGACTCAAGTTTGATGTCTAGAGAGAAAAATGTGAAGAAGAAGAGGGTCTTCTTCTAGGGTTTTTGTTTTCATATCTTTCCTCCCTCCATCTTGAGTTTCTAAGAGTGTCTCAGATCTGAAACTTCTCCTTCTACTTTCTATCTTTGGAAGAGTCCAAATCAAGAAGAAGGAGGCACCTGATCAACCATCAAAGAAGGATCAGCGCAGTACTAGCATACTGTGCTGATTTCCTGAAGCAGGACTTCTGATCGAGATTCGTGGGCTCGTGTGGACGACTTCTAGAGGCCGGATACGTGTGCAGCTTGCGACATCATCCTTAAGCCCAGATCAGTGAGGTTAGAGCATCTAACTTGCAAGGTAATAGATCTGATCTATTGTTTAATACATACATTAGATGTAGTATAGAAACATGTTGATATGATCAAGATGTAGTTCATGCTATATTTATATATTTTAATTTTTGATTTAATGCTATATAATAATTATGTAATAGGATCTTAGATCTAGGAATTCTCTAGTTTTAAAAATAAATTTTGATTTATTTTAGTCTTCCGCTGTGTGATCTTGAAAAAGTTTCAAGATCTAACCCTGAAACCCTAGATCAGGTTCCTTCAATTGGTATCAGAGCCTAGGTTCTTTATTACATGATTATTTATACATGCTTAGATTATTTTTTAAATTAGATCTAATTTATAATCTGATTATTAGATCTGAAATTAAAATTTTAGATCAATCACAAACTGCAAGGTTGTCCTGCTGTATGGTTTACCCCTTACAGTGCAAAGGTTGTCCTAGTTTGTGTAGATCTATCTTTAATCATAAATTTGTTAGATATGATCTAGATTAAATTTATGATTTATTAGATTTAAAAGATGTTTAAATCTAAAATAAAATCTCTTTGTTAATAATTTTTGTGCAAAGAAATTGTTTAAAGTTGAAATTGTTTCAATTACATGAACCTGTTTAGATTAGATCTAAAGTAGTTTCATGTTTATTTCACTTGCATCTTGATTATGAATCAAACATGCAATATGGTTGGTAGAATCATATTATAAAATTGTTTTACAAATATAAAAATTATTTTTTTGAAAAGCCGAACCTAACCCTCAGCCCAAAACTTAATTAAGAATTAAGAAGTTGTTTGAATAGGTTCTAGGATTATGAATTGAAGAACCTAAGACACAAACCATAACACATTGGGTTAATGGGTTAGCGGAAATTAGGTCCATTAATTGGGTTAGACCTATGGTTAGATTGAAGATGGACTTAATTAGAGAATTGACTAAATCTAATCAATTGTTGTCTTAGATTAGGTCAAGGATTCTCTAGATCAATTACAATAGTTGTAGTTGGTCAAGTCCATGTCTTTAACGAGAACCAAATGGACTTGATTCTTGGCTAAGCGGTCTAGCATGAACTGTTAGTTTGATCTAATCGAAACTAATTAAACCAGTTGGTGTCTAAGGTAAACCAGATCGGTGGTTTTTAATTGGGAGTCCGCTTACCTGGCCATTTCTGATGGTGTCTAAGGCAAGCTTTGGCAGACCCTCCCACTGATCGAACTTACCTGGCCTCTTGATGAAATTATGTTTTGATCGGATCACTTGACTATTCGAGCTGACCCATGTCAACTAGGTAAATCAGTGTGACTGATTTAGGTGCTCCTAGACCAGTCCTTTTAATGGTCTTCCTTAAGCTGACTTGGTGAAGCCAGTGGGAGGATCATGATAAGCTGGTTCATCTGACCTCATCCTCTATATTATTTAAATCCTCTAAAATTATTAGGTCCTTAAAATGACAAAGTTATGGAGATAACTGAGTCATAGCCTCCCATTAAGGTGTTTGATAATGAGTCCATTAACTCAATAATCATTGCAGACCCAAAGGCCTGGTGCTTGTTGACTAATGGAATTATCATTCATCATATGATGACTTGGAAGTGTCTCTCTAATGGTGGTTAGGTGAGCCAACCAAAGTTGGGCTTAATCATTCGTTGGTTAGATACACCAAGTATGATCATGTTAATGGTTGGACCTAACCGGATCCTTGCAGTGGAGGCCAAAGCCTACTGATTAGGTTTCTGGGGCAAAATTAAAATTACTAAAAATTGTTTAGAGAAACAATTGGTTATGAACCTACCCTTAGATGTACATGGGTTGGCCAACCAAAGTTGGACTTGTGTGCAGTCTAAGTAGATTCTAGTACCCACTAAGGAATTAGGGTAATTCCTCGAATTGGAGGTAGAGGCTACCAATTCGAATAAAATAGTGGGAGAAACCTTTTGATTAAAGTCCAAATCTTTAGGTTTAATGAATCAATTACTAATTAGGTTATGGTTCTCCTTTGTGCAAATATGGCCACTTCTCTATCGCTTCGATCATTGTTGGACAATGATAAGTTGGTGGGACCCAACTTCAGTAGCTGGTACCGAAAGTTGAAGATAGTCCTAGAGCATGAACGGATCCTATATGTGATAATGGACCCTGCACCTGAGGAGCCAACTGTCAATGCACGTGGAACAGTCAGAGATACTTACTAGAAGTGGCTCAGTGATCGGACCACGGTGCGCTGTATCATGCTAGCTGCTATGAGCGACGAGTTCAATCGCAGATTCGAGACGGCTCAACCAAAGGACATGCTTCAAGTGTTGGAGGATGCCTTTGACACACCCGATGACGTAGAGAGGCACAAGACTAGTTGTGCCATCTTCAACGCCAAAATGCGGGATGGTGCCTCTATCACTGATCATGTATTGTACATGATCGAGCTGATGGAATGATTGAGCAAGCTCGACTTTCTCTTGCATGAGCAGCTTGAGAAAGATACAATACTGAACTCGCTGCCCAAGTCTTATCTCCCATTCCTCACTCATTATAGAATGACAAAACCTAAAGAAAACTACCATGGGTTACTGGGGTTGCTTCAGAACTTTGAGAAGAATCACCAACTTCACAAGGAGTCGGTGAACTTAGTGGGAGGTTCGTCTTCTGGTTCTCGACCCTTTGAGAAAGGAAAGAAGAACAAGAAGAAGAAATGAAGAAGGTATAAGTTCAGGCTGGGACATCAGTGCAGAGTCAGACCAAAAAGATCAAGCCCGATAAGAGTCTATTCAACTGGCAAACACCCTAGATTAGATAGTGTCAGATATCTACTTATGGCACTGTAGGCTAGGTCATATAAACAAGAACAGAATAAATAGGTTGACTCAAGAGGGAATCCTCGAAGTCAGTGATTGTGAATCACTTCCAACCTGTGAGTCCTGTCTTCTTGGTAAAATGACCAAGTCACCTTTTACTGGAAAAGGTGAGAGAGCTACTGAGCTCTTGGGCCTAGTACATACTGATGTATGCGGGCCCATGAGCACCAGTGCTAGAGGTGGATATTTCTACTTCATAACTTTCACGGATGACCTATCCCGATATGGATATGTCTATCTGATGAAACATAAGTCGGATTCATTTGAAATGTTCAAACGATTCCGAAGTGAAGTAGAAAAACAAACTGGGAAGAGTATTAAAACTCTTCGATCTGATCGAGGAGGAGAATACCTTTCTAGTGAGTTTCTCACATATCTAAGAGAGAATGGGATTCTCTCCCAATGGACTCCTCCAGGAACACCACAGCATAATGGTGTGTCTGAAAGGAGGAATCGGACTCTGTTAGACATGGTCCGATCCATGATGGGTTTTGCTAGCTTGTCGATATCCTTCTGGGGATATGCACTCGAATCGGCCTGTTATCTGTTAAATAGGGTTCCAAGTAAGTCTGTAATTAAGACTCCATATGAGATATAGATGGGACGTAAGCCAGCACTTTCACACCTTAGGGTCTGGGGGTGCCCGGCCTATGTCAAACGATTAGTCACAGACAAACTTGGACCTAGGTCTGACAAATGCTCATTCATAGGGTACCCCAAAGAGACAAAAGGATATTTTTCTACCATGCTGATGAACAAAAGGTGTTCGTCAGCCTTAAGGCAATCTTTTTAGAAAAGGAGTTCCTTGGTGAAGGAACCGTTGCCTCTAAGATTGAACTTGATGAAGTTCAACAGGTAGAAGGACCGACACCAACAGCTGAACCTGAGTCTGATATGATTAGATCATATTCGGAGCCTAATGTACCTACACCATTAAGGCGATCTGGTAGAGTACCACGTCGATCGGACAGATACTACGGTTTCTTGGTCTGGAACGGTGATCCCATCGAACTTGATGAGAATAATGAGGATCCGATCACCTATATGGATGCAATGCAGAGACTTGATTCCGAGAAATGGCTTGAAGCCATGAAATCCGAAATGGAGTCCATGAAGGTCAACGATGTATGGACATTGGTTGACCCACCTGAAGGGGTTAAACCCATTGGGTGTAAATGGGTCTTCAAAAGAAAGAGGGGCACAGACGGAAAGGTGGAGACCTATAAAGCCCGTCTAGTAGCCAAGGGGTATCGTCAACGTTATGGTATTGACTATGACGAGATATTTTCCCCTGTGGCAATGCTCAAATCCATTTGGATAATGCTTGCAATAGCTGCCCATCTGGATTATGAGATCTGGCAGATGGATGTAAAGACAGCCTTCCTGAATGGAGAGCTGACCGAAGAGGTGTATATGATACAACCTGAGGAGTTTACATCCACAGATAAGTCCAAGGTGTGCAAGCTTCAGAGATCCATTTATGGATTGAAGCAAGCTTCTCGGAGTTGGAACATGCATTTTGATAAGGTGATCAAAACGTATGGCTTCATTAAGAATGAAGAAGAGCCCTGTATCTATAAATGGGCAAATGATCCAGTTGTGGTATTCCTTATCTTATACGTGGATGACATTCTCTTAATCGGGAATGACATCCCCGCACTACAGGGAATAAAAAGTTTGGTTGTCATCACAGTTCTCCATGAAGGACTTGGGTGAAGCATCCTACATCCTAGGGATGAAGATCTATAGGGATAGATCTAAAAGGATGCTTGGGTTATCCCAATCCATGTACATAGACACTGTGCTGAAGAGGTTCAGCATGAAAAATTCCAAGAAGGGCTATCTACCGATAGGCCATGGAATTTCTCTCTTTAAGAAGAATTGTCCGACAACTCCTGAACAGAGAGAGCATATGAGTAGAGTCCCATATGCTTCAGTCGTGGGATCTATCATGTACGCCATGATATGTATAAGACCAGATGTGGCATACTCACTAGGAGTAATGAGTAGATACCAATCTGATCCTGGAGAAAATCACTAGAAAGTGGTTAAAGCCATCCTTAAGTATTTGAGAAATACTAAGGACCAAAAGTTGGTTTATGGCGAGTCAGATCTGAAACTTGTGGGGTTCACAGACTCTAGCTTTCAATCTGACCATGATGACAGCAGGAGCGTGTCGGATTATATCTTTACTCTGAATGGTGGAGCCATCTGCTGGAAGAGATCCAAGCAGCATATTGTGGCAGACTCTGTTTGTGAAGCAGAGTACATCGCAGCATCAGATGCCGTAAAGGAAGCTGTGTGGCTGAGGAAATTCATCAATGAGCTCGGAGTAGCACCCTCCCTCGATGGTCCAGTCCTGCTCTACTGCGACAGTACTGGTGCCATAGCTCAGGTGAAGGAACCCAAAGCACATAAGTGGACGAAGCACATCTTGCACCGCTTTCACCTGGTCCGAGAGATCGTGGATCGAGGTGATATCGACCTTCAGAAGATCGATGGAAAGGAGAACCTGGCCGACCCCTTCACTAAAGCCCTGGCAATAAAGGAGTTCGACAACCATAAGTCGAAGATGGGTATTAGATACTGTGCCGAGTGGCTTTAGGACAAATGGGAGTTGTTGGGAAATATGTCTCAAAAGCCAATCGTCAAGCTGTTGACGGTTGAGCAATCAAGTATTGTAATTGATTTGTTAATAAATAAAATATATTTGGCATCTTCATCATAAGCTTTCATCTTCTAATGAACTCCGTTATTGTGATGAAGTCCTTAGGACTATTTAAGTTCGATAAAGAGAGGATTTATCGATTAGTCCTTAAAACTGTTCACGACCAAATGATAAGCTGTTAATAAGGACGACAGCTTCTATTGAGTATAGGTCGCTGTAGGCCATATGGGTTGGTTGTCCTCTTAACCAAGAAGTATGGAGACACTGGTATGGCATACAGGTGAGATATAATGGTACATCATCATTGAACGTGACCAACTCCAGAACATTCTGCTGTCGAGAATGTTTCTGATGGGATATAGATATAAGTGTCCCTTAGACTTGAGATCGCCTTAGTGACTTGCAAGCAACTCACTGTGCTTTGGTACTGGACTAACTGAATTTCTAATTCAGGGATGAAAGGCTCCTGGGCACAGTCAAGTACTTGCAAAGTCAGAGTGTGATCGAGATGGGATTGACCACTCCAAGAGTTGGAGAAGAATGAGTCGCTGTATTTCAATTTAGCAAAACCTTGGCCAGGGTAATTCATCAAATGGATTTGATATTTAGAAATATAATGTGGACAACCTGATCAGAGTTGACAGTTGAACTCTGGGGTGTCCTATGATCATTTTGGTCAAGGGGATGAATTATATGAAAACTATATCCGCATGGGTTCTAAGGATGTTGTTCTACACATTCGACCTATCCGATCGTCGGGTACCATTGCTAGATGGTCACTTCGATTGGTATAGGAATTTATTCCTATGCTACCGACTTAGGTTCGGACCTATGAGGTCACACATATTATAGTTCATGATCCGATCGGATGGTTGATCAACGATTAAGAATCGTTCTAGGGTTAAATGATCAATACAATTGACATTAACCCAGTACAAGTGTTGCAGGAGGATCAATTAGCAATTTGATTGCTAATTGACTTAATTTGATTAAGCCAATGGGCTGAGATTAAGTCTAATTAAATATAATTTAATTATATTTGATTTGGGCTTGATTGGATCAAGTCTAATTGGTTTATTGGATAAGCCAAGTGCAAGGAAAAACTAGTCCTAGTTCAACTAGGACTTGGGTCAATCTAATTTCTAATTTGATTAGAAAATTAAATCTGATTTAAATCTAATTTAATCTGATTAAATTAGATTATTAATTAGATTAATATCTATTTTAATTGGGTTGATCTAATTTTGATTTGATTTGGTTTGAGAAACCAAATTAAAACAAGTCATAAGATAGAATCCTAGTAAGACTAGGATTCCACCTTGCGCCACATAAGCCTTCCCCATGCCCTCTCTCTTATTCAACGCCAATCTCCATTTATTTTGTGTGACAAAAGCCCTCTCCCAGATCTCTCCCACGTTCACAAAAGGTTTCTTCTCTTCTTTCTTACATGGAAGGTGGTTTGGATCAAATCTAAAAGGAATAAGTTTGGATTTCGAATTCTATGAGATAGAGTTTTAGAAATCCAAAACTCTTTCAATTTTGCACCGAATTTATCCAAATTTTTTTTGGAATTTTTGTGGCTTTTAGGGTTTACATTGTACATCCTTTTCTGGTGATCCATGCATGAAAATATGGTGGAGGTGCTCAAGAGTTGGGCGTCCCTTAACTTGCCATGTTTGGATAAGCCTTGACTAGGTGTTTGACCTAGACAAGGACTCTATCATATCTTTCTATATAAGATGAGTTTATTTGTAAAATTTTAGAAGGAGACAGAGATTTGAGAGACCTTTGTGCCATCCAAAAATCATAGAAAAATACCTTTGGATCGTGGAGATATAAAAGATGCAAGTTTAGGTGTCTAGAGAGAAAAACGTGAAGAAGAAGAGGGTCTTCTTCTAGGGTTTTTGTTTTCATATCTTTCCTCCCTCCATCTTGAGTTTTCTGAGAGTGTCTCAGATCTGAAACTCATCCTTCTACTTTTTATCTTTGGAATAGTCCAAATCAAGAAGAAGAAGGCACCTGATCAACCATCAAAGAAGGATCAGCGCAGTACTAGCATACTGTGCTGATTTCCTGAAGCAGGACTTCTGATCGAGATTCGTGGGCTCGTGTGGATGACTCCTAGAGGCCGGATGCATGTGCGGCTTGCAACATCATCCTTAAGCCCGGATCAGTGAGGTTAGAGCATCTAACTTTCAAGGTAATAGATCTGATCTATTGTTTAATACATACATTAGATGTAGTATAGAAACATGTTGATATGATCAACATGTAGTTCATGCTATATTTATATATTTTAATTTTTGATTTAATGCTATATAATAATCATGTAATAAGATCTTAGATCTTGGAATTCTCTGGTTTTAAAAATAAATTTTGATTTATTTTAGTCTTCCGCTGTATGATCTTGAAAAAGTTTCAAGATCTAACCCTAGATCAGGTTCCTTCACCAACCTCCAGACTAGTCACTATCTTTTGAGATTATGTGCGATGCTTCTAATTTTGCCATAGGAGATTTCTTGGGCCAAAGGATAAACAAATGTCCCATAGTGATCTATTTTGCCAACAAAATTCTGAATGAAGCTCAAATAAATTATATCACAACTGAGAAAGAGTTATTAGCTATAATATTTATACTAGAGAAGTGTCGATCATACCTGTTGATCAAAAATTATGATTTATTTGGATCATGTGGCTTTGAGATATCTGCTCTCAAAGAAAGATGCTAAATCATGATTGATTAGATGGATCTTACTACTATAAGAATTTGATATTGAAATTTGACACAAGAAGGGATCTGAAAATAATGTAGCAGACCACCTATCGAGGATCCTAGTTGAAGATTGTGAGCCTGCATCAATTGGAGAATCATTTCTGGATGAGCAACTTCAAGTAGTTTCACACATAAAGGCCCCTTAGTTTGAAGATATTGTGATTTACTTAGTAGTTGGATAAATTCCTAATGGCTAGCCTAAGAATGAAAAAGATCGGTTCTTTGCTCAAATCAAGTATTATTTTTAAAAAGATCTTAAATTTTTTCGAATTTGTGCTGATTAGAACATTCATAGATGTGTTCTTGAAACTGAACAATTGAGTATCTTGAAATTCTATCATACTCTTGCCTGCGGATGATATTTTTTTGGATGAAAAACTACAGCCAAAGTATTACAAAGTGGTTTTTACTAGCCCACATTGTTTAAGGATGCTTATACTTTTGGCTAGAAATGTCTTATGTGTCAAGCTTTAGGAAACATTTCAAAAAAAGATATGATGCCTTTGAACCCCATCTTGATAGTTGAAATTTTTGATATTTGGAGAATTGATTTTATGGGACCCTTTCCACCCTCCAATGGTTTTGAATAAATTTTGGTGATCGTCAATTATGTTTCTAAATGAATTGAGGTAATGGCAAAACAAACCAATGATCATAAAATTTGTTCAAAGGATCTAGGTTTGGATTTTCATGTGCTATCATTAGCGATGGAGGTACCCACTTCACAAACTATTAGTTCCAAACACTGCTACAAAAATATGAGGTCACACATAAGATAGCTACACCATACCATCTACAAATAAGTGGCCAAGTTGAAGTATCTAATAGGAAGATCAAGAATATCCTGCAAAAGATTATTAGGCCTGATCGTAGGATTGGTCGGATCGATTGGATGATACATTATGGGCCTATAGGATAGCTTATAAAACCCTTATTGGAATGTCTCCCTATAGATTGATCTATGAAAAAGCATGTCATCTTCTGGTAGAACTTGAACACAAAGCATATTGGATAATCAAGCAACTAAATTTTGATTTGAAATAAGCTGGTTCCAACCGGATATTGCAACTGAATGAATGGGATGAATTGAGATAAGAGGCTTATGAAAATTCATGAATTTATAAAGAAAAAATGAAAGCCTTTCATGACAAACACATTTCAAGAAAAACCTTTGAGCCAAATCAATAAGTCTGGTTATTTAGTTTAAGGCTAAAATTATTTCCAAAAAAATTAAGATCTAAATGGGATGGACCTTACATAGTAAATCAAGTATTTCCATAAGGTGCAATCAAACTTTATGATCCTAAATCTAAAATTTTTTTTAAGATAAATGGTCAAAGATTGAAACCATATATTGAAGAGATGTTACTAAATCCAACCATTGATCAAGTAGCATTAATAGATCCATACTGAATCGAGCTACATTATGTCTGGCTGAAGACGATAAACTTAGCACTTTCTGGAAGGCAACCCAGTTTCTATTTTTTTTATATCTTTTGTATTTTGTTTAGATTAATCGAGTCTTACTTAATATCTTTTGTAGGAATTTGAAACCAATATTGGCTAAGTTGGGAGGAGAACCAATTTTGAAAAGATTTCTGGATCAAATGATATCTCTTTTTTCTTTGTATACATCTTTTATTTTTCTTACTCCACCGAGGATAATATCGATTAAGTTGAGATAGAGAATAATAAAAATTTTTAAATTTTTAAGTCCTCAAGTAAGTTAGTATTTAGCATTTAAGCATCTGATTATACTTAAGAATTGAGTTGAACCAAGTATTTTTTTTAAAAAAATTTGATGTACAGACTAGAGAGTTCATGAGATATTGAGAGATCAGATATTAAAAAAACTCAATAAAAAGTTAAGTTTAGAACTTAAATAATTTTTTTTAAAAATTTTTAAATTTTTTTACTAGCATCAAAGAAGAGTTTACTTCCTATGGACTTATGTATGGTAACTATATATTTATATATATATATATATATAAAATTTTAAGTACTTCATGCTGAGTAATCGGGCCTCTTTACCTAAGCAAGTATTGAGTTTCATATCAAAAGATATGAAGGACAAAGAAGCTTTATTGTATAGCTAGTTTTAACTCATAACCTACTTGATTCGAGCAAGTAAATCCGAGAGATATTTTATATCTAGTGCTCTAAAGCCATTTGATTCAGGAGTCATTGACTAAAAACTCACTATATGGATCAAACAGAAAGCTTAAGGAGTTGAAACATTCAATAGCAGTACAACATTAAAAAAAAATTAATAAATGAAGGACATAAGTAACAATATACTTATCCATTTGAAGGTTAATGATTTAGAGATAAAGATAGGGATAATTTAGAAATAATTTAGAAAAGATGTATTATTCTTAGTTTAACTCCCATATTGATTAGTATTAATATCCCAATGACATACCTTACTCATGCTATACTAAACATCGATGGTCTTTTTAAAAATTATCTGATGAAATTTGAAACTCTAAGTTAAACAGTACTTAACTCTAAATTCTTTCTTTACTTGAGGATGAGTAAAGTTCAAGTTGGAAGGTGTGATAAGTTATATATTTATATATTTATTTTAGATATTTTTGATAATTAATGGTGCTAACATATTCTAAAAAATCTAATTTTATAAATAAATTAATTTTTTTATAAAAATAAATAATTTTAAAAATATGAAATTAGAGTATACTTATGAAAAATAGATATCAAGTTAATTGAAAATTTTAAGTATCAAAATAAATAAAAAATTAATGAGCAATTTAATTCATTTTTTTTATTTTTCAGACATAAAATTTGAGCAAAATCAAGCAAAAATATCAAAAAAATTGTTTTAAATAGTCTTCGATACACGGTGGACCGGCCACTCAGTCTACAGAATCAGGGGCAAGGTCCACAGAAATTCAAGCGGTCCACGACATGGCTCATGGGTGGGCAGAAGACTTTTGTGCGATTGGATGGCTAAGATTGGATGAAACATGCGATCAGACAGTCCAGAACATGTTCTACCATATCAATTAGTGGTGGCCCACAGCAGCTACACGATCCAATGATTAGGAGAGATCCTGAGTGAGATTCGACGGTCTGTATTCATTGCCGATGGGAGAACTAAACAGAAGAGAATTTTTTTGGCACAATCTGACGGTCCAAAACCAATCTGAAGCCCGATCTGACGGTCAGCATTCTTCCCGACTATGAATAGGAGATCAGGGGCACGATCCGATGGTCCAAAGCCGATGTGATGAAGAATCTAATGGCCAGCATTGAATCTGACTTTGATAAGGCATTGGGCGATGATTTTTGGGTTGATCTCGTGTGTCCAAACAAGATCCAATAGCCAAAAGCAAGGGATATGGGTTTGACACGATTTTGAGGATTTTTGGGACTCTGTTTGCCACCAGAAAAAAGTAAAAAATTTACTTACAAATAATGAGGCCTGAGAATAAGAAAAAAAGCAGAGAAAAGTAGTGAAAAAATAAGAAAAAAATAAAAAAAATTAGGAGAAATTTAGAGATCTAAGGAGAAGAAGGAGAGAAGCTGGTTCGCTTCATAGAATATGAAGGAAGAAGGAGAGATCCTCAACCATTTTTTTGATGAAGTTGCACTGATTAACTTCAAATTTTTAATATAATTTTATTTTATTTTATTTTATTATTTTTTTTAAATTTTTTGTAATTAAATTTTAATTTTACTTAATGCAAAATTTACTTTCTTGCATTTTAAATTTCTGTCTTTTACTTTTATTGCAAATAGATGCTAAGATCTAATTAGTAGATCTTAGTACTAATTTATTTTTATACTTTTAAAATTCTTATTATTTATTTTTATTGTAAGTAGAAGGTAGGATCTAAATAGTAGATCTTAGTACTTAATTTATTTTTTATATTTTTAATTTCTATTTTCTGACTTAAATTATTTTTTTTAATTTTTTTTTTTTTAAATTAAAGATTTCAAATTAAAGTACTATCTTCTCTATAGATTCGACCCAACTCACTACTCTCTACATATTTTTAATTTTTAAAAATTAAAATTAATTTTACAATTATGATATCCTAACGACAACATCATGAGCCTATCAATATATATATGTACGTATGTATGTATGTATTGAAGGAAAAACTGTCTTTTTCTTTTGTAGGATCTTCCAGATTTCATCACATCTGGGGCGAAATAATTTAAAAATTTTATCCTACACTATTTTAGATCTAATATCTGTTAGATCTAATTTTATTATCTGATATTTAAAATTTAAAATTAAATCTAAAAATATGAGAAGTATAGACATACCTCAAGGGTAATCTGATTACCCTTTAGATGATCTCAGCACAGCCCGAGGTTCTGATGTAGCCACGCAAGTGCCTGGCTTCTATCGATATCCACATGGGTAGGATCTGAAATATCTTCTCCTCATAAATCTATGCTCCAAAAATTAGATCTCTATCTGATTTGGAAATACTTCAAAACTCCTTCTGAAGTTGGAGCAGCAGCCTGTCGAAGATGTCCTACAGCCTTCCTGTTCTAGGCATTACCACGCCTTTTCCTTGCACCAGATGAACGTCCAACTCCTTGGACATGAAGAGGGGAGATAGGAGAGTAGGGAGGATGTGAAGATGAAGGGAGGGGGTGGCAGATATGATGGTTTTCATAAAAACTTAAAACCCTAGGCGCAGACAGAGTTTATATAGACCCTGCTGTGCTGCGCAGTGCCACATCATTCGACCAATCAAAAAATTTCAATAAATTTTGGAAAAATTTTGATTGGTGGAGTGATATCATCTGATCACATCAGATAAGAACCCCCATCCTCTCTCCTATGTTGGCACCAACTTTGGATAAGCACAAGCAAGGTGGTGCCCAAGAGTCCATGTTGATCAAGACACCTTCCATCCTTATCCAGTTGGGACGCCCACTTTAATCCAATTGGATTCACGTCATAATCTGATTATGGTGCCCAATTCAATGTGAATTTGGCATGTGGACACTCCACAAAAATTCTCCAATGAGCTCTCTTCAGTTTAAGACCCATATGTCAACATTTGACAGATGTCCTAAAATAAAATTGGCAGGTGACAGGAATTAGCAGGTGCTTGTCTTAACTTCATCTCATGAATTAAGATAAGCCTTTTCTGAGCTGGACAAGCTTCATTTAGACTGAGAAAAATCTTCACAAGATTCTCTGGATGAGTCAAATTATATTTGGCTCAGTAGAGACAGAAAAGATTACACGAGGAGAAAGTTAGGCTCAATCGTGTGCTAGCATGATTTTCTTGAACCTAATTGGATCTTATCCAAATCAATTGGGTTATCCCAATTGATGACATCCAGACCCTAACCCTTGATTGTGTGACCCAGTTAGGTTCAATTCCGTATGGTAATGAGACATGTCATGATCTCATCATCGACATCATCGAAACTCCTTTCGATGGACCAGAACTCTTCTGATTAGAATGATCGATCATCAATATCATTCTAATTGCTCTCAAAATCCACCAGTTTCATCTAACAGTATGTGGTGGCAACCCATCAGAACTAAAGATGAACCTCTCGGTGCAGCTACCTGTGTGATTGAGTTCCTCTATCATGAGTCCCCACTGAATTAGGGTTAAGGTGAACTCGTCAAACCCAACATCAGTCATATGAATCAATCGATCGATCCGAGTCCGATGTGAAACCCCAATGAAAAACTTTTTTTCCATTATTTCACTCTGCCATGGCCATGGGCTTAAGGATTCAATCTTTCGATCATCATAGGACTACTCCTCTCATCTACCGAGATTGATAGATTCCATCTTAATGTGACCTAGTTCCTACAATGAATATGCTACAGCCAACATACACCTCAAGGTTTCGAATGGCTAGAAGATTGAGTTATGGTGTAGTCAAACTATAACACACTCAAGGTGAACTATCAATGCACCTCAGGTCAAAGAACCAGACACACAACTGCAGCATCGAGCTAGTCATCGACGAGAAGGTAGACTTCTTTATGACTGCTCGATATGGTCATGCTCAGTACTCTCATTCTCAACGAATACCTGTACTCTCGCTCCGGTGTCTCCACACCGTAGACTCAAGACATATTTACTCTAAGAAAGTGATCGTACACCAACCTTTCGGATCGATCACCATCCTCGTGATGATCCTATGATCAGGAGCTGTTTATGAGTTAGTTATGTAAATTCATGTCTTAAATTTTCAACTCTTAAAAATTTGAATTGATATTCCTACTAACTCAAAGGATGTATCACAGACACAATGTACACAATGTGATAGAAGAATAACCCATTTATTGATTTATAGTCAAAATTATAAATTTGCCCTTAGATTTGTACAGGAATGTGTCAGCCAATCTGGCATCTAGGGCACACATCTAATAAACTCCCACCTGACCTAATGCCAATTGGCTACATATCTAAGTCCCATCTTCTCAAGGTAGGCTTCGATCTTCTGCTGGCCTAATGGCTTTGTTAGTGGGTCTGTCACATTGTCTGTGGAGTCAACTCTCTTGACCTCGACATAACCCTTTTCGAGGTAATCACAGATCAGATGGAATCACCGCTCAATGTGTTTGGACTTTTGGTGAGACCTTGGCTCCTTAGCTAGGGCTATGGTGCTATTATTATCGTAGTAAAGAGGTATGGCATCCGATGACATCACTCCAAGCTCTGCGGCAAACTTTTTGTACCAGAATGCCTCCTTCGTAGCTTCTGATGCAGCAATGTACTCTGCCTCCATGGTGGAATCAGCAATCACCGTCTACTTGGAACTCTTCCAGCTGACTGCACCACCATTGCAAATGAACAGACTCCCAAATGTTGACTTTCGATCATCTATATCAGACATAAAGTCTGAGTCTGTATATCTCTAAATCTGAAGTTCTTCATTTTCAAAGACTAGAAACATATCCTTAGTCCTTCTCAGGTACTTAAGGATACATTTCACAGAAGTCCAGTGCTCTTCATCTGGATTCGACCGATATCTGCTTGTGACACTCACAGCATGGGCTATATCAGGTCGTGTACATAGCATGGCATACATGAGGCTTCCTATTATCGAAGCATAAGGGATCTTGCTCATGCATTCAATCTCCTCAGGTGTGCTAGGGCACATCTTCTTGGAGAGATGAATACCATGTCTAAAAGGTACTAAACCTCTTTTGGAGTTTTTCATGCTAAACTTTTTTAGCACCTCCTCTATGTACATCTTCTATGAAAGTCCGAGCATCCTATTTGGTCTATCTCTATAGACCTTAATACCCAATATAAAGGATGCCTCTCCTAGATCTTTCGTAGAGAACTCCTTAGACAACCATACTTTGACTGAGGTCAACATGGGAATGTCATTTCCAATTAGGAGGATGTCATCTACGTACAATACGAGGAAGACAACTGTGCTCCCACTGATCTTTTTGAACACACATGGTTCCTCCTCATTCTTGATGAAACCAAACATTTTGATCACATCATTGAAATGAGTATTTCAGCTCGGAGATGCTTGCTTAAGTCTATAAATGGACTTTTGCAGCTTGCAGACCTTGTGATCATTATCACTGGATGTGAAATTAAGTGACTGTTCCATATAGATATCTTCCTCAAGATGTCCATTTAAGAATGCCATTTTTACATCCATCTGCCATATTTCATACTTGAAATATGCTGCAACAGCAAGCAATGTACGGATGAATTTTAGCATGGCTACGGGTGAGAAGGTATCCTAATAGTCAATGTCTTTGCGCTGAATGTAATCTTTCGCTACGAGCCTAGCCTTGAATGTCTTCACATTTTCATCTGCACCTATCTTTCTCTTGAAGATCCATTTACACCCAATAGGTACAATACCTTCAAGTGGATCTACCAAGGTCCAGACTTGGTTTGAGTGCATCGAGTCAATTTCTGATCTCGTTGCCTCTAACCATTTCTCAGAGTCGATATATGATATCGCCTCGTCATAGGTCTTGGGATCATCACCATGAACCCCATTTCTCGTGAGGAATATTTTCTCTACATCCTCTTGTATGGTACCTAAGTACCTTTCAGGAGGACAAAAAATCCTAATCGATCTACGAGGTGGAAGAGGTTGTGTTAAGACTGGTTCTGATTGATTTGGTTCCTCAGGTTCTTTAGCTCGTTGCTCTTGGGAGACATTCTCCTTGAGCTTAATTATTCTTCCGATGCCACCATCTTGAATAAACTATTTTTCAAGAAAAATAGTATTTTGACTCACAATCACATTATGATCTTTCAGAATATAAAAATAGTATCCTAATGACTCTTTAGGATATCCTATGAACCGAGCTCTAAAAGACCTAAACTCTAACTTGTCCATCTGCTGTCTCTTGACATGAGCCGGACAACCCCAAATTCTGAGATGATTCAGACTTGGCTTCTTACCGTGCCATATCTCATATGGTGTAGTAGGAATGATTTTAGAGGAAACCCTATTCAATACATAAATATTGTCATGAGACAATATCCCCAAAGAAATTCAGGGAGGTCCATGAAGCTCATCATGGAACGGATCATGTCTAATAAGGTCCAATTTCTCCATTCTGAAACCCCGTTGAGTTGAGACATTCCAGGTGGAGTCCATTGAGAGACTATACCATTATCCTTAAGATAGTCTAGGAACTCCCGATTAAGGTATTCACCTCCTCGATCTAATCGAAGAACCTTAATGGGCTTTCCTGTTTGTTTTTCTACCTCATGTCTGAATTCTTTGAACCTTTCAAAAGTTTCAGACTTGTATTTTATTAGAAATATATACCCGTACCTAGACATATCATCGGTAAAGGTAATAAAGTAGATGTAGTTGCCTCTAGTCGGCACATCAAATGGGCCGCACACATCCGTATGTACTAGGGCAAGTAGGTCTGTGGCCCTTTTCCCATGTCCCACAAAAGAAAGCTTGGTCATTTTACCTTGAAGGCATGATTCACAAACTGCATATGACTCGAAAGTCAACGGACTCAGTAGCCCAGATTTCTCTAATTTGTTAACCCTGTCTTCCGCTATATGACCTAGCCTTAGGTGCCACAGATACCTATTATTTAGACTATCTCTAGGCCTTTTAATTCCTATGACATTCATATTTTGCTCAATATTAAATACAGATACATCAACATGTAACTGATAGAGACCGTTAATGATAAAATTATTTGCAACTTTATTATTTTCATAAAAAATATTACAATGATCCTTATGAAAGCTAATCACATAGCCTTCTTGTGCGAAACATGAAACAGAAATCAAATTTCTGCTTGCTGCAGGCACATAATAATAGTCTCTTAAAACTAAATCTAATCCTAATGATAATCGCAGAGGGTAGGTTTCCACGGCCACAGCAGCAACTTACGTCCATTTTCGATGTGTAGGATCATCTCCCCATCTCTCAGCCTCCTGCTCTCCTCAAAACCCTGCATAGAAGTGCACAAATGAGCACTAGAACCAGAGTCAAGCACCCAACTGGATGCAGAAGAAACCGTAAGGTTAGATTCTAAAATGAGCATACCTTCAGAAGGACCATCCTTCTTGTTCTTTAGGGTGGCCAGGTACTGAGGATAGTTTCGCTTCCAATGATCGTTTGATTGACAGTGGAAATATTTTTCCTTATCAGCAGCCTTCTTCTTTGGTTCTGTCTTCTTCTTCTTGCCATCCACCTTCTGCTTCTTCGCAGACTTCTTTTTCTTTTCAAAAGATTTTTTCTTGGAAGAAGTCCACTCCACAGTAAGAACTGAGCCTTTTAAACCCTTCATAGAAAGCTCAGTCGTAACCAGCATGTTCATTAACTCGACCAAGGTACACTGCATCTTATGCATATGGAAGTTCATGATGAACTAACCATATACGTCGGACAAGGACTGAAGGATCACATCAATCTAAAAATTCTTATTCAAGATGATATCGAGCTTCTCAAGCTCCTCAAGATCCTTGATTATTGT
This sequence comes from Elaeis guineensis, assembly GCF_000442705.2. Lineage (NCBI taxonomy): Eukaryota > Viridiplantae > Streptophyta > Magnoliopsida > Arecales > Arecaceae > Elaeis > Elaeis guineensis. Next base: position 36,583,128 of record NC_026006.2, on the reverse strand, counting down.
TAAATAATGATCTTGGACTGACTGCCCATCATGCATTTTAGCCTTAAAAAGTTTTTGACAGACTTGATACTTGGCTGCGCTACTTTGTTCACCAAACAACTCTTGTAGGTGAGCCAATATTTGGTGGGTAGTCAAAATATTCTCATGCTGGCGCTGCAAGTCATCAGACATTGCATCCAACATATAGTACCTTGCTTTGTTATCATCATCTGTCCATTTTTCAGAGATGCTCTCTGTTCAGTAGTCGGACATGCTGGCATGGCAGGTGGGTCCTGGTCCAAGATATGAGTCAATTTTTTAGATCCTAAAATAATTCTGTAGTTTCTCAACCAGTCTTTGAAATTGGGTCTAGCAATCTGTGGGTGTCTAGTATTTTGGTTAGGGGGTTGGAGGTAGACATGTTTCCTGTAGAGAGTCGAAAGTTTCTAGTTAAATTTTATAATCAGATTTAACCAATTTATTTAGGGGTTTTATTTTTAAATAAATTAGGCTCCCACTATTTTCTCAGATCCCTATACTCCCTTGGTAGAGATGTGAAAATCTCTGTAATCAGTGATTTCTAGTGGGTGGTGTGGTCTCACCAACTGGCTCATCACCTCACCTAACAGTTATTGATGATGGGTCAACCGATGAGTGGACAACTCTTGTCCTATGATTCTCTAATCATGGCGCACCCAAAACTTGGTCTCTAATTCATGAAGCTCACCATGTCCAGAATATTGCTCCAATCCTTAGTTAAGTCAGACCCACCATTTGCATGAACTAGATTCCTGATTGGGTCCCTCACCGTATCCAGAATATTGAGCCCAACCCATCCTTTAATTTGTAGCATCCAATGCCTAATGGACATAGTTGCATCTTCCTGGTGCAACTGAGCCACTGTAACCAGCTAAGAACAATCAACCTCGGGAAGGGCTCGCACATCCACAATGGTGGAAGACCTAGACTTAATATTTTCTTAGGGAGATTTGATTTAGATCTCATTAAACTTGACTTGACATAGTCATAACAATTATGACTAACCTAGTGGCATGGGTCAGCTCGAATTGTTAGCCACCTCAAATCAGAACTGGATCAACATATATGGCAGGTAAGTGAGACCGGTGGAAGGGATATGCCATTAACTCACATGAATGCATTCGAGTCGAGTAGCTCTCAATTAAAAATCAATCGATCACATCTATCCAACTTATCTTAGACACCAAATTATCGAACCAGAACCAATTAGGTTAGCCTACAATCCAGACTAACCACTGAGCCAAATTAGGTCTTAACTTGATCAAGTCACATCTAAATATGATTTGACCTTGATCCAGACTTAATCCTATTAGGCTGGTCAATTATTAGCTTTCATGATCCCACCTAACCAACTGTTGATTTGGTTTGATCAACCGCTAGACCTAATTGAGCTACCCAAGTTCGAACTCAATTTTATAAAAATATTTTAGATCTAAAATTCTCAATTTTAGATCAAATTGATTTTATAAACTTAATTTATTAATTAAGTTTGGGTTCATAAATAAAATATATAAAATAAATCCTAGATTTTAGGATCTAGGGTTTTGCAGAAAAGTAAATTTTGATTTCTGATTAAGGATGAACACGCGGCACCCCTACACTTCATAAGAACACCTCATTGAATGGGAAGAGAGGGTCTTAAAACTCTACTTCATTCTTATGACTGGACGGCCATGAGAAACACCTTAATCAGAAATATAAATTTTAACTATAAAACTAGTTAGATCTAAATTTACATATCTTATATACAATTTAAGATCTAACTAATACATGCTTTGCATACATCTCATGTATCAAAAATTGATCTAATTAATATACTTTAGATCTGATACATCATATGTAATATCTAAAAAATAAAATTTAAATTGAACTATTCAAAATTAAATCTATTCTAGATAAGTTACTGGAATAATTCTACAACTAGTCTAGGCATGCAACAGATCAATTTTATGGAAAAATTAAAATATTATTTTTTATTTTTTGATCTGATTATAATACTTATAATATTAAAAAAATAGAAAATAAATTAAATTAAATTTATATTTTAATCTCATTAAAATATAAAACTTAAGACTGTTCATGGATTCAACTAATCCTAGTCTAGTCATGCATCTGATACATGTTAGATCTTCTTAGATTTAATTTTAAATATTTTAATTTTAGATCTTATCATATCTGATGTGATATCTAAAATCTTTTAAATATTAGATAAATAAATATAAAAAATTAGATCTAAATTAGATCTGAAATAGAGCTAAAAATCTGGCTCTGATACCAGTTGAAGGAAAAACTGTCTTTTTCCTTTGTAGGATCTTCCAGATTTCATCAAATCTGGGATGAAATAATTTAAAAATTTTATCCTATGCTATTTTAGATCTAATATCTATTAGATCTAATTTTATTATCTGATATTTAAAATTTAAAATTAAATCTAAAAGTATGAGAAGTATAGACATACCTCAAGGGTAATCTGATTACCCTTTAGATGATCTCAGCACAGCCCGAGGTTCTGATGTAGCCACACAAGCGCCTGGCCTCTATCGATATCCACTCAGCAGAACCTGAAACATCTTTTCCTCATAAATCTATGCTCCAAAAGTTAGATCTCTATCTGATTTGGAAGTTCTTCAGAACTCCTTCTGAAGTTGGAGCAGTAGCCTGTCGAAGATGTCCTGCAGTCTTTCTGTTCTAGGCGTCACCACGCCTTTTCCTTGCACCAGATGAATGTCCAACTCATTGGATGTGAAGAGTGGAGATAGGAGAGTAGGGAAGATGTAGAGATGAAGGGAGGGGGTGGCATCTATGATGGTTTTTCACAAAACTTAAAATCCTAGGTGCAGACAGGATTTATATAGACCCTACTGTGCTGCGCAGTGCCACATCATTCGATCAATCAAAAAATTCTAATAAATTTTGAAAAAAATTTAATTGATGGAGTGATGTCATCTGATCACATCAGATAAGAATCTCCACCCTTTCTCCTATGTTGGTGCCAACTTTGGATAAGCACAAGCAAGGTGGCACCCAAGAGTCCATGTTGATCAAGACACCTTCCATCCTTATCCACTTGGGGTGCCCACTTTAATCCAATTGGGCTCACGCCATAATCTGATTATGGTACCCAATTCAATATAGATTTGGCATGTGGACACTCCACAAAAATCCTTTAATGAGCTCTCTTCAGTTTAAAACCCATATGTCAATATTTGACAGATGTCCTAAAATGAAATTGGCAGGTGATAGGAATTAGCAGGTACTTGTCTTAAATTCATCTCATGAATTAAGACAAACCTTTTTTGAGCTGGACAAGCTTCATTTAGACTAAGAGAAATCTTCACAAGATTCTCTGGATGAGTCAAATCATATTTGACTCAGTAAAGATAGAAAAGATTATACGAGGAAAAGTTAGGCTCAATCGTGTGCTAGCACGATTTTCTTGAACCTAATTGGATCTTATCCAAATCAGTTGGGTCAGCCCAATTGATGACATCCAGACCCTAATCCTTGATTGTGTGATCTAGTTAGGTTCAATTTCGTATTGTAATGAGACATGTCATGATCTCATCATCGACATCATCGAAACTCCTTTAAATGGACCAGAACTCTTCTGATTAGAATGATCGATCATCAATATCATTTTAATTACTTTCAAAATCCACCAGTTACACCTAGTAGTATGTGGTGGCAATCCATCAGAACTAAAGATAAATCTCTCGGTGCAGCTACCTGTGTGATTGAGTTCCTCTATCATGAGTCCCGAATGAATTAAGATTAAGGTGAACTCGTCAAACCCAACATCAGTCATATAAATCAATCGATCGATCCGAGTCCGATGTGAAACTCCAATGGAAAACTCTTTTTTTATTATTTCACTCTGCTATGGCCATGGGCTTAAGGACTCGATCTTTCGATCATCATAAGACTACTCCTCTCATCTATCGAGGTTGATTGATCCCATCTTGGTGCGACCTAGTTCCTACAATGAATATGCTACAACCAACATACATCTCAGGATTCTGAATGGCTAGGAGACCGAGTTATGGTGTAGTCAAACTATAACACACTCAAGGTGAACTGTCGATGCACCTCAGGTCAAAGAACTAGACACACAACTGCAGCATCAAGCTAGTCATCGATGAGAAGGTAGACTTCCTTATAACTGCTCGATATGATCACGCTCAGTACTCTCATTCTCAATGAATACCTGTACTCTTACTCTAGTGTCTCCACACAGTAGACTCAAGATACATCTATCCTAAAGAAGCGATCATACACCAACCTTCCGAATCGATCACCATTTTCGTGATGATCCTATGGTCAGGAGCTGTTTATGAGTTAGTTATGTAAATTCATGCCTTAAATTTTTAACTCTTAAAAATATTAATTGATATTCCTACTAACTCAAAGGATGTATCACAGGCACAATATACACAATGTGATAGAAGAATAACCCATTTATTGATTTATAGTCAAAATTATAAATTTATCCTTAGATTTATACAGGAATGTGTCAGTCAATCTGGCATCTAGGGCACACATCTAATATGTATGTATGTATGTATATCTTTGGAAACTATTTTCTTTCTTGCCTTATCCTTCCTTGCTCCTCCAATCTCATCCATCCATTCTTCCTTGCTTCTTCATCTCATCCATCCATCTCCTAGCCCTTGTCCACATCAATAGTCCCACATTGAAAAAATATAAAAACTTCCTTCCTCCTAACACCTATAAATAAAGGTCAACGCCTCTACTCTTAAATATCTCTCTCCACACCATACCTCTTGTAGGGACCTACATGATAGATGGGAATACCCACCTTTTAAATTTTTTAGCCACCTTATTCCCACTTTCTTCTACCCTTCCAACACATGAGAAGGAGAATCAACTAGGGGGAGGTGTGAGAATCAGAAGAGGAGGAAGACTGCGAGAAGAGATCCTAGTTAGGTGATTTTTTCTTTTATTTTCGGAGAGTAGATTGATTCTTTAAACTTTAATCTGGTATTTTTTCTTTCATATAATTAAATAATCTTGTAAGCTTTTGAATTTTAATAAATAAATTTTAATTTGCTTTCAAGATATTATGCTTAATGTTATATGTTGTTAATCTTTAAATAGTTTATGTGTTCGTTGAGATGGATTGTGATCGGGAGATACAGTCTATGCTTAGATGAAATAGGCTACCTTAAGGATCAACACAGATCTATTTGTTTGTTTGATTTAAGATTCTTCTTATGATTTAAGTTTGAATAGCTTATGCTTTAGGGAGATAAACCATGATCAGAAACCTGAGACATTTTCCTACTTGAGATCTTTTCCTATCTGATATCTTGTTAGATTGTTATTTTTCTGCAACTAGTTAATTTTCTGATCATCAATATTTTCTAAAACAAATCTTTCTCTATTTTATTCATCATTGTTTTACTACTATTTAACCTTATGATCCCTGTGGAATCGACACCCAATGCACCCTATACTACTGTTTTATTTATTTGCATCAGGGTATTTTATTTTTGATCACTCTCGTGATAAGAGCACATTAAAAATCATCTGTGTAAATCTAGATTTGCTGTAGAACTAGCCATTAAAGCTATCAGCCACAATCGAGTTGACTCAAGATCAAGTAGGGATCGACTCAAGCAATCTATGAGTCAGCTCAATAGAAACAGAAATCAACTTGAAGATTGGTCTATAAAATGTGATTTTCTATCTTTCCTAAGAGAGTTGACTTAAGGCCAAATAGAATTCGACTTGAGGTCTGACATTAAAAGTTCTGCATTCTGTGTGATTGAGAGAATCAACTCGACCAAAGTAGAGACCGACTCCTAGTCTGTGCCACTTCACATATGCATGCCAGAGTCAACTTTTTGAAACTAAGAGGCAGCTCTTAATCTTTTCCTCTTGATTTTTTATAATGTGTTTTCACTATTTAGCTTTCTTTGGTTCCAAAACCTGTCATTTGATAATTGCTTTCAAGAATGATTTTAGCTTTCTAAAACATTCTTCACAAGAACTTAAACAACTGATTATTACAAAAATAAGTATTTAAATATTTTATATTTATCATAATCAATCCTTGGATCAATATAATTTTTTTCTCTTTTAAAATTATTTTTAAGCAAAAATTTACTTAATTCTTCATACTAAGTGCGGGTTGCTTATTTTAATCCATACAAAGCTTTATTTAGTTTAAAAATATGGTTTGAAAATTTATGATTTTCAAAACCAGGAGGCAGTTCAATATAAACTTTTTCTACAATATATCCATTCAAAATATCCACTTTTAACATCCATTTCAAAGGGTTTGAAATTTATATAGCAAGCAAATGTAAGAAGTAACCTAATATTTTTTTAATCTAGCTACTAATATAAAAGTTTCTTCAAAATCAATACCTTATTCTTGATTCTACCCTTGTGCCACTAACCTAGTCTTACTCCTAACTAAATTTTCTTGTTTATTTATATTCCAATTATTTTAGCTGGGTTTACAATCAACCTAGATTATTTTGCATAGGTTCACCAACTAAAACCATCTCAACTAAGTCTCTCAAGGCTTAGTTAATACAACCATCCAATTTAGGACTTGGGAAAACCTCTCCCATAAGTTTCCATCATAAGAACTTTTAAAGAAACTAAGGAATATAAGAAGGGATTGAGTTAAATGACCTATTTCTTAGGAAGAAAAAACTCATTGTAGCTCAATTGAAGTCAAAGTAGATTGCTCTTTAATGCTTGACTACTTCTCTGTAATGCATACGTGGCTCATGAATGACTACTAAATATGTACTTAGGGATACTTAATCAGTAAATACTCTTAATTTCTCTTAAAAAATTGAATGCACTCTTGAATGATGATTGGTGTGCTCTAAGATTTTAATTCACTATTCACTACTTTTATCTTGCTTCCTAATTTGATTTCATATCTTTTATAGGTTTAATTTTGGTTGGAAATAATAATCTAGCCATTATGGAAGCCAAAATAGACATTGGAGTTGAGTTTCGCCCATTAGAAGTTGTCAGAGAAACTAGCTATTAGGCTGTCACTTGTAGAGTAGCCGACATGTTTGTTTTAGGGTGGACTCGTTTCACTCTCAAGTCAGCTTATGAAAACTGCATTTTTGGTCATTCTCTATCTTTTATTTTGGTGTTGGCTCATGTAGAACCAAGAGTCGACTCATTAACCCCTAAATTTTGGGCACTCTCTATGCTTTGCCTGTGGTCACTCGAGAATCAGCTCTTGCAGAACTTGGGGTCGACTCATGAAGCATGCCTGTTTCTTCCAACATACCGGAGTTGACTTATAGATTTTTGGTAGTCAACTTGAGAGACCTTCAAAAATATGGGTTCTTTGTATCTATCTATGGTCATTCGGGGTTAACTTGTAGTATTAGGAATCGACTCCTAAAAGCTAAAACTTGTAAAATTTATCTTAGAAATCCTTTTGACTTGGCTTATTTGAGAGGCTTCCTTTATTAAGTGGATTATTTTGATTTCACGAGAAGTCCTACAACCATTTTTAAAGTACTTTATTGGTAACATTTGTACACAAATATTTTTATTATCACCAAAATCAAAGCCTTGGATCAGTAATCACATAGAGGCCTAATAAGTCATATATTTTTACGTTTATTTATGGTACTAACATCTTGTAAAAAATCTAATTTCATAAATAAATTAATTTTTTTATAAAAATAAATAATTTAAAAAAAATATAAAATTAGAACATATTTATGAAAAATAGATGTCACGCTAATTGAGCAATTTAAGCATCAAAATAATTGAGAATTAATGAGTAATTTAATACATATTTTTTTTATTTTTTAGGCACAAAATCAAAGCAAAAATTTAGCTAAAATACTCTAAAAAATATTTAAAATAGCCTTCGATACACGGTGGATCGGCCACTCGATCCACAGATTCAAGGGTGCGGTCCACAGAATTTCACGCAGCACACGATGCAGTCTACGATGGATGATTCATTTTTGTATGATCAGATGGTAGAGATCACTCCAAATACAAGATCGAACGGCTGAGATCATATTATCCCATGTCCAGCAGTGGTGGCTCACTTTCAGTGCGCAATCCAACGATCCAAATTGATTTGAAGCGAGATTCAATGGCTGCTATTCATTGCTAGCTGAGAACTAAATGAAGAAGAAATCTAATGCACCATTCAATGGTTGAAAAACTATCTATCACACGATCCAACGGCCAGAAGCATTTTCGACTATGAATAGGAGAGATTGAGCACGATCCGATGGTCAAAAATAAATCAAACATATGATCGAATGGCCAGCATTGATCCTAATCGAGAGAAGGATTTAAACACTGATTTATGGGCTGATCTAGATGATCCAAATGTAATCCAACAGCCAGAATTAATAAATATGGATATAATATGAATTTTAAGGATTTTAGGACTCCTTTTATTATCAGAAAAAGATGAAAAATTTATCTATAAATAGGAGGTCAAGGAATAAGAGAGGAGAGTAGAGAAAATCAATAGAAAAATAAAAAATAAATAAATAAAATTAGATAGATTTAGAGATTCAAGAGAAAAAAGAAGAGAAGTCGGTTCGCTCCATGGAGTATGAAAGAAGGAGAGATCGTCAATCATCTTCCCGACGAGACTGCACCGATCAACTTCAGATCTTTGTTATAGTTTTATTTTATTTTATTATTATTTTAAATTTTTTATACTAAAATTTTAATTTTAATTAATATAAAATTTATCTTATTATATTTTTAAATTTTTATCTTTTATTTTTATTGCAAGTAGATGCTAAGATCTAGTTAGTAGATCTTAGTATCAATTTATTTTGTGTACTTTAAATTTTTATTATTTATTTTTATTACAAGTAGAAGCTAGGACCTAAATAGCAAATCTCAGTATCTGATTTATTTTTTATACTTTTAATTTTTATTTTCTGATTAAAATGACTTTCGTCAAATTTTTTTTTATAAAATCAAAGATTTCAACTGAAAGTACTATCTTCTCTATGGATTCAACCCGACTCACTACTTTCTATGTATTTTTAATTTTTTTTACAAAGTCAGAATTAATTTGATAATCATGATATCCTAACGACAATATCACGACTCTATCAATTTTTGGTGCCGTTGCTGGAGAAGGCATCAATTTTAATATTTATTTTTTTTGATTTTTTTATGAATATAGCTTACTAACTTTTTTATTTTTTTATCTTTTTGTAGAAAAAAAAAGAGAAGAAAAGAAGGGTGAAATATTTCAATTTGATGAGATCAATCCTAACCCTAACTCTAACTTTTTTTTTAATATTAATTATTATTTTTTTCAAACAAATCTAAAATTTATCTATATAAACCTAATAAAAATCACATGACAAGAGTAGAAACTTAATTGTTTAGAAGTATTCATCATCTTAGATTTACTTTTGGTGATCACTAGAGATAAGGTAAGTTTTCAAGTTTGATTAGTTTCATGCATCTAATTTAGTTGCATAGAATCCCTTATTTGAAATTGGTTGTGGATATTCATCTCAAATCAACTTAAGGGCACCACCCATTAATAAGATAAGGTAGAGATTTTTTCATCCTTTCTTAGCCCAAAAATCACCAACCAGCATCCCACATTAACACAAGCCAAATTAAAATTCAGTAGATGTTGGCCCCTGGATCAATTGAGTTCAATTTGAGTATTGTGGTGAAGTCAAGTGCAAAGTAAGTTTGGACTCACCCCTAAAACTAGTGTCTAAGGTAAAAGATTACAAAGACTAAGCCTAAGTGGACTCGTGGTTATTTAATTGGTTATGTTAGTTTACCTGGCCAATCCAATTAGTATCTAAGGCAAGCAATGGGGGGACCCCCATGACCCCAGCTCTTACCTAGCTAGTTGAAGGAAGTAAGAACAAACCCAACTTGCATCTAGGTCTAAGAAATCTATAGGTGTATAGGTTTAATTGCTTGCTAACTTGATTAACACTTAACCACAGTCAATTCTTCCACTAATTCTTCACATCTATTGTCTTTAGGTCTAGGGCTTTCTGAAGGTTCTCATCTTTAGAACTTCTCTCTTTCTTTCTCTTCTTTTTTCTTTCTCCCTCTTCTTAAAAAAGAAAAATCTGAACCACACACATTAGGGTTTGTGCTAGTTTATGCATGGTAAAAGATTTTTTCTGACCTGGTTGAATCGAATTATGAAATTGAATGGCTGATCCATGTTAAACCCGATAATCAAATGACTAAAAACTTAGAGAACCACCTAGGCAAATGAAGAAATATTTTATTCCTTCCACCTATAACCCATCGATGTTTCCATCATTCTATGGATCAAATATTCAGACTTTAGTCCTATGGCTGATTTGAACCTGATAGCCTAAAAATTAGATAAAGTCGATCTTCTTATCGATAAATTTCTAATCCTAAGTCAACAATCTCCTACACAATATACACCACCTTTCAATTATCAAGGGATTTATTCTATCTGTGCTAGCCCAGCCTATCATGTGAGTGAATATTCCATGGCTGCACAGTTTTCAGCTTTCATCCAAAATAAGTTCAAGCTACCCAAGGTTACTCCAAGTCTGTCAATGACCCATTCTCCAACACATATAATCCAGGTTGAAGGAACCATCCCAATTTTTTTTGGAGACCTTAATAGACTTAGGCCCAAATCCAAATTCTTCCTATGCATAACTTTCAAAATAGACCCTAATATCATAACTATGTGATAAGTGGTATATTTTTGTATTTATTGAAGATATTTTTGGTAATTTATGGTGCTAACATCTTCTTAAAAACCTAATTTTATGAATAAATTAAATTTTTTTGTAAAAATAAATAATTTTAAAAAAAATAAAATTAGAACATATTTATGAAAAATAGATATTAATTTAATTAAGCAATTTAAGCATCAAAATGATAAAAAAATTTTAAAAAATTTAATGCATATTTTTTTCTATTTTTCAAGCAAAAAATCAGACCAAAAATAGAGCCAAAATATCCTAAAAAATAAAAAATATTACCTTCAGTGCACGATGGACTGATCGCTCGGTCCACAGAGCCAGGGCACGGTCTACGAGAATAGTTATGCAGTCCACAGGCACGATTTACAGCGAGAAAAAGATCCTGGGCGCAATCCAATGATTGAGATTTAATCCGACTTAGATCCAACGGCAGTTGTTCATTGTCGGTTTATAAGAGGACTCTTTTGCGCGATCCGACGGTCCAGAAGTAATCCATCACGTGATCCAACAACTATTATCACTCCTGACTTTGAATAGAACTCTTTTGCATGATCCGATGGCCCAAAATGAATCCCAGGCACGATCGGACGGCTGTGGTTCGATCCGACTTTGATAAGGATTAAAATGGCTGATTTTTTATCAGATCTAAACGATTTAAGCTCCATCCGATGGCCAAAAATATTCCTAAGGGGATTAATATGATTTCTAAAGATTTTAGGACTCTTTTTTCTACCAAAAAATTATAAAAAATTTATCTATAAATAGGAGATCCGAGAATAAACTTTGGGAGAAGAAAAATTAAGTAGAAAGTATAGAAAAAAATTAAAAAAAAATTAAATAGCTTTAGGGACCAAAGAAAAAGAAGGAGAGAAGTCGGTTCGCTCTACGGAGTATGACGGAAGATGGAGAGGTCATCAACCATCTTTCCAACGAGGCTTGGCTGATCAACTTTAGATCTTTGTTACAATTTTATTTTTATTTTATTTTATTATTTCTTTTAAATTTTTTGTACTTAAATTTTAATTTTAATTAATGTAAAATTTATTTTTTTGTACTTTAAATTTTTATCTTTTATTTTTTGTATGTAGATGCTAGGATCTAATTAGTAGATCTTAGTATCAATTTATTTTTATGCTTTTTAAATTTTTATTATTTATTTTTATTGCAAGTAGATGTTAGGATCTAGTTAGTAGATCTTAGTACCCAATTTATTTTTTACACTTTTAATTTTTATTTTCTGACTTAAATTACTTTCTCCAAAATTTTATTTTCTTTTTGTAAAATTAAAGATTTCAAATCAAAATCCTACCTTGTTGCTCCTAGATTGATTTTGATGATTACAAAGCAGATTGAAGGGATACAAACAATTGAAAAAGTCCTTATGCTCTTCAAGGGCAAAATCATAATTTCACTAAAATCCTAATTTGATAGTACCATTTGGTAGAACAAATGATTTGAAATCTATTGGTGAAAATTTCATTGTGTTTGGACTTATATTTTTGAAGTTATGAAGGTTTGAAGTGCATGAGTCGACTCATGAGTCAACTCATGGCACTATGAGCTGAATGGCACGCAAAAAAAATTCCCATGGCACGTTGGATTTTTGGCTTGGCACGACCTGTGAGTCGACTCATGAGTCGACCCACAAGGCATGAGTCGACCTCTGCTGATTTGGGCCAAAAAAAATCCAGAAATTCAAGTTTCTGGTCTTTGCAACAGAAGTCGACTCATGAGTCGACTCCTGATGCATGAGTCGACTCATGAGTCGACCCCTGCGATGGGAAATGTCAGCAACGGCTATTTTTTTGCCCGTTTTAATTACCATTTATGCTTCCTAAAAATCCTCTAACGGCTCTTTATCTGCCTAAATTGTTTTCTCTTGCTACTAATGCCATAAAATGCTTAAAATGGTGAAAGGAAATTGCAGATTAAATAGCAGATCAAATTGCAAAGAAAAAGTGTGGAAATCGGGAGATCAAACGTGAGATCAAAAGAGAAGAGAGGATCCTAAATCTGAGATCAACGAAATATTCAAGAAGAAGAGAGAGGATCCACAATATTCAAGAGAGTTTGTGAAAAAGAAAAGCAAGAGCATTCAAAGAGAGAATCTTTCAAGTCGATTGTTTTCAACCTTGATCTAGAGATCGTTCAAAGCTTTCAAGAGATCTTCAATCAACAATCAACCTCTTCTCAAGCGTTCAACCGTTCATTCATCTTGAGAAAATCTGAAAAAGGGGTTCTTCATTTGAGTAAAGCTTTTATTGTTATATTTGCTCATTTAAGGAGCTGTTATTGTATTCATCTGTGCTCTAAATATTCTTACTCTTTGTGAGTTTTTGCTCTTGTTTTTGGAGGATTTCCAAAACAAGGAAAGGTTGATCCGAACCTGAAATCGGAGTGTTTTGGGTTTGCTTGTACCCGGGAAACAAGTGTTCTAGCTTGGGATAGCTAGGGTCGGAGTTTCCGACGTCTTGTATTCTAGCTTGGGATAGCTAGTGTCGGAGTTTCCGACGTTTTGTATTCGGGTTGAATACAAAGGATAGTGGATTGAAATTCTCAAGTGGGATCTTGGGGAGTGGATGTAGGTGCAAGGTTAGCACCGAACCACTATAAATCCTTGTGTTTGTGGTGTGCTTTATTGCTTTATCTTATTTCTTTATTATATCCTTGCAATACTGCTTTAGGTAATTAATATTGATTTAAAGCCATTGTTTTGTTCTTCATAAATTATCTGTTGGGCTTAAAATTTTTAGAAACCCAATTCACCCCCCCCTCTTGGGTTGCACAGCTGGGCAACAAGTGGTATCAGAGCCAGTGCTCTAGCCCTTCTTTGATCTAACAATCAAAGAGCCAAAGATCTATGGCAACCCATGTTGGAACTTCTCTAGCTGAGGGGCAATCAACAAACCGACCTCCACTTTTCAATGGGTCTAATTACACCTATTGGAAAGCTCGGATGAAGATTTTCATACAAGCACTCGACTATGATATGTGGAGTATCATAGTGAATGGTCCTCACACACCCACCAAGATTATAGATGGTGAGGAGTCAACCAAACCCGAGAAAGAATGGGATGAGGTTGACAAGAAATTGGCACAATTAAATGCCAAAGCTATAAATGTTCTTTATTGTGCACTAGATGCTAGTGAATTTAATCGCATTTCTACTTGTGCATCTGCTAAAGAAATATGGAATAGGTTAGAAGTCACCCATGAGGGAACAAATCAAGTAAAAGAGTCTAAAATAAACATGCTTGTACATAAATATGAATTGTTCAAAATAGAGCGTGATGAGTCCATAACTGCTATGTTTACTCGTTTTACTGATATAATCAATGGTTTAAAGAGTCTTGGCAAATCTTATACTAACAGTGAACTTGTAAGGAAGATTCTCAGGTCACTGCCAAGAACTTGGGAAGCCAAGGTGACTGCCATCCAAGAAGCAAAGGACTTGAACACTCTACCTCTAGAAGAGCTTCTTGGATCCTTGATGACTCATGAACTTAGCATGATGCAACATCAAGAGGATGAAATCAAAAAGAAAAGAATCATTGCCCTCAAATCCACAACTTCACCTGATTATGAAACAGATGACTCTGAAGATGAAGATCAGGATGAGGAGATGGCTCTCATCACCCGAAAATTCAAGAAGTTTCTAAGAAAAAGGAAACAGGGGATGAGAAAGAAATTTACAAAAAGAGATCAAAGCATAGAAAAGGAGAAAGATCAAACCCCTATATGCTACGAGTGCAAGAAGCCAGGACATTTCAGATCCGAATGTCCTCAATTGAAGAAAGGTCCAAAGAAATTCAAAAAGAAGGCAATGATGGCGACCTGGAGTGCGAGTGATGACTCAAGCTCCGACGAGGAAACCTCAACCGAACAAGCCAATCTGTGCCTGATGGCACATGAAAATGAGGTGACTTCTGAATCCACTAGTGAATTTACTTTTGAAGAATTGCATGAAGCATTCTATGATTCAATTGATGAATTAAAGAAACTAGGGAAGAAAAACAAAGAGCTGAAATTGGAAAATCAGTCCTTAGTGAAACAAGCTGAAATTCTTTCAATTGAAAAATTCACATTGATTCAAGAAAATCAAAACTTTAAGGATGAAATTAACAGGCTGAAATCTATAGTAGATAAGTTCACCTTAAGTTCAAACAAGCTAAATATGATCCTTGATAATCAGAAAGCTATATATGATAAGGCTGGACTTGGTTATAAACCCCTGAAGAAACAAAAATTTTTGAAGGATATTTATGCAAATTATCCAAGCAAAAAGCCTACAAATATTACTTGTTTTAAATGTGGAAGAATAGGACATAAATCATACACATGTTTTATTAACAAATATGCAAACACAAAGAAAATATGGGTTCCAAAAGGAACCATTCTGACT
This sequence comes from Elaeis guineensis, assembly GCF_000442705.2. Lineage (NCBI taxonomy): Eukaryota > Viridiplantae > Streptophyta > Magnoliopsida > Arecales > Arecaceae > Elaeis > Elaeis guineensis. The sequence goes on along the minus strand of NC_026006.2, from coordinate 36,567,987 downwards.
AACCCGAAAGGACCCAAGAAAGCTTGGGTACCTAAGACAGAAACTTGATCTGTGCTTGCAGGTGTGTCTAGCATCCCAAGAAGGAAACAGGAAATGGTATCTTGACAGCGGATGCTCGAGACACATGACTGGTGATGAATCACAATTCATCACGCTTGATGCTAAGGATGGAGGGATGGTCACCTTTGGAGATAATGGCAAAGGAAAGATCATCGGGATAGGTAACATTGGTATCACTCCCTCCAAATACATTGAGAATGTTTTACTTGTTAAAGGTTTAAAGCATAACTTACTTAGCATTAGTCAATTCTGTGATAAAGGATATAAAGTAAGTTTTGAATCATCTGTTTGCATTGTGACGAGTCCTATTAACGATGGCATTAAATTTATAGGACATAGGCATGGCAATGTTTATATGGTAGACTTGAATGATTTAACTAAATTAGACATGCAATGCCTAGTTTCCTTAAGTGCTAAAATAAATGAGACTAGTTGGCTGTGGCATCGTAGACTTGCACACATTAGCATGCATTCTCTTTCAAAATTAATCAAAAAGGATTTAGTTCTCGATTTGCCAAAATTGAATTTTGAAAAGGATAGAATTTGTGATACATGCCAATTAGGTAAATAAACTAGAGTATCATTTAAATCCAAAAATACTATTTCAACTTCTAGACCTTTAGAGCTCTTACATATGGATTTATTTGGACCAACTAAAACCACAAGTCTAGGAGGAAAACGATATGGATTTGTATTAATTGATGATTACTCTCATTTTACTTGGATTTTCTTTTTAGCTCACAAAAATGAAACTTTTCAAATTTTCACGAAATTTCATCGAAAAGTCACTAATGAAAAAGGGTTTTCAATTCAAAATATTAAAAGTGATCATGGAACAGAATTTGAAAATCATGACTTTGAAAATTTTTGTGATGAAAATGGAATTGGCCACAACTTCTCTGCTCCTAGGACACCCCAACAGAATGGGGTAGTTGAAAGGAAAAATAGAACCTTAGAAGAAATGGCCCGTACCATGCTCTGTGAAAGCAACCTTCCAAAATATTTTTGGGCGGAAGCTATTAACACAGCATGTTACATTTTAAATCGTGCTTTAATAAGACAATTTTTAAAGAAAACCCCCTATGAACTTTGGAAAGGAAGAAAACCAAATATTGCCTATTTTCATGTTTTTGGTTGCCGATGTTTTGTATTAAATAATGGCAAAGAAAAACTTGGTAAATTTGATGCAAAATCAGATGAAGCAATCCTTCTAGGTTACTCCTCCACTAGTAAAGCATTTAGAGTGTTCAACAAAAGAACCTTAGTAGTTGAGGAGTCCATACATGTTGTCTTTGATGAATCTAACGATCTTCCTTCAAGGAAGAATGAGGGTGTTGATGATGCAGATCCACTAATAGAAGGTATGAAGGAGATCACTCTAAAAGATTCAGCAACTCCAGAAGACAAGGATCAAGAAGATGAACAAAATGAGAAAGGTGAAGAAATTCAAGAACAACCTCAAGGTACAAATGACTTACCCAAGGAATGGAGGTATGTTCACAACCACCCTAAGGAATTAATTATCGGTGATCCTATGCATGGGGTAAAAACACGTTCTTCACTTAGAGATGTACTTAATCATTGTGCTTTTGTATCTCAACTTGAACCTAAAACTTTTGAAGAAGCTGAAAATGATCATAACTGGATTAATGCTATGCAAGAAGAACTCAGTCAATTTGAAAGAAATAATGTTTGGACCTTAGTGAAAAGACCTAAAGATTATTCAATAATTGGCACAAAATGGGTCTTTAGAAACAAATTAGATGAGCATGGAAATGTAATTAGAAATAAAGCAAGACTGGTTGCTAAGGGATATAATCAAGAAGAAGGAATTGATTTTGATGAAACCTTTGCACCTGTTGCTAGATTAGAAGCCATTAGACTTCTACTTGCCTATGCTTGCTTTATGAAATTCAAACTATTTCAAATGGATGTTAAAAGTGCATTTTTAAATGGATATATTTCTGAAGAAGTATATGTAGAACAACCCCCTGGATTTGAAAATCATGCTTTTCCCAATCATGTCTTTAGATTAAATAAAGCTTTATATGGTCTAAAACAAGCACCTAGAGCATGGTATGAAAGGCTAAGCAAATTTCTACTAAATAATGGTTTTTCAAGAGGCAATGTAGACACAACCCTATTTATTAGAAGAAACCAAAATGATATGCTAATTATACAAATTTATGTTGATGACATAATTTTTGGGTCTACTAATGAATCCCTTTGTCAAGACTTTGCTAAGCTTATGCAGGGAGAGTTCGAGATGAGCATGATGGGAGAACTCACTTTCTTTCTCGGACTCCAAATCAAACAATCAAAAGAGGGAATCTCCATCACCCAAAGCAAGTACACCAAGGAACTACTCAAAAGATTTGGAATGGAGAACTGCAAACCTATTGGCACACCAATGAGTCCCTCAAGTAAGCTTGACAAGGATGATGAAGGTAAAAGCGTAGACTTAAAATACTACAGAGGTATGATTGGCTCATTATTATATCTAACTGCAAGTAGGCCTGATATCATGTTTAGTGTCTGCTTATGTGCAAGATATCAATCTAATCCTAAGGAATCTCATTTGAATGCTGTTAAAAGAATCCTTAGATACTTAAATGGTACACAAACTATAGGGTTATGGTACTCTAAGGACTCACAAATTAATTTGTTAGGATATTCTGATGCTGATTTTGCTGGATGTAAATTAGATAGAAAAAGCACAAGTGGAACTTGCCAATTTCTTGGAGTTAACCTAATCTCATGGTTTAGCAAGAAACAAAATTCGGTGGCACTGTCTACGGCTGAGGCCGAATACATTACAGCCGGAAGTTGTTGTGCTCAAATCTTGTGGATTAAGCAACAACTCGAAGATTTTGGAATCAAACTTAATGAAACACCAATAAAATGTGATAATACAAGTGCTATAAATCTATCTAAAAATCCAATACAACACTCAAGATCTAAACATATTGAGATAAGACATCATTTCATAAGAGAACATATTCAAAACAAAAATATAATTCTTGAATATGTTTGCACTGAAAATCAATTAGCCGATATCTTTACAAAGGCCCTTAGTGAGGATAGATTCTGTGAAATTAGGAGAAATCTAGGAATTCTAGATCCATTTGCCTAAACTTCTCTTAATTATTATCAAATATTCTTAGAGCTCAATTTCCAATAATTATCCTGGTTCCAAAAGCTCAGTTTTATCACTCTAAAAACTTATCATTGAGCAAAATTCTTTCTCCCAAAATTTTGAATTTTTTTGGAATTTATTTGCATTTTTCCTGATTTTCTGAACTTCATGAGTCGACCCCCATGAGTCGACTCAATGGCAAACTTGTAAATCCCACCAACTTCCATCGGGTTCATTGTTTTTAAAACGGGAAACCTTGTTTATGAGACGACTCATCTTCTCGTCGTCTTCCTTCCGAAAGCCGTCCTCTCCAACTCTTTTTGCTCCAAATCCAAGGATCAATTCTGAGGCAATTCTCCCTCCTCTCCACCAAAAATCGCCTCCTTGAAAAGGATTTTTCTATGCTTTCTCGCAGTATTAGGCGCGGGTGGAACGTGCCCTAGAACTTCACCGTTCATTCAAAATCCACTTCTTTTCTCCACCAAAATTCTTCTTTACTCTTTTGTGATCCCTCCTCCACTGAATTCAAGTCTTCTTGTCTGCTACCTTATTGGATATGGCTCCAAAGATGAAACTTCCCCAAAGAAGGAAATCAATCCGAGAGCCTGAGGAAATTGTCCGAAAGAAAAGGCATGCTCAGTTTTCCACTGTTCCCAATCCAGTTTCAGTACCTGCTCAAGGTCCCTCTCAACCCTCCATAAGCCCCAGTGTAAATCTTCTTTCTGATAGAAAAGTAGAAACCGGGAAAAATATAGATTTTCGGTTCTTTGAGAAAGAAGGCTTTACTTTTGCTACCAAGATCAAAAATCAAGGATGGGAACTTTATTGCTCTCTTAAGGAAGTCACCTATGTTGATCTAGTCAGAGAGTTCTACCAGAACCTAAATTATGGAAACGGGTCTGTGACTTCAACTGTAAAGGAGATTGACATCTGTTTGGATTCTAGGATATTGGGAGAGATACTTCAGTTGCCTAGTGAAGGATACTCATATATGGAACTCCCAATTAAAGAAGAAGGGATCAGAATTATCTTAGGAGAAGATTTTTCAGGAAGTTTAAACAAATTGGAAGCAAAGCTACTGTCCATTGAGATGAGGGTCCTGCATCAGATTGTGACAAAACTATTCTTTCCTAGGAGTGGTAGACATGACTTACTATCTGGCAGAGATGTATGTGTCATGTTTCATATCATCACTCAGACCCCCCTAAACCTCCCTACACTTATGATAGAGGCCATGAGAGAAACTTTGAACAGATCCAAAGCACACTTGCCTTATGGTATGGCCCTTACTAAAGTTTTTAGGAGGTTTGGAGTTAGCTGTGAGGGGAGACACCTACCAAGCTCTCACATGTGGACACTTTCAACCAACACAGCCTACACCGAATGGGAATTACAAAGACTGTTGGTGGTTGGATCAAGGGCTCTGAAGAAAGAGCTGAGGAGAGAGCTGAGGAAAGAGCTGAAGACAGAACTGAAGGCAGAATAGAAGAAGAAGGTCCATCTTCTCCTGTACATGATTTCAGGGCAGCTTCACCAGATACCCAGTTCATTCATGATACTGAGGCTGGCCCTTCTGAGTTTACTAGGATGCCCACACCAGTGTATCAGCCAGAGAGCAGAGCACCTCATTCAGAGTTCAGACTGGCTGACGATCAGATCGAGCATATATCTCAGCGTGTGGCTTCTTTGTTGTCTAGCCAGTGGAGTAGTACTTCTTTTGCACCTGGAGCTACTTCTTCTGATCAGACCATTACTCCCCACATTTCCACTATATTTCAGATGATTTCAGATCAGTCCGTCAGGATACAGCAGCTTGAGGATACAGTCTGGAGACTTACTGGCAGAGTTCTTGACTTGCAGGGGCAAGTCCTTGCATTGGCCCATCCCCAGCCACAGGAGTCTACCATTGAGATCACAGATCTCACTGCAGAGGCTGGCAGGCTCAGAGGAGCACTAGAAGGTGGATATGAGCTACTGAGGAAAGAGATCAGAGGATCGAGTGAGCATGCTACCACCCAGTTCACTGCTCTACTTCAATCTATTTCCAGAGCACTGAACGTACTTGATTCTATCAGACTCATGGTATCAGCCCTAGTATCTCAGCGTTCTCAGCCTCCCAGTTCATCTCGTTCTCCTACTCGTGGCAGAGGCAGACGGGGTAGAGGACGCACTTCTGATCCATCATCTTCTCATACGATATCTGATGACTCCGATCCATGATTTGTCTTGATCATTGACTTATCTTGATCTTTACTAGGTTCTAGGAGTTAGTATCTTGTTCTAGGATCTATACCTTGGGGCCATGTATTGACATTTAGCTGGTTGAATTTTATGTATTGAAACAATTATGATATTAATGGAATCATCTTTTACCTATATTTCTACCTCTTTGTAATGATTATATTTTGGTTATATTTCAATCTCCGATACATCTGTTGAAATATTATCTTCTCCTTATTGTTGTTTGCTATTGATAATTGCTATATTAAGGGGGAGCAAACATCTGTGAAAAACTCTAAAGAGGAAGAAATTAAAGAATATTTTCAGAAAAAGAAAAGAAAGAGTTAACTATGTTTGATGATGTCAAAAAGGGGGAGAAATTAAAATTAAACAAAAATTGAAATTAGACAAAAAGCAAAACCCTAAATTATGAGAAAAAGGGGGAGAAATTAAATTAAAACAAATATTGAAGAAATTAAACAAATATTGGAGAAATTAGACAAAAACAAGGATTGAAAGATTAAACAAAACTTTGAGAAATTTTGGTATCGAAATTTGGTATCAGACACAGAAATTTGGTATCAGACAGAACTTTAATCCATCAAAAGCAAAATCATGAGTACAATACAAATAAGTATTTTTTTATATATATGCTCTGATATTCAAACTTGCTTTTGAAATTTTACTCACCTTGATACATCAATAAGAAATTTGTTTTACTCTGATACATCCTACAATTTCTTTCAACTTGATCTGATACATGATAACATTTGATCTGATACAGTGTGAAGGTTTCTCTAATATATTATAACATTTGCTCTGATACTGTATGAAATTTTCTCTGATACATTAAAAATTTTCTTGCTCTGATACATTATAAAATCTTTTCTGATATCATTGTAAAAATTATTTTTGCTCTGATACATAGAAAAAGTTATTTATCTTCTCTTGCTCTGAAATATCTTGAACTCAAAATGATCTAATAACCTTTTCAAATCTTTAAGAAAATGGACAAACTATTTTTGCATTTATATTACATGCCAAAAGAATCATACTCTTTTCAAGCATATACACCCATAATGGATTCTTTTGAAATTAATGCATTAACATAAATATTTTTGTTCATATGTTTTGTCATCATCAAAAAGGAGGAGATTGTTGCTCCTAGATTGATTTTGATGATTACAAAGCAGATTGAAGGGATACAAACAATTGAAAAAGTCCTTATGCTCTTCAAGGGCAAAATCATAATTTCACTAAAATCCTGATTTGATAGTACCATTTGGTAGAACAAATGATTTGAAATCTATTGGTGAAAATTTCATTGTGTTTGGACTTATATTTTTGAAGTTATGAAGGTTTGAAGTGCATGAGTCGACTCATGAGTCAACTCATGGCACTATGAGCTGAATGGCACGCAAAAAAAATTCCCATGGCACGCTGGATTTTTGGCTTGGCACGACCTGTGAGTCGACTCATGAGTCGACCCACAAGGCATGAGTCGACTCATGAGTCGACCTCTGCTGATTTGGGCCAAAAAAAATCCAGAAATCCAAGTTTCTGGTCTTTGCAACAGAAGTCGACTCATGAGTCGACTCCTGATGTATGAGTCGACTCATGAGTCGACCCCTGCGACGGGAAATGTCAGCAACGGCTATTTTTTTGCCCGTTTTAATTGCCATTTATGCTTCCTAAAAATCCTCTAACGGCTCTTTATCTGCCTAAATTGTTTTCTCTTGCTACTAATGCCATAAAATTCTTAAAATGGTGAAAGGAAATTGCAGATTAAATAGCAGATCAAATTGCAAAGAAAAAGTGTGGAAATCGGGAGATCAAACGTGAGATCAAAAGAGAAGAGAGGATCCTAAATCTGAGATCAACGAAATATTCAAGAAGAAGAGAGAGGATCCACAATATTCAAGAGAGTTTGTGAAAAAGAAAAGCAAGAGCATTCAAAGAGAGAATCTTTCAAGTCGATTGTTTTCAACCTTGATCTAGAGATCGTTCAAAGCTTTCAAGAGATCTTCAATCAACAATCAACCTCTTCTCAAGCGTTCAACCGTTCATTCATCTTGAGAAAATCTGAAAAAGGGGTTCTTCATTTGAGTAAAGCTTTTATTGTTATATTTGCTCATTTAAGGAGCTGTTATTGTATTCATCTGTGCTCTAAATATTCTTACTCTTTGTGAGTTTTTGCTCTTGTTTTTGGAGGATTTCCAAAACAAGGAAAGGTTGATCCGAACCTGAAATCGGAGTGTTTTGGGTTTGCTTGTACCCGGGAAACAAGTGTTCTAGCTTGGGATAGCTAGGGTCGGAGTTTCCGACGTCTTGTATTCTAGCTTGGGATAGCTAGTGTCGGAGTTTCCGACGTTTTGTATTCGGGTTGAATACAAAGGATAGTGGATTGAAATTCCCAAGTGGGATCTTGGGGAGTGGATGTAGGTGCAAGGTTAGCACCGAACCACTATAAATCCTTGTGTTTGTGGTGTGCTTTATTGCTTTATCTTATTTCTTTATTATATCCTTGCAATACTGCTTTAGGTAATTAATATTGATTTAAAGCCATTGTTTTGTTCTTCATAAATTATCTGTTGGGCTTAAAATTTTTAGAAACCCAATTCACCCCCCCCTCTTGGGTTGCACAGCTGGGCAACATACCTTCTCTATGGATTCGACCTGACTCACTACTTTCTACATATTTTTAATTTTTATTGAAGTTAAAATTTGATTGATAATCATGGTGTCTTAATGCCAACATCGCGATCATATCAATTTTTGGCGTCGTTGCCGGAGAAGACACTAATTTTAATGTTTAATTTCTTTGGTTTTCTTATGACTATTGCTTACTAACTTTTTTATCTTTTTACAAAAAAAAATTCAAAAATTAAAAAAAAAAAGAGAAATAGAAAGCTTCCAAGTTGGTGAGATTAATCCTAACCCTAGCCTTAACTATTTTTTTAGTATTAATTACTATTTTTTTAATTAACCTAAAATTCATCCACATAAACCTAAATAAAATTGTATGATAAGATTAGAAACTTAATTTTTAGGAGCATTCATCATTGTAGATTTATTTTTGGTGATTGCTGGAGACAAGGTAAGCTTTCAAGTTTTATTAGTTTCATGCATCTAATTTAGTTGCATAGAACCCCTTATTTGAAATTGGTTGTGCATATTCATCTCAAATCAATTTAAGGGCAACACCCATAACAAGATAAGGTGGGGATTTCATCACCCTCCCTTGGCCCAAAAACAACCAACCAGCATCCCACATTAACCCTAGCCTAACTAAAATCAAGTAGACATTGGCCCCTAGTATTAATCGAGTTCAGTTCTGAGTATTGTAGTCAAGTCAAGTGCAAAATAAGTCCAGACTCACTCTTGAAACTGATGTCTAAGGCTAGAGGTTATAAAGGCTCAGCCTAAGTAGATTTGTGGTTATTTAATTAGTTCCATTAGCTTACCTGGCCAATTCAATTGGTGTCTAAGACAAGCAACGGGGGGACCCCCACGATCCCACCTCTTACCTGGCTAGTTGAAGGAAGTGAGAACAAACTCAATTTGCATTTAAACTAAGCCACTCTACATCGAACTGTTAGGTCTAGGAAACCCATAGGTGTCTAGGTTTAATTATTTACTAACTTGATTATAATTAACACTAAACCATAACTAATTCTTCCCACCTTATGTATCTAGGTCTAGAGCTCTTTCTTTCTTCTCTCTCCTTTTTCTCTTAAAAAAAATGAAATAAAAACAAAACTTGAATCATACATTAGGATTTGCACTGGTATATGCAAGGTAGAAGATCTCTCTATTCTGATCTAGTTGAACCCAATCCTGAGATTGAATGGTTGATTCACATTAAACCTGAAAATCAAATGGTTGGAGATCCTAGAGAACCACATAAGCAGATGAAGGAATATTTTATTCTTTCCACCTATAACCCATCAACTTGTATCCACTTACCTGATATCCCTACAAGCCACTATGAGATTAAGTCGACCACAATCCAGATGCTCCCATCTTTCTATGGGAATACTAATGAAGATCCTTACAAGCATCTAGATGAGTTCTTAAAAATTTATTCTACGATGAAAATTTAAAATTTTACTGATGATGCACTTAGATTGACCTAATGCCCCTTCTCACTTAAAGACAAAGCCAAGTACTGGCTTGGCACAATAGGGAGACCAATCCAAACTTGGGCTGAAATGCAGCATGAGTTTCTTAAGAAATTCTATCCCATAGGTCGAACCAACACCATGAGGCGAGCCATCATTGGATTTGCTCAGCTTCCAGAGGAACAAATTCATGAATCATGGGAGAGACTTAAGAAACTTCTTAGAAAATGCCCACACCATGGTCTATCTAAGTGGCAAATTGTTCAAGCTTTTTATGAAGGTTTAGGTGACCAATACAGACAGATGGTAGATGCATCTTGTGAGGGTGCATTCATGAGTAAAAGTGAGGATGAAGCCTACACTTTATTTGAAACTTTGAGTGAAAATTCAATCAATCATACTTCATTATCCTCCTACGAAAGATCAATCCCTCACCAAAAGTGGGCAGAAATTTTTTAGATCAAACAAACATACTCTAGTCCCAAGGCTGATCTGAACCTAATAGTCCAAAGATTAGATAAAGTCGACCTTCTTGCCCAAAAATTTGATCAGTTCCTAGCATTAGGTCAACAATCTCCTGCACAATACACACCACCACCTAATTATCAAGAGATTTGTTCTATCTGTGCTAGCCTGACCCATCATGTGAGCGAATATCCCACGGCTGCACAGTTTTTATCTTTCATTCAAAAACAAGTTCAAGCTGCCCAAGGTTACTCCAAACCTATCAATGATCCATTCTCCAACACATATAATTCAGGCTCGAGGAACCATCCTAATTTTTTTTGGAGACCCCAACAGACTCAGGCTCAGACCCAAATTCTTTCTTTCTAAAACTTTCAGAATAGGCCCAAATACCAAAATTATACTTATAATAGTGGTCAGCCTACTCAGCTATCCTATTACAATCAACCGTCATACCTACCTCCTCAACAGATCAATCTAGCTGATGATAGATTCAACCAACTTCAACAAATGATTATGACCCAATAAAATCCCTCATCAGGTTAGAAGCACAAATAGATTAATTAACTAAGTCTACCATGAGGAGAGAACTAGGTCAATTGCCAAACGAACCAATACCGAATTTTAAAAATGACCCACCCATCCACCAACTACCTGGACCAAGTCATCAATCCAATGTCCCACCTAAGAATCCTCAATTTGAAATTGATATAGTAATCTCTGAGCTTACAAGAGATAAAATTCTTAAGGACTCATACCAAGATTAGATGAGTGAGGCTAGTACTAATGCTAGCCGAAATATAAATTTGAAAGAACATGTTAGTATTGAGACTAATCTGATAGAAGAATCTGAGCTCAAAATTGATACTGAGAAGATAGCAGATGAGTTACCTGAGATATATTCATCAAAAATTTTGTTTGCTTCAGCTTTAGAAATCGATTATTTTCTTTAGAATCACCATCCCCTCCAGAATTGAAATTGCCCTTGATCACATCTGAATATGCATATTTAAAATCAAAAGACACCCTTTCAGCACCCATTACTTCAAACTCAATTCCTAACCTAAAAACTCAAATCATGAGCATTTTAGAAGAACAAATAGGAGAAATTCTTGATAAATAAGGGTCTGTGAATGGATTTGTGAACTATCTTTCTAAAATTAAGAACGAAGATGTGAACTACTTTCTAAAGATTGATAATAAAATATTAAAATTTATTATAGACCATCTTTTTGAGATTGGCAATTCAAAATCATTAGAATTTATCAATCCAATATTCAACACGGGATAGGTGAGAGAATCAGCATGGTCTGACTGAAGACGGTAAACTTAGTGCTTCCTGAGAGGCAACCCAGTTTTCAATTTTCAGTTTTGTGCTGTTTGCTATCTTTTGCATTTTATTCAGGATAATCGAGTCTTGCTTTGTATCTTTTATAGGGATCTGAAAATAATCTTAGCTAAGTTGAGAGGAGAATCAATTTTGAAAAGACTTATGGATCAGGTGATATCTCTCATTTTCTTTCTCTTTACATGCACCATTCATTTTTTCTACTCCATTGAGGATAATGTTGATTAAGTTGGAGAGAGAATAAAAAAATTTTTTAAAATTTTTTTAAGTCCTCAAGTAAGTTAGTATTTAGTATTTAAGCATCTAATTATACTTAAAAATTAAGTTAAACCAAGCATTTTTAAAAGAAAATTGATGTACAAATCAGAGAGTTTGTGAGATATTGAGGGATCAAGTATTAAGAAAACTCAATAAAGAGTTAAGTTTAGAACTTAAATAGTTTTCTTTGAGCATTTCTAAATTTTTCTACCAACATCAAAGAAGAGTTTACTTCTTATGAGCTTGTGTAAAGTAACTATATGTTTCTTCATATATTCAAAAAAAAAATTTTAAGTACTTCATGCTGAGTAACCGGGCCTCTTTGCCTAAGCAAGCATTGAGTTTCGCGTCAAAAGGTATGAAGGGCAAAGAAGCTTTATTGTAAAGCTAGTTTTAACTCGTAGCCTATTTGATTCGAGCAAATAAGTTTGAAGGGTATTTTATACCTAGTGTCCTAAAGTCATCTGGTTCGGGAGTCATTGACTGAAAACTTGCTACATGGGTCAAACAGAAAGCTTAAGAGGTTAAGACACTCAATAGCAGTACAATATTTAAAAAACAAGAGAGAAAAAAAATCAATCAATAAATGAAGGATGGAAGTAACAATATACTTGTCCATATGAAGGTGAATGATTTGGAGATAAAGGTAGGGATAATTTGAAAAAGTTCAGAAAAAATTTAGTATTCTTAGTTTAACTCTCATATTAACTAGTATTAATACCTCAATGACATATCTCATTCACACTCTACGGAACATCAGTGGTCCTTTTGAAAATTATTTGATGAAATTTAAAATTTTAAGTTAAACGATACTTAATTCTAAATTCTTTCTTTACTTGAGGACGAGCAAAGTTCAAATTGGAGAGTGTGATAAGTGGTATATTTTTATATTTATTAAAGATATTTTTGATAATTTATGGTGCTAACATCTTCTTAAAAATCTAATTTTATGAATAAATTGAATTTTTTATAAAAATAAATAATTTTAAAAAAATATAAAATTAGAGCATATTTATGAAAAATATATATTAATTTAATTAAGTAATTTAAGCATCAAAATGATGAAAAATTTTTAAAAAATTTAATGCATACTTTTTCCTATTTTTTAGGCAAAAAATCGGATAAAAAATTGAGCCAAAATATCCTAAAAATAAAAAATATTACCTTTGATGCACGGTGGACCGATCGCTCGGTCCACAGAGCCAAGGTGCGGTCTATGGCAATAGTTATGCGGTCCATAGGTGCGGTTCACAGTGAGAGAAAGATCTTGAGCATGATCCAACAGCTGAGATTTAATCTAACTTAGCTCCAACGGCAGTTGTTCATTGCCGGTTTATAAGAGGACTCTTTTGTGCGATCCGATGGCCCAGAAGTAATCCATCATACGATCCAATGGCTGTTATTACTCTCAACTTTGAATAGAACTCTTTTGCATGATCCGACGGCCCAGAACCAATCTCAGGTGCGATCGGACGGCTGTGGTTCGATCCGACTTTGATAAGGATTAAAATGGTTGATTTTTTATCAGATCTGAGCGGTTTAAGCTCCATTCGATGGTCAGGAATATTTCTAAGGGGATTAATATGATTTCTAAAGGTTTTAGGACTCCTTTTCCTATCAAAAAATTATAAAAAATTCATCTATAAATAGGAGGTCTGAGAATAAGCTTTGGAAGAAGAAAAATTGAGTAGAAAGTATAGAAAAAAATAGAAAAAAAATTAAATACCTTCAGGGACCAAAGAAAAAGAAGGAAAGAAGTCGGTTCACTCTACGGAGTACGACGAAAGATGGAGAGATCATCAACCATCTTTTCGACGATGCTTGGCTGATCAACTTTAGATCTTTGTTATAGTTTTATTTTTATTTTATTTTATTATTATTTTTTAATTTTTTATACTTAAAATTTAATTTTAATTAATGTAAAATTTATTTTTCTACACTTTAAATTCTTATCTTTTATTTTTTGCACATAGATGTTAGGATGTAATTAGTAGATCTTAGTATCCAATTTATTTTTTGCACTTTTAATTTTTATTTTTCGACTTAAATTGCTTTCTCCAAAATTTTATTTTTTTTTTGTAAAATCAAAGATTTCAAATCAAAATCCTGCCTTCTCTGTAGATTCGATCCAACTCACTACTTTTTAAATATTTTTAATTTTTATTGAAGTTGAAATTTGATTGATAATCATGATGTCCTAACGACAACATTATGATCGTATCACTATGCCTATAATAGAGGTCAGCCTGGTCAGCCTACCCAGCCATCCTATTACAATCAGCCTTCATACCCACCTCCTGAATAGGCTCCTCTAGTGGATGATAGATTTAGCCAACTTCAATAAATGATTATGACCCAACAGCAATCCATCGTCAGACTTGAAGCACAAATAGGTCAGTTAGTTGAGTCTTCCATGAAAAGAGAACTAAGTCAATTGCTGAGCCAACCAATATCAAATTTCAAAAATAATGCACCCATCCACGAACCACCTAGATCTAGTCATCAATCTAATATCCCACCTAAGAATCTTTAATTTAAAAATGATAAAGTAATTTCTAAACTTAGAAGTGATAGGATTCTTAAGGATCCATATCAAGATCAGATGAGAGAAGCTAGTACTGATGCTAGCCAAAATGTGAACTTAAAAGAAGAGGTTAGTACTGAGACAACCATATAGAAGAATCTAAGTTTAGAATAGGTACTGATGCTGGTTCCAGTTTGAGTGAGAAAGATAAAGAAAAGAAGAGAGCAGATGAGTTATCCGAGATATATAAACCAAGAGTTTCATTTTCTTCAACCTTAAAAGTTGGTTCTTTCTTTCTTGAATCACCACCTCCTCCAGAACTGAAGTCGCCCTTGGTCACACCTGAGTATGCATGTTTAGAATCAAGTGACACCCTTCCAGCACCCATTGCATCGAACTCAACTCCTAATCCAAAAATTCAATTCATGAGTATTTTAGAAGAACAAATAGAAGAAATGCTCAACAAATAAGGGTCTATGAATGGGTTTATAAATTATCTTCCTAAAATTAAGAATAGGGATGTGAACTACTTTCTAAGGATTGACAACAAGATATTAAAATTTATCATAGGCCATCTTCCTGAGATTGGCAATCCAAAACCATTAAAATTTATCAATTCAATATTCGACATGGGGGAGGTGAAAGAATCGGCATAGTCTGACTGAAGATGGTAAACTTAGCATTTTCTGGAAGGCAACCTAATTTTAATTTTTATTTTTTGATATCTTTTACATTTTATTTAGGTTAATCGAGTCTTACTTAGTATCCTTTGTAGAGATTTGAAGATAATATTGACTAAGTTGGGGCAAGAGCTTTTGGATTTGTACCTTAGAAGCTAATTGTTGGTTGACATATTATGTAATTCTAGGATCTAAACTTATACTTGTAATCTTTTTATTATCAATAAAAAACTTTTTCATTCCAACCATGTTTGTGTCCATGATTTATCCTAGAAATTAACAAAGATGATTTTTATATATTTTTAAAGAGTTAAAAATTTGAGATATATATTAATTAGTAGTTAATTTTTAAATACTCTCGATCAAAGGATCATCATAGAGGATAGTGATCAATCCATTTGAGATCTGTGCATGGTTCACCTCCCTTTTAGACAAATAAGTCTCGGATCTACAGTATAAAGACACTCGATGAAGGTGCAGATGGTTGTTAAAAAATAACTTACATTGAGTGTGACCAACATGAGAACCACATAGATATCTACTCACTCGTCAGTGATCTTCTCGATACTACAGTGGTGTGAGTAGTCCTTTGATCTATGGTACCATTGGCTATTCACAGTGAGGCTACTGAGTTTGACTGCACGTTCCCTTGATCCCTAGCCATTTGGATTCTTGCTGTGTATGTTGGCTTCAGTAGGTTCAGGTTCGCTATTTGGAATAGGATGCACCTAGATGAAATCTATCAATCTTAGTAGAAAAAAAGAAGTCTTATGTGATTTACGAGACTGAGTTCAGAAAGTCTTTGACCAAAGCAAGTGTGAATACTAAAAAAAATTTCTACGAGATTCATAAATGAACTCGAGTCGAGCCAATCTAGCACATGACTAACGATGGAGTCTGACGAGTTCTCCATGACCTCCATCAAATCAAGACTCATGATAGAAGGACTGAATCATACGATAACTGCACCTAAGAGTTTATACTTTCATTCTACTAGGTTGCCACTACATACTGCTAGGTGTCACTGGGGGATTGTGAGACTTATCGAGCATCATCTTGATGATCGATGGCCCTCGAAGGGTAGAATTAGAAATATTTCAATCTATCAAAAAGAGTTTCAATGATATTATGATGGAGATCATAATATATTTCACTATCAGATAGAATAAAACTTATGGGGTCACATATTAAAAAATTTAATCTCAAATTTATCAATTAAACTTATGAAGTTTCAATTGGATTAGGATTTATTGAAATCCTATTAGGTTTATGAGAACCATGCTAGCACATGGTTAAACCCAATTCTTCTCAAAACTTTGATTTGATCAAGTCTATAGCCTTGAATCTAACCTAAATCTATTTGAATTTAATTGAGCTCTTAATTATGAGCCCAAGAAGATTTGATTAAGTCAATTAATTGGTATAATTATCCTAACATTATCTCTTCTTTATCTCTTAATTATCTCTAAGTGTGCATGTGGAATAGATGGAAGATTGGGTGGCACCTTCCTTCTCTTTTGGAAAGAATTAGGTGCCAAATCCTAGAAGGACCCGCCCCCTCTTATATGGCATGACGTGGAGGAGAGAGAGTGGGACACGTCCTTCTCTTATTTGGTTAGAAATCCTTTTGTGGGGCACCAAGAGTTGGCGTCCCAACTACCTGACATGTATTCCTATGACGCCTCTTGTATATGCTTAAAGGAGCTGATCATATAGCATTTATATCTGATTTTAATTAAAATAAATCAAATTAAAAAGATAGAAGATTTTTATGAGATAAGGATCTAATTTTTTAAGATAATTGGATTCTTATTATGTGTCAGGATAGTGCCTATATAAAGGGTATGTCTCTAGAGTTTCTAGCTAATCGATTTTTAATAAAAAATCTCTCTCTCTCTCTCCCTTCTCCATAACTCCTCTCCTCTCTCTCTTCTCTTCCACGCCCAAGAGTTGGGTGTCCCCTTTTTTTCACACATCAAGAGGTGCTGCTTTATCTTCAAGAGTGAAGATCGAGGAGAAGAAGAAGAAGACTACTGATCAAGGAGTTGATCCCGTAGTCCAGATCAAGATATTGATCAAAGTGCTCAAGGCTAAGATTCTTCTTGAGAAGAAAAGTCTTTTATAAGAAAAAATTAATTCAAGATTGATCCTGATGGATATCCGTAGAGATCGGACACGTGTGCAGCTCGAGCATCTACGAATCCATAATCATTAGAAGCGATGAAAATCTACCCATGCTAAGATAATGAGATCTGATCTCATTTTTATTTTTAAATTTTAGATTATATATATGTGTTTTCTTCTAAGCTTGGATAGGATTAGATTTGATCTCTTGCATGTGGAGTTAAAGAGTTTAACTCATTTTATTTTTTGCTGTATATTTCAAAAGTTTTAAAATCTACACATGCTGCCTATCTAATTTTCTAACAGTGGTATCAGAGCCACAAATTTTTAAAAACACATATGATCTAATTTTTAGATTAAATTTAAAAATTTTAATGATTTAAAATCAATTTTATGCTGATATAAGGTTGTCCTGGTATAGGATTTACCCCCTATATTGCAAAGATTGTCCTAGCACAAGATTGATCAATTTTGAAAATTATTTTTAAAATAATTAAATTAAATCTTTTAGATCTAAAAATTAGCATATGTGATATGTTTAATTTATGATTAGATCTAAAATTAGAATGATTAAAAATTTACATCAAACTGATATAAGGTTATCCTGATATAGGGTTTACCTCCTATATTGTAAAGATTATCCTAGTTTGATGTGAATCGATTTTTAAAAAAATATTTTCAAAATATTTTAATTTTTATTTTAGATCTAATTTTATATATATTTGATATATATAAATTTAGTTTTAAAACTAAAATTTGATGTATATGTGATGTATTTTTATTTAGATCTGAAACTACATATATTTGATATATAAAACTAGGTTTAGATCTGAAACAGTTTCAAGATCATAAGCCATTAATTGCATATAATGAAATATAATCTAAAAATTATTTTTAGATATGAAATCATGTAGTTGTATATGGGTATGGGATGAACAAATTAGGTCAAGTGACCAAACTACAATTAGAGCCTAATTGATTAGATCAGTCTAGAAACCATTCAATTTTGAGCAGTTGATTGAACCTAATCAATGGATAATTAGGATAAGATCAAAGGGGCTCAAAATTGAGTTTAGTTATAGTTAGTTGCATCGATTCATATTTTGATATAAATTGATTGACTCAAGATCGAATTTGGCTTAGTGGTTCGGGCCTATTTCAATAGATTAACCTAATCGATTCTAATCGGCGCATTTAATGTCTAAGGAAAGTATTTAGATAGTGGTTATTTAATTGATTCCATTATCTGATTTGACCAATTTTGATTGGTATTTAGAAAAAGCAACAGGGACATCCTCATGCATCTTAACTTACCTGACCATCTTGGGAGATTCAGTTTTGTGTTAGGTTACTTGTTGACTCGAGTTCACCCATGCTGACTAGGATAGTTAGACATATTGATGTGCTGACCTAATTTAATTAGTCAGATGTCAGATCTACTGATTTAGAAGAAACTTAAATCTAAATTTTTTCATTAAATATTAAGTCTAGAGGTCTTCCATCATTGTAGAGATGCGGGTGTCTTCTTGGCATTGATCGTTCTCGGCTGGTTACAGTAGTTCGATTGCATCGAGAAAGTACAACCACTCTATTAAAATTTAATATCCTGAGGTAGAGATGGGGTTGGGCCTAATAATTGTTAAGTGAGGGTTCCAATGATGGCTGTGTGCTCGTTGGTGAACGATGGGTCTAATTTAACTAAAAAATGTGCCAATAATTGTTAGGTGAGGTCACAAGACTTAAAGACCAAGCTCACTGCATCTTGCTTAATGAAGTAATGGATAAAATATTGTCCACTCATTGATCTGTACTCATCAATAACTGTTAGGTGAGGTGTGTATAGATTAATGGGACCGTAGTATCCACTTGAAACTGATCGCATATAGACTTCCATTTTTCCATCCGATGAGTATGGAAGATTCGAGGAAATAGTGAGAGTTTTTGTTTATTTTTTAAAGTTTCTAGAATAAATAATCTTATAAGTATTAAATCTAACTAAAAACTATTATCTCTGTAGATAATCATGTCGAGTTCAAATCTTTTAGCCCAAATTCTTGATACAAATAGATTGACTGATACCAATTACAAAGACTCACTACAAAATAGGTTATTAGCGATAAAAAATTTTCGTCACTAATAAGTGATTTTCGTTGCTAATATGTATTAGTAATGAAATTTTCATCACTAATTTTTCATTGCAAATAGTCCCATCATTGATAATATTTTATGATGAAAAAAATATTTTATCACTAATAAAGGATATTTGCGACAAATACTTTTCATCGTTAAAAAAAATTAGACAAAAAAATTTAATCTAAAAAATAAATATTTGTGATAAAAAAAATCATTGGTGATAAATAAAAAATTAATAGTGATGAAATTATTTTCATCACTATTACTTCCAAAAGTTTTAGCAATAAAAAATTTACATCATAAAAATATTTTTTACAATAAAAATAATTCATCACTATTAATTTAATAAAAAATAAATAAAATTGAATAATATTAATGATGAAAACTTTCATCACAAATAAGATAATTTTTGATAGAAATTTATGTCGCTAATAATTATTTATGATGAAAAAATATTCATCACTGTTAATTATATATTTATTAATAAATTAAGTTGTGTTAGTAAAATATTTTTGATGATGAATATTTCATCAAAAATAATTCCATCATTAATAAATTAGTCATATTTTTTAAAAAAAATTATGAATATATATTTTAAATTTATATGTATAATATTTTTTATAAATTAAAAAAATAAAAATAAAAAATTTACATAATCAAATGATAAATAAATTTTATTATTTTATTATATTAAATTAAAATTATAAGATGTTTGAAATAAAAAAAGTACATCAATAAGCCATCAAATATTGACATCTGAAGAATGAGCTAGAGATGGGGAGCACTCGACGGAGCTCGGATCGACGATGGTGCTCGAATCGGCCTACTACTATCTCATCAACTGTATCATCTGCTCCATCTACATCATCTGCTCCATCATCTGGATCTGAAAGTATTGATAGTCATCGATGCGTGTAGCCAACTCCTGAGCTCACTGTCGATCCTTGACAGGCTGCCTCTGCTTTCCGTTAGCTGAGCCTGGCATGCAGAATGGATCTCAGCCCTAGATGATCGTGAAGATGAGGGAGTAGTGATCTCATGTCTCAGACCCCTAACATAACAGAGTCTCATACCGAGCACCCGATCACAAATCTCATCATCTATGGGTGCGATCGAGCCCTCAGGGGTAGATTGGGATCTCATGTCGAGCATACGATCTTGAAAATAAAAATTAGAGTTATTTTAATTTTTTAATAAAAATCAAATTATGAAAAAAAATAATTGAAAAAATTTACAAAGAGCTCCTTGCACCCCATTATCCACTCCTCCGACTGTCGCTGGTGGGTCCGCTGGTAGATAATGATCCTACCAAGAAGCTCGCCACTCTCAGCATCTCTCTACAATTTGAGAATTAATTAAAAAAAATTTAAATAATTAGAAAAATATATCTTAATTAGAAATTAAAAAAATACCTACCATGTGCTCCATGTGGCGAGCAAATGATCTCGAACCCCCACAATGCGACACGACCTGTCTCATCCGGTTCGCCGCATTCTGGGTACATCATCTCTGTAAAATTAGCAGTAAAATTAGTAGATAATAAATTTAATTTAAGAATAAATGATTAAATCACTAAAGTCTAAAAAAAAAGTTTAGATGTGTAACCTAATATGCCGGATCCTCATAACGCTGACATATGGTAGTCCAATCATCGATGGTGATGCTATCATAGGGCTGCAGCCATGCTGCCTCCTGCCCATGAGCTTGCACCATCCAGTACCAATGCTGATGCATATGACGGTGATAATCCCTGAAATATAAGGATAGGTGGATGTCGACCGCTCACCTCACATGATCATCCTCAAAATTGATGATGTCAAATACACCCTACGAATAACAAATATTAGAAGAATACTATGCAAATTAAATATTCATAATATAATTTATTTTACCTGTAAGTGGATGTAGAAAATCTCTCTCTGAGTCAGGACAATGTGACGCTAATCAAAGAGCATCACGGGGGCATAGCTGTGACATATGATGCCCAGCTCGATCTGTCATGGCTCACACCATCCCCTAATGGGTTCGATGTAGTCGGTTGGTATTTCGATCCAGAGATGCTGTCCCGGGTGCTCGTGTCTCCAACGCTCTAAAGCGAGGTTCTTTGATGGACCTCACCCTCACCTAACCACTGATGGAGACTGACCTGAAACAACAATAAATAAATCGTTAGTATGATCCAAATTAAAGAATCAAATTTTATTATATATAAAGTGTAATAATTAATACCACTGGGATCCGCCTCACTGGAACCCATCTCATTGGGACCCGCCTCACTCGTACTCGGCTCACTAGGACCTACCAGTGTAGGACCCTCTGACACTGGAGCCGGTGCGGCAACAGAGATCGGTGAAGGCACCTCAACCTCTGAGCTATCTGCAGGTAACTGTGAATGCGACCGTCATCATCTATCTCCTGGTGCCATATCTACAGGAATTGAGATGTAAATAAATATAATGTTAAATAATAATAATAGAAATCAAATAACATTCTAATGAATATAATTATATCACATACCATTATTGCAATACAAAATTGAACGAAGAATAAAGATCTACTCATCAATATTCGTATCTTCTTTGATGTGTAGATCCTCGTCTAAATCACAGTAATCGATATATGTATCATCTTCTATCTCATCGTCATTTATGAACTGATCGTCACCCTCTGACTCATTCAGATTAAATACAAAATCAGTTTCAACTTTGTTGGATGGGAGATCAGCCCTATTCAAAGGTGCCATTACAAGTTTTTCATCAACAAAAAACTCAGCTAATATTTATTCTTCTGAAAAGCTTCCTCTTCATGTAAATCCAAAATTTCATCCATCTCTAATCGAGTTGGTATGTCATATACATCTCTAGGTGTTATTTTTTGTACGACATACCAATTACCTCGATACTTTAAATATTTTAAATATATTACTTATTTTGCTTGAGTTGCTAATATATACGGCTCATTTTGATACTATGTTCGTGCAAGATTTATACTGATAAATTATGAATCGATATAAATTTTGATCTTTTTATTACTAATATCTCATCATTCACACTGAAACAAAAATACAGAATTACTAGACCCATACTTCAGTTCTATGATATCTACCAGTACACCAAAATAATCAATCTCTTCTTCTCCTTTATATCCTATTGTAGCAATTCCACTATTCTGGATCCATCATTGCATCTCAAGCTCTCTTATGTGAAATCACATTTCTCCAATGATACAGGATGTGTAGTGATTAACCCTTCGATTGGGATCACATGCTAAATTGTGCAACTCATCGATTGCACCCACTTTTTATTGAAATACTTATGTTTCATCTGCATCATAAGATAAAAAATTATGTTGGTTGAAATAATAATATTTATAAGTAAATAAATAATATATCACTATTGCAACTTACAAGATCATCAAACTATTTTGCAAATTCCCTCCTGTGTTGATCATCGGCATCCATATTATTCTCTCTACATAGTATACTCTTGTGCTCACTGCAAGAAGTTATAAATTTTAATTTTATACCAACATAAAAAAAAATTTTGATCATTAAATAGTATCATAAGATGATACTTACTCAATAAAATCTTCAATTTTTTCACAATTATTTAGAACATAAAAATATACCTTAGATAGCTCGTTCACGTCTATAAATTCATATTTTCTTGCACTAATAGGTCGAACCGTTTGTTTAAATATAGACAATATTGGCTCATTGTCATCCCATTTATGGTCTGCATTACGATCTGCATGATTAAATCTTATTTCGATATTACTAAGATACATCGAGCAGAATGTGAGACACTCGGTAGCTACATATACTTCTGCTATAGACCCTTTAGGCCTTGCTTTATTGCGCACATACTTTTTTAAGGTGCACAAGAATCTATAAATAAAAATAAATTTAAATTTTAGAAATATATTTACATCTTATAATTGATATGATAAAATACGTATAACTTCTTTACCTTTCAATAGGATATATCCATCGATAATGTATCGATCTGGCCAAAAGAACTTTCTTTGGAAGATGGATAGCCAGATGCACTATAACATCAAAAAATGATGGTAAAATTTTTTTTTCTAACTTACAAAGAATGAGTACGATATCCTTCTCTAATTTTTTTAAGTAAATTAATCTTCAATTTTTGATAATATAATTTTCGAAAGAACACTCCCAACTCAATCAATACAGTTGGAACATCACCACCCAAATAGCCATGCATAACCACAGAAAGCAAACGTTGCATCATCACATGGGAGTCATAACTTTTCATGCTAGAGATATTACCGTCATTGTCCCAACACACCATGATACTTTTGAAGCGTATGCATCAGAAAACTTTATGATTTTAAACCATCCACAAAAATCTTTTTTTTCCTCTCTGAATAGCAAATAACATGTAGATGGCATAAAAAATCTCTCACCTCAATGAACTAAATGCAACTCTGACTAAATTCTCATTTACTGCAAATTAAGATGAGTTTTTGTACCATCTTTTATTTTTCTTAGAATATTCAATACAGTACCGATGATATTATCACAAATATTCTTTTCAATGTGTATTACATCCAGATTATGATGAAGTAGTAGCTGCTTCCTATACAGTAGTTTGAAAAAGATGCTTCACTTCGTTCAATTCAGCTCAGCTTCAGTATGCTTTTGCTTGTGAGTACCCAATGTTTTTTCAAATTGAAGATTTTCAATGACTTCAAGTTATTCTAAAATTTTTGTTCTACTTAACTCTTTGGGTGGCAGATGCCGATCAGACTTACCATCAAAGAATTGGTTATAATGGGTCCTCCAAGAATGATTAGCAAGAAGAAACCATCGACGATCCATGAAACATATTTTTCGTCCATGCTTTAAATGTAAGGAGGATGCATCCCTATTGCATATTAGACAAGCCAGATATCCTTTAGTGCTCCATCCAGATAAGTTTTCATATGCTGAAAAATTATTTATGATCCATAAAATTGAAGCATGCAACTTAAAATCACTTCGACTCATAGAATCATATGTCTGTATCCCATTTTTTCATAACTCCTTCAGATCATCAATTAAAGGTTGTAGATATACATCAATTTCATTACCTAGTACTTTCGGATCCAAAATCAATAGTGATATAAAAATAAATAATTCTTTTATGCACTTTCAAGGTGACATATTATATACAACTAGCATCACAGGCCACATGTTGTAAAAGGTACTCATATTGCCAAAGGGATTAAATCTATCTGTCGCTAGACCAAGCTTGATATTGCACGGATCACTCACAAAATATGGATGCTTTGCATTGAAGTCTTTCCATACTAAAGAGTCGATCGGGTGGCTAAGTATGTTCTCCTTCAGAACCCGCTGCTTATAATACCATCTCATTTCTTCAGCTGTCTTTGTGGACATATACAACCTTTGAAGTCTTGGAATCAATGAAAAATATCTCAAAATTTTTAAGGTATCTTCTTTTCTTTTCTATTATCGATTTTGTATCTAGGCTCACCAGAATTCGGATATTCAGTTGCTTCTTCGTTATCCTTATAAAATAATATACAGTCATTTTTGCAAGTATGTATAGGAGTATAGCCAAGTCTCATTTTTTGTATGTATATTTTTACTTCAAAATATGATTTTGACAGTCTCTCTCTATCGAACAGAGCTGCTTTAATCAATGTTAAAATTTGATCAAATAACTTCTGACTTCATCGGTTCATGATTTTAATATGAAGCAATTTTATCAAAAACTCTAACTTGAAAACTTGTACAATTTGGATAAAGTGGCTCTCGTGCATCCCTTACAAGCTTTGCAAACTATTCAAAAGTCTTTTCTACCTCAAGCTGGATATTATATTCATGATCAGGATTACATTCAGATGCAGCAGTATTCATGCATACATTCGAACAAGCACCTTGATGCAAATCATCTAATAAATCTTCTATACCACTATGTTCGACAAATCCATCAGCATCACTATCATCTTCAGTATCATCATCGTCACGCACCACCTCATTCGGATCACCCTCCCCATGTCATGTCCAACAAGTTACTTCTTATCCATACCATATTGTAGCAAATGCTCCTCAACAAGTATTATGTGACGATATACCATATTGACACATCTCTTACATGAACACTTTATCCGACTAGCACTGTCAGCCTTATGCCGTGCAAAGTCAATAAAATCTCAAACTCTTTTTCGATATTCAGGCAAAAAAATACCTCTAGCGTTCATCCAACTTTTGTTGATATTCATCTAACAATAAACACAAAATCATTAACAACCAAAAAAAGTTTCATAGTATTTAGGATCCCGATCCAAATTTCGAACTGAATCGCATTTCGAATTCCAGCCAAAATCTCGATCCGGATCTAGATATGCAAACTGAACATGCAAAATAACACATACTAAAAAAGACATGCAGACTGAACATTAACACAGAAAATATGTGGCCCTATCTCTTTCTGAAGTAAAAATACATGATCCTATCCTTTTCAAATTATTACTAATAGGTGTGGCCCTATCTCTTTCAGAAAAGTAATAATCTCATTATATTATTAGTGGATATTTTATCTCATTTTTATAAAAATTTTGACAGCATCTCCTCATGGTTCTCCAAGTATATGATGTGGATATGGTGCCTATGCACCCTATCCACCATATATCCGAAGAATAATGGACAGATAACTATTGAATACCACATAATGAAATAAAATATCAACTATTAATAATAATATATTATTATTTTTTTAAAAAACCAATATGAGACATCCAAGTTTCAATCTCAATGAAGATTGAAACTTGAACGAAAATCTACAGCTCAATATAATTTAAGTACCATCTTTGAACGTGCATTCGAAGATGAATTTTTAATTTATCAAAAATGAATAACTTCGTATTAAATTTTTTTGATAAAAAATTTCAATAGAATTTTCTCTAAAATATAATATCTTTATCATTTATAATTTCAGCATCATACAAAATAGTATATAAAATAATTTAATTATAACAAGTAACAGCAATGTGCATTATGTTAGTGAAAAAATAATTAGTCAAATAATTAACTAACTTAGCAGTAACACTAAAAAATAATATACAATAATTATAAAAATTTTAGCATCATATTTATCCTCATAAAGACCTAACCTAACCCGCCCCATTCCGACCCCACCTGCCCTAGCCCGGTCCGACCTCGATCAAACCCGACCCGACCCGACCGACTCCACCCAACTCACCCTAGCCCAACCTGACCAGACCCGGCCCGACCCACCCCATCCTGGCCTGAATCGGAATCGACCCAGCCCAGACCCTACCATCCCCGACCCACCCCATCCCGGCCCAACCCGACTCGGCTCCACCCGACCAGCCCCAACCCGACCCGACCCAGCCTGACCCGCCCCACCCTAGCTCCACCATCCCCGGCCCCAGCCCAACCCGACACGGCTCCACCCGACCCGGCTCCACCCGACCCACACCAGTTCGATCGGACCCGGCTCGACCGACCCCATCCAAGCCTGACCCACCGAAACCTAGGCTCAACCCACCCCAACCCATGCGTGCCCAGCCCGCAGGCCCTGCGGCCTACAGGCCACACATGCCCGGCCCGCCATCCCTGGCACAGCCGCACCCTAGCTCGTCGTTGCTGGATCTAGCTCTGGCTCACCGACCTCGACCCCTCCCCGACCCACCATCACTGGCCTAGCCTGTAGGCCCCGACACAGCTGCAATCCGACCCCATCCCGGCTCACCATCGCCAGCTCCAGCTCTGGCTCCGGCTCACTGGCCCCGGTCCTCCCCGATCCACCATCGTCGGCCCGGCCCGCAGGCCCCGACATGCAGCCCCCATGTGGCTGCGGCCCGTAGGCCCCACGTGGCCGTGGCCCACCGTCCCGACCCAAGTGTGCCATCCCCGACATGCTGGCCCAATGCCATTCCCCATCCTCATCCCCGTCCCCGGCCCGAACCCACCCAAAAAAAAATGAATAGTCGATGTCACTGGCTCCAACTTCGGCTCATCAACCCCACCCCAGCCCCTCCCCAGCCTGCCATCGCCGACCCGGCTCACAAGCCTGACACGTAGGCCCAACATGGCCACGGCCTGCATGCCCCACATGGCTGCATCCCACCATCCCAAGCTTGTTATTGAAACTAATCTAACGATTTCCTCTTCTTCTAGTTGGGTTCTTAATTCTGGTTCAAGTGCTCATTTGTGCACTTCAATGCAGGATCTTAAAAAATTAGGGAGCTGAGGGAAGGCGAGATCACTCTCTGGGTCGGCAATGGAATAAGGATTGCTGCTGTGGCCATTGGAACCTACCCTCTATGACTACTGTTAGGATTTAGTTTGCTTTTGAAAGACTATTACTATATACCTGTAGTTAGTAGAAATTTGATTTCTATCTTTGTACTGGCACAGGATAATTAAATTTTTATTTCAATAAAGACATATGCTCTATTTATTTTGAAAATAAACTTGCAGCATATGCTTTTTTGATTGATAGTCTTTACCATTTGCATACGATGCAAGTGTAAATATTAACAAGCAAATAGTGAATGTCATAGGGTTTAAGAGACCTAGAGATAGGATCAGCCAAAATATCTATGACATCTTAGGCTAGACCATATTGAAAAAGATAGACTCAACAAATTGGAGAAAGATGGTCGTCTTAGATCATTAACCTTCAGTCTTATCCAGTCTGTAAATTGTGTCTTCAAAAAAAAATGATCAAGCTGCCCTTTGTAGGACAAGGAGAAAGGGCCACTGAGATATTAGCCTTGGTATACACTGATATGTGTGGTCCATTCGATGTACAAGCCAGGAGTGGCTATATCTACTTCATAACTTTTACCGATGATTTTTCATGATATGGGTTTATGTATTTGATGCACCGAAAGTCTGAAGTCTTTAAAAAGTTCACAGAGTTCAGACATGAAGTAGAAAAACAGATCAAAAATCTATAAAGATTCTTCGATCAGATCGAGAAGGAGAAATCTTAGTAAAAAATTTTGGATCTATCTCAAAGATAATAGTATAGTCTCATAGTGGACATCTCTAGGGATACCTCAGCTCAATGGGGATATCCGAAAGGAGGAATCAGACCCTATTAGATATGGTCTGATCCATGATGAGCTTCATAGACCTTCCTAACTTTTTTGGGGATATATTTTTCTTACTGGATTTACAAAAGGAAGATAGGGTTAGATGGTAAGGTAGAGACCTATAAGACAAGACTAGTCACGAAAAGTTATAGTCAATGCGAAGGTATGACTATCATGAAATCTTTCACCTATAGCCATGCTGAATCCATCCATACTCTGCTTGCCATAGCAACATTTCATGATTATAAAATTTGATAGATAGATGTGAAAACTGTCTTCCTAAATGGATATCTTGAGGAAGATATCTATATGGAGCAGTCTCTGAATTTTACATCCAGTGATAGTGATCATAAGGTCTACAAGCTACAAAGGTCCATTTATGGACTCAAGCAAGCATCTCAGAGTTGGAACACTCGCTTAATGATGTGATCAAAATATTTGATTTCATCAAAAATGAAGAAGAGTCATGTGTGTATAAAAGGTCAGTAGGAGCACTGTTATATTCCTCATATTGTACGTGGATGACATCCTTCTGATTGGAATGATATTCTCATACTGACGTCGGTCAAAGTATGGTTATTAAAAGAGTTCACCATGAAAGACCTAGGAGAAGCTTCCTACATTCTTGGTATAAAGGTCTATAGAGATAGATCTAAGAGAATGATAGGACTCTTACAGCATATGTACATGAGAGGTGCTGAAGAGGTTCAGCATGAAAAATTTCAAGAGGGGTCTTTTGCCCCTTAGCTATGGCATTCATCTCTTCAAGAAGATGTGTCCGACACACTTAGGAGATCTAGCGCATAAGCAAAATTCCTTATGCTTCGCAATAGGGAGCCTCATGTATGCCATGTTATGTACACACCCTGATATAGCAATTGCCGTGAGTTCACGAGTAGATATGAGGCAAATCCAGATGAAGAACACTAGATTGCTGTTAAAAATATCCTTAAGTACTTAAGGACTAAGGATTTGATATTGGTCTTTGATGGAGGATTGGAGCTAAAGTTAAGAGATATATGGATTCAAATTTATGACTGATATCGATGATAGAAAGTCTATATCGGGTGTATCTTCTTGTATAATGATGTGTGGCCAGCTGGAAGAGTTTCAAGCAGTCAATCATTGAGATTTGACCAATGAAAGTTGAGTACATTGTCATCTCTGAAGCTGCTAAGGAAGCCTTTAATTCAAGAAGTTCATTGTGAAGCCGGATGTGATGCTATCAAATGCTATTACACTTCACTGCGATAATAACGGTGCCATAGCCCTCACTAAGAAGCCAAGATCTCATTAGAAGTTCAAGCACATAGAGCAGCGATTTCACATCATACGTGAATACCTTGAGATGAAGTTCGTCAAGATGCAGAGAGTCGACTCCGTGCTAAATGTGGCAGACCCACTGACCAAGCCTCTCAGCTAGTAGAGATCGAAGCTCATCTTGAGAAGATGGGTCTTAGGTATATGGCCAATTGGGTTTAGGTCAAGTGGAAGTTTGTTGGATTTGTCCCTAGAAGTCAATTGTTGGCCGACACATTATAAATTTAGGACCTAAACTTGTAATTTTTTTGTTATCAATAAAAGATTTTTTCATTTCAATCATGTTTGTGTCCATGATTTTTTTAGAAATTAACAAAGATAATTTTTGTGTATTCTTAAAGAGTTAAGAATTTGAGACATACATTAATTAGTGGTTAATTTTTAAATACTTCGATCAAAGGATCATCACGAGGATAGTGATCAATCCATTTGAGATTGATGCATGGTTCACCTCCTTTGTGGGCAGATGAGTCTCGGATCTGCGATGTAGAGAACAACTTACACCTTTGCATGGTTCACCTCCTTTGTAGGAAGACGGTGCAGTGGTTGTTAGAGAACAACTTACACCAAGTATGACCAACATGAGAATCACATGGATGTCTACTCATTCGTCAGTGGTCTTCTCGATATTGCAGTGTGTGAGTGGTCCTTTACCTGCAGTGCCATTGGCTATTCATAGCAAGACTACTGGATTTGACTGCATGTTCTCTTGGTCTCTAGCCATTTGGATCCTTATTGTGTATGTTGGCTCAGTAGTTTTGATTCGCCATTTAGAGTAGGATGTACTTAGATGGAATCTATCGATCTAATAGAAAAAGAAATCCTATATGATTTGCGAGACTGAGTTCAGAAGTCTTGGTCAAATAAGTATGAATACTGAAAAAGAGTTCTACAGAATCACAAATAAACTCAGATCGAGCCAATCTAGCATATGACTGATAATAGGTCTGATGAGTTCTACATGACCTCTATCAAATCAAAACTCATGATAGAAGGACTAAATCATACAATAACTGTACCTAAAGGTTTATACTTTCATTTATTAGATTGTCACTACATACTACTAGGTGTCATTGGTGGATTGTGAGACTCATCGGGTATCATCTTGATGATCGATGCTCTCAAAGGATAGAATTAAAAATTTCCAATCCATCGAAAAAAATTTCGATGATATTATAATGGAGATCATAATATATCTCACTACAGATAGAATGAACCTATGGGTCACATATAAAGAATTTAATCTCGAATTTACCAATTGAGCTTATGAAGTTTCAATTAAATTAGGATTATTGAAATCCTATTAAGTTTATAAAAATCATGCTAGCACATGGTTAAACCTAATTCTTCTCGAGACTTTGATTTGATCAAGTCCATAGCCTTAAACCTAACCTAAATCCATTTGAATTTAATTGGGCTCTTAATTATGAGTCCAAGAGGATTTGATTAAGTCAATTAGTTGGCATAATTATCCTAATAATATTTCTTCTTTAACTCCTAATTATCTCTAAGTGTGCATGTGAATAGATGGAAGTTGGGTGCACCTTCCTTCTCTTTTGGCAATAATTGGGCACCAAATCCTAAAGGGGCCTCCCCTACTTATGTGCATAGCATGGAGGAGAAGTGGCCACGCCCTCTCTTATTTGGCTAGAAATTCCTTTGTGGGGTGCCAAAATTGGCGCCCTAGCTACCTAATATATATTCCTATGATGCCTCTTGTACATGCTTAAAGGAGCTGATCATATACCATTTATATCTGATTTTAATTGAAATAAATTAGATTAAATAAAGATTCTTATGAGATAAGGGTATACCTTTTTAAGATAATTAGATCCTATTATGTGTCAGGTAGTACCTATATAAAGGGTATGTCTCTAGGATTTTAGCTAATTGATTTTGATGAAAAATCTCTCTCTCTCCTCCTCCATGCCTCCTCTCCTCCTCTTTTTCTCTTCCATGCCCAAGATTGGGCATCCTCTTTTTCCACACACCAAGCGTGCTGCTTTGTCTTCAAGAGTGAAGATCGAGGAGAAGAAGAAGAAGGCTACTGATCAAGGAGAAGGAGTTGATCCATAATCTAGATCAAAGTGTTGATCAAAGTGCTTAAGGCTAAGATCTTCTTGGGAAAAAGAGTCTTCTAAGAGGAGAAATCAGTTTGAGATTGATCTTAATAGATACCTATGATGTCGGACACGTATACGGCTTGAGCGTCTACGAATTCATGATTATTAGAAGTGGTGAATATCTACCCACGTTAAGGTAATGAGATCTAATCTCATATTCATTTCAAAATTTTAGATATATATATGTGTTTCTCTGGGCTTGGGTAGAATTAGATTTGATCTCTTGCATGGAGGTTAAAGGGTTTAATCTATTTTGTTTTCTGCTGTATATTTTAAAGTTTTGAAATCTGCACATGTTGCCTACCCAGTTTTCTAATAAAAAATAATTTGAAAAGACTTTTGAATCAGGTGACATCTCTCTTTTTCTTTCTTTTTGTATGCACTCTTCATTTTCCAACTTTATTGAGGACAATGTCGATTAACTTATGGGGGGAGAATAAAAACTTTTTTAAATTTTTAAAGTCCTCAAGTAAGTTAGTATTTAGCATTTAAGTACCTGATTATACTGAAGAATCGAGTTAAACCAAGCATTTTTTAAAAAAAATTGATGCATAGATCAGAGAATTTGTGAGATATCGAGGAATCAAGTATTAAGAAAACTCAATAAAGAGTTAAGTTTAGAACTTAAATAATTTTTTTTGAGTATTTCTAAATTTTTCTACCAGCATCAAAGAAGAGTTACTTCTTATGGGCTTGTGTAGGGTAACTATACGTTTCTTCATATATATATAAAAAAAAAATTTCAAGTACTTCATGACTGAGTAACTGGCCTCTTTGCCTAAGCAAGTATTGAGTTTTACATCAAAAGGTATGAAGGGCAAAAAACCTTTGTTGTAAAGCTAGTTTTAACTCATAGCCTGTTTGATTCGAGCAAGTAAGTTCGAAGAGTATTCTATACCTAGTGCCCTAAAGCCATCTGGTTCGGAGTCATTGACTGAAAACTCACTACATGGATCGGACAGAAAACTTAAGGGGTTGACATTCAATAATGATACAATGTTAAAAAGAAATAAAAAAAATAATAAATAAAGAATAGAAATAACAATATACTTGCCCATATGAAGGTTAATGATTTGAAGATAAAGATAGGGATAATTTAGAAAAAGTTTAGAAAAAATTAATGTTCTTAGTTAACTCCCATATGACTAGCATTAATACTCCAATGACATACCTCACTCATGCTCTACTAAATATTAATGGCTTTTTTAAAAATTATCTGATAAAATTCGAAACTCTAAGTTAAACGGTACTTAACTCTAAATCCTTTCTTTACTCAAGAACGAGCAAAGTTCAAGTTGGAGAGTGTAATAATTCGTATATTTTTATATTTATTTTAGATATTTTATGATGCTAATATTTTCTAAAAAACTTAATTTCAAAAATAAATTAAATTTTTTTATAAAAATAAATAATTTTAAAAAAATATGAAATTAGAGCATATTTATGAAAAATAGATGTCAAGCTAATTGAGCAATTTAAGCACCAAAATAATGAAGAATTAATGAGAAATTTAATGCATATTTTTTTTTATTTTTTAGGTATAAAATCAGAACAAAAATCAAGCCAAAATATCTTTAAAAATATTTAAAATAGTCTTTGGTGCATGGTGGACCGAGCTTGGTCCATAGATTCAAGGGTGTGGTCCACAAAATTTCATGTGACACATGACATGGTCTACGATGGGTGACTCATTTTTGTGTGATCGGACGATGGAGATCACTCCAAATACGAGATCGATGGCTGAGATCATGTTATCCCATATCCAGCGGTGGTGGCCCACTTTCAGTGCACGATCCGACAGTCCAAATTGATTTGAAGTGAGATCCAACGGCTACTGTTTGTTGTCGCTAAGAACTAAACGAAGAAGGAATCTGATGTGCCATCCGACCACTGTAAACCCATCATCATGCAATCCGACGGCCAGAAGCATTTCCGACTGTGAATAAGAGAGATTGAGCGCGATCTGATGGCCGAAAACAAATCAAATGCATGATCGGATGGCCAGCATTGATCCCAATCAAGAGAAGGATTTAAATGCTAATTT
Source organism: Elaeis guineensis (assembly GCF_000442705.2). NCBI lineage: Eukaryota > Viridiplantae > Streptophyta > Magnoliopsida > Arecales > Arecaceae > Elaeis > Elaeis guineensis. Next base: position 36,534,335 of record NC_026006.2, on the reverse strand, counting down.
TTGACTAATCTGGGCAGTCCAAATGTAATCCAATGGCCAAAATTAATAAATATGGGTATAATATGAATTTTAAGAGTTTTAGGTCTCCTTTTCTACTAGAAAAAGGTAAAAAATTTATCTATAAATAGGAGGTCCAGAAATAAGAGAGAGGAGCAAAGAAAATCAATGAAAAAATAAAAAAAATAGAAAAAAAATTAGAGAGATTTAGGGATCTAAGGGGAAGAAGAAAAGAAGCTAGTTTGCTCCACGGAGTATAAAAGAAGAAAGAGAGGTCGTCAACCATCTTTCTGACGAGGCTGCATCGATCAACTTCAGATCTTTATTATAATTTTATTTTATTTTATTATTTTTTTAATTTTTATACTTAAATTTTAATTTTAATTAATATAAAATTTATTTTATTATATTTTTAAATTTTTATCTTTTATTTTTATTGCAAGTAGATGCTAAGATCTAGTTAGTAGATCTTGGTATCAATTTATTTTATGTACTATAAATTTTTGTTATTTATTTTTATTGCAAGTAGAAGTTAAGATCTAAATAGTAGATCTTAGTACCTAATTTATTTTTCAAACTTTTAATTTTTATTTTTTGACTTAAATTACTTTCCTCAAAATTTTATTTTTTTATAAAATAAAGATTTCAAATCAAAGTACTGCCTTCTTTGTGATTCAATCCGACTCACTACTTTCTACGTATTTTTTATTTTTTAAAAAAATTAATTTAATAATCACGGTATCCTAATGACAACATCGCGACTCTATCAAGGCCCAATCAGTCTATTGGCCTAAGGAAAGACTCTTCTAAGAGTCTCATTTCAAGAAAAGCACAGAGCTCTAAAGCACATTGATCAATCAAAGACCTACCACATTTAACACATGAGAGCTTAGCAGTACATCTATAGCTTCAATTAGATGTTTTATGAAGGTAAAGCAGTATGGACTGGAAGTCCCCCCAACCCATTGCCTTCACTATCATCATCAATACCCCTCTATTGACCATGCTCCATAGACATTATCTAACTCTATCTTAATACAAAGTTTGATCGAATAGAGACTATGACTCCATAGTCAACAACGCTTGCCACCACCCTCTATTATTTAGTAAAGCATGCTTGGTGAGGAGGGACATTACTGAAATTTTAGTTACTAGCTAGGAGATGTCCAAACCACCAAAGCTAGAGAAATTGATGACAACAAATCTAGCTAACAATATGTAGACAATTTAGAGTTGGCCACCATACCCCTCCAGACCTCCTTTTTATAGGATGATGGGCCGACACACTTGAAGAAAAGAAGTACTCCATCGGTTGAAGTTACCAGTGGCTTGATCTTCCAAGACTAGGACTTTCTGCTGCAAAGAAAATTCTGATCCAATGGACTAGGAAGAGTGTTCTAGTTTCCCTGGGGACATCTTCCTTTTCTCCATTTGTTGGGTACATAAAATACTCATTTGCAGTTTACCTTGGCAACATTAGCCTCCATAAGCTGTGTAGCATCTAGCTCCTAAGAAACATCCTGAGTCAATAGATTAAATCGAAACCATGCTATAGCTAAACCCTATGCCTTAGAAACTGTTGGCGATTTAGGAGGAGACTTTTGTGCTAATCGGTTGGTTACTTCTAGCCAATAATAGACTAACTACCAAATACAAGTGGAGTGGGAATCACCTCTTGTCTTGGCCCACAATTAGAGAAGCTGATGCTCGAGCAACATGAATTCATGCACCATAGATTGGCTTCTTTGGAACCTCTTCCTCAACTCATGTAAAATCACACTCCTCCATTACATGCTTATCTTCCCACATACAATGAATGCATGTTGGATTTTGTTGACTACTTCTGAACACTTGCTCATCCTTTGCAACCAAATTTCATGCATAATATAATCAACAAAAGACCTAGCAGGTCTTAACAACCCCCTACCTTTAAGCCTTAGCATTCTTAATGGGATGAAATTCCACAACCATTCAAATCCAATCTCAAGTACCATATATGTAGTAAGAAATAATATGACCAGTCCAAAAAGGGAGCACAATGCACTGGTGATGGATCCCATACTCCATTATGCATCTCAAGTTGTCGCCTATAGAGGGTTGTTGACTGACATTGATGTAACCACCAATCTTGTCGACCTTTACCTTGGCTATAGTCATGCATCCTTGAACCCCTTCATTGATGGTCCCAAATTAAACTTTCATTCCCCAACTTAGATAGTTGCAATCCAAATTTGCTGGTTCAAACTACTAAATAGGATTACCCAGCCAACCTTGTCTTTCTTTCTTTTTTATATTTTTTCTAAGTGTAATCACTCCACAATCTACTCTAATCATTAGTTTCAGGTCAATGTAGGGATGCAATCATTTTGACAAAAAGACTTTGAGCAAGGGTTTTACATTATAGCCCTCGAATCATGGTAAAACTCTAATCATTTATGTGTTAAGTTTTCGAACTAGGCTAGCATAGGGAAATCTAGGATTAAGGGCAATTCGAACATTAAAATTTTAAAATTGAAAAATTAAAGAATAACTAAATATAATCAAAATTCATGATAGTTGATCAAGGGCAAGTTGGTCATATATAGATTTTAAGTTTTTTGGACATGTTAGGCATGCATTAAGATTGACAAACACTGTATCTAGAATTAGTTGGTTGTAGAGGTATCAATCTCCTTGCATAGTAATTTTTGTGGATGTACGATGTAAGTATGTATGTATGTATGTATAAACATTAATATTTATTTATTTTTTTTGGATGAATGATTTTGGTTGTGCATAAAATATGGTAGTCATTCATCATGCACTCAACTATATGAGGATATATGGTCCTATATGAACATATCATCACTCATTGATGAGTTCAGTTTATGTGGAATGTGGTACCTCCGTGCATTGAATTTTACAAGAAATATCATACTAAATGGTATTTCATTTCAAAAGTAAGAAATTGAAGTTTTCTTGTAATGGGATGGTTGGTTATGGTTATTTGGGGCTAGGCATGTTGTGGTTGTCCCACCATAGGGTCGGAATATGATAGTATGGTTGCACTATCATAGGTTGGAAATCTGGCATTATGGTTGCCACATCATGGGATGGAAATGGGGCATTCTTCATTCCCCCATCATGGGTTAGATATGGTTGTGGTTCATCCAAGGCTAAAAAGCTAAATACCATCAATTCTAAAACATGCTAATTAGAAATAGATAATTTATTTGAAACCACTGTTGCTTGGAAGAGTTGTTTTACTTTTTAGAGTCATAGGTTGCTTGGAAAAGAAAGTTGCAGGATAATCATTCAATGATGGAGTAGTTAGTGTAACTCTTATAATAGATAAACAATGGAACTATGAAGTTGAATAAATTTGGATATTTGTTAATGATGGACTTTTATTTGGATTGATATAGCAATTATATAAATTTGTAAAACTTTCTAGTATCATCGAGGTTTTGATCATTCAGAAGGCCTTATATGTTCTCTATGGGTTATAACCTTAAGGTCGTATCGCCATGTCACATGGCCAACTAAGGTCATGGTTTTGGGTGTGATAATACGAGAACACTTCGGAGCCACTCACAAGACTTCTTCTGTGTTCTCTTGATGACCCATCATAGTTCCTATCTTTGTAGAAATATAGGCTAGAAAATTTGGCTATTCAAGCAACATAGTGACAAGTGTTCTATATCTTCTACAGTAGCACAGGTCCCAGTATATGTCGGATTGATATAAAGACCCTTATGTAGGCTCCATGCTAACAAGTAGAGAACTTGTAGAAACCCTCTTCCAAAAAAATAATATGTGTGATGACTATCTTTTAAATACTACGATGCCATTGGTTGCTATTATTTAAAGTAAAATACTTCATTATTGTTATAGCAACAACCAAATATGCACTATTATCTTGCCTCTATGCCAACTACATAGGAAATGAGTTCCCCTAGAACTCTTTGTTAGCTTTCTATTTACTTTTCTTTATCCATTTCTTAGGTCAATATTTGTTCACTTCATCTATTGTCCCTTGTTGGTAGTTCTTTGAGGTGTGTGCTCAGAAATGACTATCAATTAGTTGATTCTCCCATTGTAGAAGCCAAAGATCAAGCTTAGCCATTAAGTGTGTAACAGGGCAAGTGTACTCCAAACTACGCCATTCTAGAGGAACAAGGATGCAAAGACTTGCACACCCAAGAGCAAAATACTTTCTTTTCCATAGATGTAATGTGATTTCTCGAGTTAATCCATACAAATGTAGCAAACAATATGGCAAATAGAAAACTATTTGTGATAAAAAATAATAAAGTACAAATACTTTTGGGTCAGGCGCCTTTATGGGTTGGATGCCCATATAGTTCAGATTTGGCTCATATCTATGGATTGAAGGCTAGATGTGCACTTTTAAACTAATTTTAGAACAAGTTTCGATTAAATCAGATGTATTTTCTCCAAATTTTTTTCCAACATAATCGGAGCTACATCCCATTTTGTAACCCAAGTCAAACTAAAGTCTAGGCCTCAGCAACACAGTTGCAAACCTTAAAAAGCAATAATGTGTGTATATACATACATACATAAATAAAAATACACATATACATATGTACGGATGTATGTATATGTATGTACATATGTATATATGTGTGAATGTGTGTATGTATGTATGTATGAGGATACATGTAACATGTCACCATCGTAAAGATAGATGGTGGGCAGTGGATGGAGATCTATCATCCCATTTGAGTGGAAATAATTCTACAACATGTCTCTTAATCAAAGTTTGCCGTAATGAAAAATAAAAGTCAGGCACTAGGTGGCTTTCCCACCACAAGTAAAAAAGAAAATAAAAAGAATGAAAAAAGAGAAAGACCTAGCTGATGCAATTAGTATAAGATCTCCCTACTAGAGATTTGTCATGATGCTATACTTGGATTTTTGTTAGAAACAAAACCAGCTATGGAAACATGACACGAGACAGACACAAAGAAGTTCAACTTTATTATATAGTAGTAAGAGTTCATCATCTTTCAGGCACCATGCCTGAATACTATGTACTAATTATCAAATGCTAATAGAAACAAGAAGATCAATCTTGCTAAGAGTTTGAGGGCCCTTCCATACGGATGTAGTCATACATAATTTCCTGAAAAGCACTCTGGTTCCTTGGTTGAGTGAGAAATATCGTATTATCACCTTGAACAAGCCAAGCACTTTGTATATCGATATTGTACAACCAGTATAATCCATGGATTCTGTTGGGATATGCCGACCGACTCCATCCGACCGACCGATTCCATCCGACCGACGGTGGGCGACACCGACAGCGGCTATCGATTGTGCCTCGATCAGGGCGGATCGGCCTAACGACTCGATGCCGCCTCCGATCGCCTGAGGGCCGACCCCCCGCCACCGACTTCCTATCGGATGGGATGCTGACGACTCACCATCAGTTTGGATGACTGACGTCCCACCTCTACAGGCCCTCCTAGACACCGGATGAGCGGCATGGGCTGCAGTCCCATCAAGTAAACGCCGTACGAACACCAGGGGGCATTACCCTGCCAAGAAGCCTGGGGCGCTATCCTGCTAAGGATGAGAATTAATTCCTAGGACCTGTCAACTTTGTCAATGACGTGACAACCTCCGACGATTTGACAACTCTTCAGTTGTCTACATCACTGACGGCGGGGCCATACCACCTCCTACTATAAATCGAGGAAGGCAACAGTGCTAGGGGGCTCCTTCAGAAAAAGAAAAGGCTCAGGCACTCTCTCTCTCTCTCTCCCTCTCCCCGTAGAGCTCCTTGTCTCCCTTTTTTACTGTTGCCTAGTCTCCTCTCTGACTTGACCATCGGAGGGTCCCCACCGGAGCCGCCTTCGGTTAGCGTGGACTTTCTTTTGCAGGTGCTCGTTCCCGGCGATCAGGCGACGAGGGGATTGGCCGCAACAGATTGGCGCACCAAGTAGGGGTGACTCTTAGTGGTACTTTACCCCCATGAAATCTGAGATAACAAAGACAAGAGCTCAACGATCGAGGGTCACTGGATCAGCGAGGCGCTCTTCCCGTCGGGAAGAGGCCTCCCCTCCACCCTCTATGGTGGAGCCCAGCTCTCCACGTCCCGCAGTGACCGTGGAGGCACAGATCACGGCAATAGTTTGGCAGATGACCGTACTGACGGATGCGGTCAAAAGCCTTCAGCAACAACCGATCCGGCTGCCGTCTTCCCCGGGCAAGCAACCGGTGGCACGTCCGATACCCTCCAGGAGCAGCCGCCGACGCCCGCACCGATCGTCGTCGCCTTCTCCGGAGCCCCTGTCACGCTGCTCCCACTGGAAGGAGGAGGAGCGCCCACGGCGTGACGCTCGTCGGTCTCGATGGCCCTCTCCTTCCCAGCTGGAATGAGCAAGGAAGGAGAAGCGACCGTGAATGACATCTGCCTCTGTCTCGGACTCCTCTGGAGACTCCACTCCTGGGGTCTCCCAGCACCGACGGATCGACGACTACGAATGCAGGTTCGACGAGATCGACCGTCGGCTTGCCCAATTGCAGGTGGACGGGCAGAAGTCCTCGAACGATATTGACTTTTAGACCGCCCAACCTCTCTCCCGACTCATCCTTGACGAGCCGATCCTCAATCGGTTCAAAATGCCACATGTGGAGCCTTACGACGGCTCCACCGACCCGATCGACCACCTGGAGAGCTACAGAGCTCTCATGATGATCCAGGGGGCAACCGATGCTCTCCTTTGCATCGACTTCTCCGCCACGCTATGCAAAGCTGTCAGGGCCTGGTTCTCCGATCTTCGATCGAGAAGTATCCACTCCTTCGGGCAGCTTGAGCACTCCTTCGCGGCCCACTTCAGCACCAGCCGAAAGCCACCCCGAACATCGGACAGCCTTTTCTCTCTTAAACAAGGAGAAAATGAGATGCTCCGATATTTCGTGGCGTGATTCAATGCGGCCACGCTCGAGGTTCGGGACCTCAATGAGGACATGGCCGTCTCGGCCATGAAGCGCGGGTTGAGGGCATCTCGGTTCACCTACTCCCTGGACAAAACCCTCCCCCGAACATACGCTGAGCTGCTGGAGCGCGCTTACAAGTACATGCATGCAGACGAGGGAGCTTCCGACCGGCGTCTGGCCGAGCCCAAAGGCCCGAAGGAGAAGCGGAGGAAGGGTCGGGACCCCGCTGTGCCTAGCAGGCCCCTGATTTATGATGCGTCCGATCATGTTGTGGGCACAATCTTAGGTCAACGGATAAATAAGCTGCCTAGAGTGATATATTATGCAAGTAAAATCTTAAATGATGCGCAGCTTAACTACACCACAACTGAGAAGGAGTTCCTTGCCGTTGTCTTTGCTTTACAAAAATTTAGATCTTATTTGGTTGGGACCCACACCATTGTTTACACCGATCACTCAGCCATTAGACATCTCCTAGCAAAGAAGGATGCCAAGGCACGCTTAATCAGATGGATTTTGCTCCTTCAAGAATTTGACCTAAAAATTAGGGACAAGAAAGGCACTGAGAACGTTATAGCAGATCATTTGTCCCAAATTCCAGTCGCACCATCTAGTGAACCACCCATCAATGAATCTTTTCAGATGAGCAACTCATGTCTGTGTCTACTGAACTTTGGTTTGCTGATATTGTAAATTATTTAGCCATAGGTAAGATACCTTCTCATTGGACTAAGCAGGATAAATATAAATTCTTTGCCCAAGTGAAGTATTTCATTTGGGATGATCCTTATCTTTTTAAACAATGTTCTGATCAAATTATTAGAAGGTGTATCCCAGATAATGAAGTCATGAATATTTTATCTTTTTGTCATGATCAAGCATGTGGGGGTCACTTCGCGTCTAAGAAAACTGCTGCTAAGGTTCTCCAATGTAGTTTTTATTGGCCCAATTTGTTTAAGGATGCTCATGAATATTGTAAAAGTTGTGCTCAATGTCAGAAAATAGGTCGAATCACCAAGCGACACATGATGCCACTCAACCCAATCTTGGTAGTTGAAGTTTTTGATGTTTGGGGGATCGATTTCATGAGACCATTTCCAAATTTCTTTGAAATGAATATATTCTAGTAGCAATTGATTATGTCTCAAAATGGGTAGAAGCAATTGCATGTAGAACACCCGAAAGCAAAATGGTCATTAAGTTTCTTAAAGAAAATATTCTCTCCCATTTCGGTATTCCTAGGGCAATCATTAGTGATCGGGGAACCCATTTTTGTAACCGACCTTTTGCAACATTGATGAAAAAGTATAATGTCACCCACAAATTGGCCACACCATATCATCCTCAAACTAGTGGGCAAGTTGAAGTGTCAAACCGATAAATCAAACAGATCCTGGAAAAAACTGTTAGTGCCAATAGAAAGGATTGGTCTTTGAAATTAATTGATGCACTTTGGGCATACCGAACCGCTTTCAATACCAATCTAGGAATGTCTCCTTATAGGATTGTGTTTGGTAAACCATGTCACTTGCCTATTGGATAGAACACAAAGCCATGTGGGCCATCAAACAACTAAATACAAATTTGAACGACGCTGGAAACCATAGGAAGCTTCAATTGAATGAATTAGAAGAACTTAGAAATGAAGCCTATGAAAATGCAAGTATATATAAGGAACGAACCAAAGCATTTAATGATCAATCAATTATGAGAAAAACTTTCAATATCGGACAAAAGGTGCTCTTATATAACTCTAGATTACATCTGTTTCCAGGAAAGCTTAGGTCTAGATGGACAGGACCATTTTTAGTAAAAGAAGTCTTTTCACACGGAGCTGTTGAGATAAAAAACCTAAGTAATGGTGTTATCTTTAAAGTTAATGGTCAATGATTAAAATCATTCTTGGAATTACCTGTCGAGACTGTTGAAGATGCCATGGTTCTTTATGAACCAACTTATTCTGATTAAATTACTTCGAGGTTTGGTCTGGCTGAAGATATAAAACTTAGCGCTTCTGGGAGGCAACCCAGCTTATTTAATTTCTAATGCTTTCTTTGTTTTCAGTTTGCTTAGGACAAATAAATTAGATAAACTCCATTGGGGACAATGTCGGTCAAGTTGGGGGGAGAGCTTGAACAAAATCAGATGTTATCATTTCTTTTTCCTTCCACTATGAGTTATTTCTTGCATTTAATATATTAAAAAAAAATTTGAAATAAATTAATCTAGAAAAGAAATAAGAGTAAGTTAGAAAGTATTTGCTAATAAATGTAGTGAGTCACGGAGAAGATTAGCTGGTTAGACTCTTGGTGGCCTAGGTCATTTAAAGACTATTAGCACTTCCAATTGCACATGCACACTAACAAGGTAAAGTAGGTGTTAATTGTAAGGCCAATTAAGGATTTGAGTATTATTTAAATTAGATAATTTTTTCTACACTCCAATTGAAGAAATTTGAATTTAAGGAAAGAGCTACCTGCCTGAAATAAAATGCAAAACATAGAGTAAATATGGATTGCCCTAAGCCTAGTAACCGAGTCTCTTCACCTAAGTCAAGTGTTGAGATTCGCATCAAACGGTGGTGGGAAGGCTAGGATGCTCAGCAAAAAAAAAAAAAAAAAAAACATTGTGAAAGCTACCTTAGTTCTTTGTTTAATCTGGGGTGTATATAAAATTAATCGAACTAAGTTATAAAAAATGATACAATTGGCCTGTACAAGTTAATACTGAAATACTAAGTTAGTTATCACTCACACAAGTGCTATAAAACTTTAAGTGTACTCTAAGAAAGCTCCTAAGTAGACTGACTACCGATTCTAATTCGAAGCTCATTACTTAGTAATACTAGAAAACTTTTTGAATTTGATCTTAAATTAATTTGCAAAGGAAGGATCTTTTTGGAATATGATCTTATTTTGGTACATTGCTAAGGAACTAGCAATGATTAAGTTGGGGGGTGTGATTTATGTCACAAATTGACATAAAAAGTATCAATTAATATCTAAATTATCTAACTTTATTAAGAAATTAATATTTGTTATTATATTTTGCAGAAGAAGAGGTTATCAATAGAAAGAACAAGAAAAGAGGATTCCAACGGCATAAATTTTATGCAAAACAGAGTTAAATTGATCCAGAAATTGAAGAATGAAGAAAGAAGACTCAATTGGGTCAAACCCGAGTCAAATCAGGTCAAAATTGGTCAAAAATCAACTGATTTGATGATCTGGTTAGCCGCTTGGTCCACAGCAACAGGTGCCTGGACCATGGACCCATCGGCGCACCATAAACCAGCCAATCAGCGAGTCTCGGCTCACCGCAACGCATCGCGAGCCCGATCCACGCGTGCGGTCCAGGGCTCATGAGGAGAGAGAAGAAGGTCCGAAGGGCAACCTGGTAACTTCACATCACTCGATGGTCCGATCTTCTCTGATCAAGATCCAACGCTCCATATTTTTACGCCATCGAACGGCCACCATCGCAACTGGTCAAGATCTAACCGTAATCAAGGTAATTGCAAGAATCAATAAACACTAGGACAACACGGGATCCTTCTACAGTGCGATCCAACGGACGAAATCTTCCAGCGCCTTGATCGGACGGTCTGCGATGCATCTGACCTGATCCTATCTCTGCAGCACGATCCAACGGCAGCGCTTCACCCAGATCGTGATCCGACGGCCCAGAATCGCTCCCGGCTTGATTTATTAGATGAATTGGGTCCTTTAGATGAAGATCGGACGGCTGAAATAACTTTTAAGGTTTTTTGATGGATTTAAGTACTTTTTGAGCAAGATTTGAGCTCCTAAACCCCCCTAACAGCCCTCTAAAATCTCTTAGTCTCACATCTAAAGTTTTGAAAACCTTATAACCCCCAAATGCCTATAAAAAGCTCCCAAAGGCCCTTGTTTTAAGGATTCTTGCCTTCCGATCAAGCTTGTAACCCTAGATAGTGGGGTTTTTAGCTTTCTTCTCAAGCCTCGAGCTTTGAGATTTTTGTAATAATTTTTTTTATATATAATCTTATTTTTATGTAATTTTATCTCTTTACATTATGCAATTTATTTTTCTTGCAATTAGGATAGTTTAATTTATGCAATTTAATTTTATGCAATTAGGTTAGTTTAATTTATGCAGTTTAAATTTATGCAATTAGGATAGTTTAATTTATAAAATTAGGGTAGTTTATTTTTCTACATTTAAAGTTTGCAAGTAGATTTAGATCATGTCTAGCTAAGCATCCCTTCTAGGGTTTGCGATGAAGCTAGATCATGAGTAGGGGTTTTACATAGGGTTCTTTCTTTTTCTTAGGATTTCTTTTTCTTCCTCTTTTATCAAAAATTTTTAATGAACTACAGTTGGGTCAGAGTCCCTTCATAGTTCATGCTTGATTCAGTGCATAGGAGGAGAAAACCCTAAGGGATCCTAGTTACTACTCCCCTGTAAAGAATCTTGATGGGTTATCGTTGGGCCTTAGTCCCTTCATAATCTATGCTTGGGAAAGACAAGAGGAGTAGTTGTTAGGATCAATAAAAAAAATTCTAGGTAGAATTTTTAATCTAGATCTAGTAGATTCGAAAACCCTAGATCCTTAGTCTTATTGTCTTTAGCAAACAACTTTCGACTTTCGATTTTCGATTTTCGTTAAAGCTCGCTTGAGTATAGATTTGAAAATCATTTTTAAACCAAGTCTCTGTGGGATCGATCCATACTCGCTGGTCATGCTACTCTGCACACTATGCACTTGCGGTTTTATTTATAAATTTTAAGATTTGCACATCAACCTCCGACCGACAGTCGGGTCTCACCCTCACGACGGGGCCAGAGGTCACCCCGACGGCGGAGCCCGAGGTCAACACACCCCAGGTATGATTCCTACACTCCCCTCTCTGCTCCTCGTGTGCAGATTTTGATAGAGATCGAAGGGGAAGAGTACCTGCGACGGCCTCCGCCTTTGAAGGCAAAGGGCCTCGACCGACGGAAGTACTGCCGATTCCATCGGGGCCACGGCCATAATACCGAGCAATGCATCCAACTTAAGGATGAGATCGAAGCTCTCATCCGTCGGGATATCTCGATAAATTTTGAAGGAACCCGCCAACCCAGCCCATTACCGACCGATGACCCCAGCAGACCAAAGAAGCGATGGATAATCGACCTACGGTCGGGGTCATCAATATGATTTCCAAACGAATGGGCCCAGGGACGTCTGCTGGGGGGGAGCTGGCAAAGAAGCCACGCCTGGACGATGTAATCACTTTTACAGAAGAAGATGTTCGGGGCATCCAGATCCCCCATGATGATGCTGTTGTTGTCTCGGCAACAATAGCGAATTACGATGTAAAAAGAATCTTTGTAGATAATGGAAGTTCAACGAATGTTTTGTTTTACTCGACCTTCTCCCGTATGCGACTATCGGCCGACCGACTCAAGAGAGTCTCGGTTCCCCTCATAGGCTTTGCTGGAGACGCCGTCGTGGTGGAAGGAGAGGTCACCCTGCCCGTGACGGCCAGAGCCGAACCACGATAGAGCACAGTCCACCTGACTTTTACGGTCGTCCAAGTACCCTCAGCCTACAACGCCATACTTGAAAGACCCGGACTAAATGCCCTCAAAGCGATAGTTTCTACGTATCATCTTCTGGTTCGGTTCCCGACCAAAAATGGCATCGGGGAGATGCACGGAGATCAACGCCTCACCCGACGATGCTTCCAGATCTCTGCTCGAAGCGACGAATCAAAGGGTCCCCTAACGGCCGACAAGCTGGACCCAAGGGAAGAAGAAGAGCGGAGCGAGCCGGCCGAACAGCTCGTTCCCATCGCGATAGCGGAAAACCCCGACAGAAAAGTATGGGTCGGGTCTCAATTACCTGACCCCGAGCGATGACATTTGGCAGAGCTGCTGAAGGCAAATACCGACATATTCGCCTGGTCGGCGGCGGATATGTCAGAAATTCCATCGAAAATGATGACACACCGACTCAACATCGATCCAGCAGTGAGGCCGGTAAGGCAGAAGAAAAGATCTTTTGCTCCAGAAAGATAAAAGGCCATCGACGAAAAGGTGGATAAGCTGCTCGATGCAGGCTTCATCAGAGAGGCCACCTACCTCGATTGGCTCGCCAATGTTGTCATGGTGAAGAAAGCCAATGGGAAGTGGAGGATTTGCATCGACTACACTGACTTGAATCGGGCCTGTCCCAAGGACAGCTTTCCACTTTCGAAGATCGACCAGCTGGTGGATGCGACATCCGGTTATCGACTGCTCAGCTTCATGGACGCCTTCATAGGGTACAACCAGATCCGGATGGTGCCCGAAGATGAGGAACACACCGCCTTCATGACCGCCAAGGGCCTCTACTGCTACAGAGTGATGCCATTCGGACTGAAGAACGCTGGCGCCACTTACCAACGACTTGTTAACAAGGTCTTCAAAGATCAAATCAGGCGCAACATGGAAGTGTATGTCGACGACATGCTGGTGAAGAGTTTGCGGATTTCGGATCATATCCGGGATCTTGAAGAAACCTTCCACACTCTACGACGACACCGGATGAAGCTGAACCCGACCAAGTGCGCCTTCGGAGTGACCTCGGGGAAGTTCCTCAGATTCCTCATCTCGCAATGGGGAATCGAGGCTAACCCCGAGAAGATCAAGGCCATCATCGATATGCGACATCCGGACACCAAGAAGGAGGTACAGCAACTCAACGAAAGGATCATCGCGCTCAGTCGATTCATCTCTCGGTCGGCTGAGAGATGCCTCTCGTTCTTCAAAACCTTGCGACAAGCCAAGCATTTCTCTTGGCCAGACGAGTGCCGGCAAGCCTTCGAGGAACTGAAGAAATACCTGGCCTCTCCGTCGCTCCTCGTAAGATCAGAGGTCGGGGAGATCCTATACCTTTACCTGGCTACCTCTCCGAAGGTGGTTAGTTCGGTGCTCGTCCGAGAGAATGAGAACTGGGTTCACCAACCGATATATTATGTCAGCAAAGTGCTTCACGAAGCTGAGACTCGGTACTCGAAGGCCGAGAAGATGATTTTCGCTCTTGTCATTTCATCACAGCGGCTTCGTCCGTACTTCCAGGCACATGCTGTCGTGGTCCTCACCGACCAACCCCTGAGAGCAATCCTGCACCATCCTGACACGTCGGGATGACTGGCGAAATGGGCTGTGAGACTGAGCAAATTCGACATCCAATACCAGCCGTGACCTGCTCTCAAAGCTCAGGTTTTGGCCGACTTCATCGCCGAATGCCCGACGACCGAACTATAGTCGGGGGTGGGGAGCCCCGCAGAGGTCGGGACCTCCGACTGTGGCTCCAATTCGGCCTGGGTGTTGCACATCGATGGAGCCTCCAATGCTCGAGGGAGTGGGGCCGGTTTCCTGCTCACCAACTCGGAGGAAGTGGTTACCGAACATGCCCTCCAATTCAACTTTAAGGCCTCCAACAATCAGGCCGAATATGAGGCGCTCGTCGCTGGCTTGAAGTTGGCATTGGAGCTCGGGGTCGACCGACTCAAAGTTTTCTCCGACTCTCAACTAATCGTTGGGCAAATCCAAGGCGAGTTTGAGGTGCGGGATCCGACCATGGCCAAGTACCCCCAAAAAGTAAAAGATCTCGTGGCACCCCTCAAGTACTTCGAAATCTCCCACATCCCCAGGGCAAAAAATTCTCGGGCCGACGTGCTCTCCAGGCTCGCGACATCCGACTACGGCATCTTGGGTCGGACGTTCGTAGAAAGTCTCGAACGATCGAGCATCGACAAGGTCGAAGAGGTACTGCAATTGGCAGCAGAGCCGAGCTGGATGGACCCGATCGCTCAGTACCTGATCGACGGATCTACTCCCGAAGAACCCGCGGAAGCCAAACGACTCTGGTGGGTGGCTTTCCAATATGTGATGATCAACGGCCGATTATACAAAAGGTCATTTTCCCTTCCCTTGCTGAAGTGCCTAGGGCCGGCCGACGTGGACTATGCCCTCAGAGAGGTACATGAAGGGATCTGCGGCAATCACTTCGGGGGCAAATCCTTGGCTTACAAAGTCCTGCGACAGGGCTACTACTGGCCCACTACGAAGAGGGATGCCGCTGAGTTGGTTCGGAGGTGCGAACCGTGCCAAAGGTATGCCAGCATACAACACTGACCAGCCAGCCTGCTTGCTCCGATCGTCGCCCCATGGCCCTTCGCCCAGTGGGGAATCGACATACTCGGACCATTCCCTCCGACGTCCGGGCAGCGAAAGTTCATCATCGTCGCGATCGACTACTTTACTAAATGGGTGGAAGCCAAACTCCTAGCGCAAATCATCGAGCGGAAAATGGAGGACTTCGTGCAGAAGTCCATCATTTTTAGGTTCAGACTGCCAAACACAATCATTACCGACAACGGGCGACAGTTCGACAACCAGGACTTCCAAAACTTCTGTACAAGGTTTCAAATCACGCACCGACTAACCTCGGTCGGGCATCCGCAGTCCAACGGTGAGGTCGAGGTGACCAACCGAACCATACTGCGTGGGCTCAAAACCCGACTGAATGAAGCCAAGGGCCTCTGGGTCAAGGAGCTGAACTCCATCCTGTGGGCATACCGGACGACACCCCGGATCCCGATCGGAGAATCACCTTTCAGCTTGGCATATGGAACGGAAGCCATGATCCCGCTGGAGATCGGGTTGCCATCAACTAGGGTTGAGCAGTACCGTGAGCCGGACAACTCTGAGTGTCGGAGGGCCGACTTGGACCTCTTACCCGAACTCCGATGCGAGGCACAACTTCGTATGGCTTCCTACCGATAAAAGGTGGCCCGATATTACAACTCCAGGGTGAAGCTGAAGCTCTTCCGACCTGGAGACCTGGTCTTGAGAAAGACGGAGGTCTCGAAACCCCAGGACCGGGGAAAGCTGTCCCCAAACTGGGAGGGGCCCTACAAGGTAGCCGACACTTGCGGACCGAGAGCTTACCGACTGGAGACCCTTGAAGGGACGGCCATCCCACGGACTTGGAACGCCGACAATCTGAGGATGTACTATCAGTGAACTTTGTACCCCCCCTCACTTGGAATACGAACCTAGTTTTAAACTTCGGAGTCTAGAATGTCAACTCCTCAACTGTTATTCGGCGCTCACCAAGGGATGCGAGTCCCCGGCATCACAACTCGAACTTGACGATCCGCTGCGACCCGGCGGACCAACCACCAACGATGCATCGGGCGCATAAAGGACCGACGCATTTGCAACGATGGGAGTTACACTCCTTCTACATCTAAAACTCTCGGCCAAAATGATCGAGCGGAGCAATCGGCTGACTCACCGACCCCACTCCGATCGGGAATAGCGAAGCGCCAACGCAACCAACATCACGTTCGTGACTTACCGACCAGGTCGAGGCCGGTCGAAGGGTATTCGGCTTACCACCGTTTATCACACGGCGCGACACGAGTGCCCGACCTAAGTCTGGGTAGTGGGAACTCGACTTTCCATCACTTTCCTGACCTAAGACGATGACTACATACGACGATGTACCAGATGCAGTCCGATCGATCGTATCGGATGACATTCGCGTCATTGGGGTGCACCCAAAAGTCGGTCGACTTTCGTCCCCACGAACGACCTTCGACTCCACTGACGCGACCGACTCAACGGACTCGTGCCTGGAAGTCGGTCGACCCCTGGCTCATGCCAGGGCGACGTACGTTCGACTCTGTCATTCGGTTTACGACCTAACGATAGACGTTCGGTTCGGGTCTAAGGACAGGCGATTAATGGTCGGAGTTCGTCTTGCTTACCCTATGACACACTACCGACTATCCCGACTAACAACTCGGGATGTCGTAGGGTGTCCTAGTGTGGTACGTCGGAACTGCGCCTCTCCAACCTTATGACCCCGCGACTATAAGTACGTCCTAACTGGCAAGGAAAAGAAGTCGAAAGGGAAATCAGAAATTTCTTAAGTCCTTTTAAGTCTACAAAATCGGGTCGAAGCTCGGTTACAAGTGCGCAAAGAAAAACAAAAGGCAACAAAGGAGGATAAGGCCGCGATCATCCTTCGGAGTCGATCTCTTCGACTGATGAAAGCTCGGGGATGACCGGTGTATCCACCATGATCGGCACTGGGTCGACGATCAGTGCTGGGTCGATGGTCGCCGCTGGATCGAGGGTCGGTGCCAGATCGGAGGTCGGCACTGGATCGATGGTCGGAGCCGGGTCGGAAGTCGGGATCGTCTCCCCTTCGACGATCTGCTCTGGGATGATCTCCTCGACCGCAATGGTGTCGCCCGATGAAGGGTCGACCATCTCTTCCATAGCTTGGTCATCGGCTCCTGGTGGAATGACACCGCTGAGGTCCAACTCTGGGTACAGGGCTTGGACTGCATCCCGACCATCTTCGTACCCCACCCGGTACGATGCAAAGCCGGTCTCCAGCAGCTCCTCCTGATACCTGTCAGAGCCACGGAAGTCGTCCACCGCCCGACTCAGTGACTCCTTCACCGACCTCGCCTCCGCTTCCACCCGATCAAAAGAGCCCTTCGCCGACTCCGCCTCTGCCCTCGCTATGTCAGCATCGGCCTGAACAATCGACAAGTCCTCCTCAACCTTGGCGAGGTTCTCCAGACTAACCCAGAGCTGCTCGCATTCGGCCTCGAGCTCGACGGCGACGCCATCCCGTTCACGCCGCAGACGGTGCGCAGTCCAACCCTTGCGCTTGGCTTTCTTTCGGGCTGACTTGAGTTCGAACCCAAGATGAGAGACCTCGTCTTCCAGCCTCGCCTCCCGGTCGGTCGACTGCTTTAGGTGTTCCACCAGCACCGCCTTGTCGGCTTCGACGGCCGTCGCCCTATCCTTCCAGGCCACCCGGATGTTCCCAAACCTCCAGTACCCAGCCTCAAGTTCGGACATGGTATAAATCAGCTGCAAACGTGGATGCTACGTCAGAAAAATGAAATAATGAAAATAGTAAGAAGGAAGGAGACGAAGTGGAACTTACCCCGACCATGGTCAGGTAGAACGAAGATAGCATCTCGATCACCTGCCCAGACTTCAGGACCTCCACGTTGGCTGGGAGAAGGATTCCCTGGCATAACCTCCTGGCCAAGTTATGGTCAGCCAGCGCCGACGCTCCTTCGGGGGCCTGAACACCGGGTGACACGGTGTGACTCCCCGACCTTGTGTCGTCGGCGGGGGCCATCGGGGCTTTCCCCCGGTAGGCCACCCCGGCCCGCAGATCAAGAAAGGAGGGGATGCTCGAGCTTGATTGAGCACCCCCCATTGCAGCTGCAGACGCCGCCGGATGACGTTCGGGTTCCCGAATGACATCCGACACCACTCTCATCGACAAAGTCGCCGACGTTCCTTCTGCCACTTCCTCCACCGGCTGCTCCTCCGGTTGCACCGTCGGAGCCGAAAGTGCAATCACCAGCTCTGACCGATCGGTCGCCAACGCTGCGATTGTCGGTGCCACTGTTGAAGGTTTCTTCGGCGGTCGCGAGGGTCCGGCCCCAGACGCCGGCCTCTTCCTCACCGCATGTTGTCTGATTTCAGCGTTGGTTGGCCTCATTCTCGGCGGTGTCCCTGCGATTCTGATAAGAGGATCAGTATATGCTCGGGAACAAAAGCCAAATAAAAGACAACCGATGAGTCGGGCGATACCTAGACGGGGGACCAGGCTCAGGCCAGCATCATAGAGGGCTTGTTCGGTAACAAGCTCCCTCTGCTTCGGGACCGACATGTCCTTGAGTCGGTGGAAGTCCTCCCGGTCGTCCGCCCCCACTCGGCTGTTCTCATTTGCCTCAGTTCGAGGCACGCCCCAGTGAGAAGGGAAGCCCCAGGGAGAAGAAGAGGAAACAAAGAAAAATTGATTCTTCCACCCGTGGATGGACGATGGAAGACCGGTGATGAAGGAAAGACCCTTCCGGGGATTGAAGAGCCACCACCCTCGGGCCTTAAGATGGGGTCGGAGGACAAAGAATGCCCGGAAGAGAGAAATTCGAGGGTTGGTCGGCAGGAGCTGACACAACAGGGCGAAGCTGATTATCAGCCGAACCGAGTTCGGTGCCAGTTGCGCCAGACAGAGTCCATAATAATCTAGCAGATTTCGAACGAACTTCAGAATCGAAAGTCGAAGACCAGCCCGGAGGTCCTCGACGTACAATGCCACCTGGCCCGCAGGCGGGTTGTTAACCCGACCGCTGGCCCCTGGGGTAGAAAGTCGGAACTGCTCCGGGATATGATACTGCTCCGGGATATGATACTGATCCCGAAGCCGATCAACATTCGGCCCCGAAAGCGAGAAAACCTCAACTTTCGGAGTCGACCGAAGGTCATCGGTTGGGTTTTCCGACCGAGCCTCCTGAGGTGAGGTTCTGGCCATAACACCAGAACCAAGAAGAAGACAAGACCGAAGAAGAAGGAGAAGGAAAAGAAAGGGTTTTAAGAAAAACTAGAGCAAAACAGAAGAGAAGACGAACCCCGAAAGAACCCTTGCGAGGTCGGGGGTGGGCGCAGCTGTCGTCGACGATGGAGAGACCACTTGGGCAGAGCCTCCGCAGTAAAACCATCAGAAATGGAGCTTCGAGTACAAGTGGCCCCATATATATAGGGCTGTTCGACGGACGAGATGACACCGCACCGACCAAAACTTCTCGGATGAGCGACACGTGGTGGCATCCAGGCCCTCTTTCGATCCAGCGGTTCGGCGCACCCATCCCGGAAGGGCCACGTCGCCTTCATTAAATGCGAAGGATGCCGGCCCAACAACCCCTGACGTGTGGCGGAAGGGCCGCGATTCGGAATTAAATCGCCCGCGATGATTCGCATCCCCGATGGGATGCCTGACAGTGATCCACGCTCCCCAAGACCGACACCGGATTGCAGTTTGCGTTCCCCAAAAAAAGCACCGGACACCCGATCGCCTGACGTCGGATCGTCCGGCACTCGATCGTCTGACACCCGATCGCCTAACATCGGGTTGTTTGACGTCGCATCATCGAATAATGGGACACCTGACATCGACTTGCCTGGATCGTCTGTCGGTAAGATTAGCAAACTCGATCCAAGATGCAGCAAAGAATCCACTCCTTTCGCCCAATGTCCCACCCGCGTGGAGACGCAGGCCAATGCGACATCAGGCTCGGGAGTGGGGGGGCAACTGTTGGGATATACCGACCGACTCCATCCGACCGACTGACTCCATCCGACCGATCGACTCCATCCGACCGATCGACTCCATCCGACCGACCGATTCCATCCGACCGACGGTGGGCGACACCGACAGCGGCTACCGATTGTGCCTCGACCAGGGCGGATCGGCCTAACGACTCGACGCCGCCTCCGATCGCCTGAGGGCCGACCCCCCGCCACCGACTTCCTATCGGATGGGACGTCGACGACTCACCATCAGTTTGGATGACTGACGTCCCACCTCTACAGGCCCTCCTAGATGCCGGATGAGCGGCATGGGCTGCAGTCCCATCAAGTAAATGCTGTACGAACGCCAGGGGGCATTACCCTGCCAGGAAGCCTGGGGCGCTGTCCTGCTAAGGACGAGAATTAATTTCTAGGACCTGTCAACTTTGTCAACGACGTGACAACCTCCGACGATTTGACAACTCTCCAGTTGTCTACATCACCGACGGTGGGGCCATACCACCTCCTACTATAAATCGAGGAAGGCAACAGTGCTAGGGGGCTCCTCCGAAAAAAGAAAAGGCTCAGGCTCTCTCTCTCTCTCTCTCTCTCTCTCCCTCTCCCTGTAGAGCTCCTTATCTCCCTTTTTTACTGTTGCCTAGTCTCCTCTCTGACTTGACCGTCGGAGGGTCCCCGCCGGAGGCGCCTCCAGTTAGCGTGGACTTTCTTTTGCAGGTGCTCGTTCCCGACGACCAGGCGACGAGGGGATTGGCCGCAACAGATTCCATGTCTCACAATTGAATTGTCCCATCCAATCAACCTTGTTGTAAAGTGAGCAGGGTTTGCTTTCAAGTCATTGAAACGAACCTTAGCCAAAGATGGAGACTGAGTCAATTTATCACGTTATCAAGTGTTGAAAATTTGAAAAAGAAAGCTCTATAAGTATACTTGTAGTTCAGAAAGGGTAGCAGATGCAAGTGCAACTCAAAGCTTGTAATTTCCAGTTTGATTAACGCTATCAAGATGAAACTTAATCTGCCACGTGGTTGGCTGATACGAGTTTTGCTTAGTCTTCCTGAAAGATAAGAAAAGTTGCAAATTAATTTCATTCAATGCCGGTGCAAAAATGCAAACTGCAAGGAACTTGTTACTTGCTAATAAGTCAAATTCACAACTACTTCGAACTTCTACAGAAATAGAGTTTGTCCAACCTGGTGCTAATGTTGTGATATTTGCACATGAATTTATAAATGCATGAAGGCAACATGTCAAACACCAGAAAAAAATTGTCCAATATTGATGTCAAAAAAAAGTATATTTTTTCCGACTATACTTGTCTACACCTCATAAGTCAGAAAAGATTGATGATGAAAATATTAAGGGGGGAATCAAAATCAATGCAATTCTAAAGCTTTAAACTTGAAATAGCCAGGTATTTAGAAATCTCAATTATGTTTACAAGCATTTGAGCAATTACAAAAGCGTGGTGCCAACAAAATTTAGTCATTAAGATCAACACATGACAACTGAAGAAATTAGGCTATAGAAAAAGATATAGTAGGCCACTGAACTTGTGATTTTGTTTGAGAACGCCGAGTTGAATATCCTCTTAGAGAGGGGGGGGGAGAGAGAGCGTGTGTGCGTGAGAGAGAGAGAGAGAGACCAAAGCTAGCCCATATTAAGGTTGAGGAGAGACAATACCTGGTAACTTGAGCAAAGAACCAATCTTTCTTATAGTCACTTTTACCAATTGTATAAACAAGATCACCATCTGGATGCAATTCTGCATATATCTGTCCCACAGGCCATATTGCCTAAATCTGTAAAAGCAATGTAGGAGATTCAGTGTAATGCAAGAATGAAGTATCAATTAAGAAAATGGCAGGTGTTCAACTCCAAAAAGAATTATAAGTCTTTTTTATGAAGCAATGTATGTGTGTGTGTATCAAGTACAGTCTTTTTTATGAAGCAATATCAAGTACAGTGAAAGAAAAAGAATTGCCTATCCTATCTTTGAAAATGACACTACTCTACTTTTTAATAGTCATTATATATATATATGACCTATCAGCAGGAAGATTGATGTAAAGTCTATTAACATATCGAGGATCTGGATCTGGAATATAGAATTCAGTAGCAAAACAGTCAGGGATGCCTATTTCCCATAGGGTGACACCATCTCTTGGGGGTTCGAAAACAAGGTCACCCAAATCAATATTTTTTCCTGTTTATAGAATAGTAGAAGTCATGAGATTTCCACAACAGATAAAATTAATCAAATGATTACTAAAACAACAAAGCATATGGTTAGTTTATAATGACCTGAGGTGATTTTTATGGTTGCATCATATTTGTAATCCCCAATGAAGCCAGGAACCCATGCATAAAGATTATAATCTCCAGTTCGAACATTTCTAATTGTGAAAATTCCATTTGCATCTACTCTGGTCCAAAATTGGTATCCCTGGCACCATGATAATACATAAGATTTATTTATGCTGAAACACAACCAGAAAGTAACAAACATCACGGAGCAAATTTTATAAAACAAAAACAAAACTTAAACGTGCAACCTTGCATTCTCTTTGCCATGATCCTGCTTCTCCTGGCAAAGCCAAACCAACATAAGCACCATTTGCTTGCATGTCTTCACCATCTATGTACCTGAGGATCATATCCCAACTTAATTATATATATGGAGATCATCCCTTACCAAGCAGTAAGCCCATTATTAAGCCCATTAACCCAAAAGAGTAATGCGAACCATGCTAAGAATATTCAAAAGAGGCTTTATTATTTCTTTTGCATGTATTTATTAAGTAAGCCAATATATAGTTATCATACTGGCTTATCCTTATCCATAAACATGTTTTTCAGCACCCAGGAATAGTATTGGATTATGTAAATGTATGCGAAGAACAATAAGAATCAAGCCATGATGAACTATATTCCAATGCTCTTTAATATAACTGAAATAAGAACCACTAATTAACTTCTAAGCAAACATATGAAATTGGAGAAGGCAACTTACCTATCTCGAACTAGTAATTTACCACTAACAGAACCTCTTTGCCAGCTCTTTTGGAAGTCCTCAGAAATTGGAAAGTTATAAGGCTAAGTCTCTACTTCCCTCAGCATCTGAATATAAAGAATAGAAGCATGGAAGTATAAGCGTGATCCAGTTGCATCTACTGTTAATTACACCAGTACCTTTCAATAGATGCATGCTGTGACTACTTGGCCACAGCCCTATTTGCAAGAAAATCTAGTAATTAACTTATCAAATTGGTTAGCATTGCCAGATTAATATAGTAGTACTACTGGAT